>NC_134361.1:140460195-140792695 GCF_048569485.1 Anomaloglossus baeobatrachus | reverse complement strand
GCCTTCGCATCATCGGTATTTCTGCCGGGCGCCAATGGTTGAAGTCCTGCGATTGCGGGATCTTCAGAATGCCATTCGCCAAGCACCACTTCACCATTTAAGTCAACAGAGTCTACAAATCCTGTTGGACAGTACGTAATAGCATCTCGCCGTCGAAGAAAGTTGTGAAGGGCGCAACAGGCCAAAACAACTGCGTCTATTGATGGTAGACTCAGGTTAATTGGTGTGTGGAAAACTCGGAAGCGATTTGCCATTATCCCAAAGGCATTTTCCACAACCCTGCGTGCCCTTGATAATCTGTAATTGAACCTTTGTCTTTCCGCCGTTAGACTTTTCTGGGGGAATGGTTTCATGAGATTGGGATGAAGTGGGAAGGCTTCATCGCCCACAAATACAAAGTTAAGGTTTGCGGTAGTGTCAGAGTTGGGGGGCAAGTGCAGTTCACCATTTTGCAAACGTTCACCAAAGCCTGTGTGCTCTAAAACCCCACCGTCAGAAACCCTGCCATTCATGCCAACATCAACAGCAATAAATTCGTAATTGGCATTCACAAGGGCCATTAGGATGATGCTGAAATAGCCCTTATAGTTATAAAAATAGGAGCCGCTGTTCAGTGGTTGAGTGATCCGCACATGTTTCCCGTCCAAAGCACCACCACAGTTTGGGAACTGCCAAAGGTGCTCAAAATCGGAGGCAATCTTCTGCCATTCCTCCACAGTTTTGGGGAACTCAATGTAGTTACGCAGACTGTGGAAAATTGCTCTACATGTCTCCGGAATAAGAACGCTGAGCAGGGACCTTGAAATTGCAGAAGAAAAATGTAAGTCTTGCAGGGAGCGTCCGGTGGCCAGGAAACGCAGAGTGACTGCCAATCTTTCATCTGCCGGGATGGCAGCACGCATCGCTGTATTCTTGCGCTGAATAATTGGCGTAACTCTTTCGAGTAAAAGGCTGAATGATTCTTCTGACATCCGCAGAAAATTGTGGAAATCCTGAGGATTATTTTCCTGCAGCTCTCTTAGCAGTTGCATGTGGGAGTATTTGTACCTCTTCTGCAGCCACTCTCTGGTCCACATGCAGCGCTTTCGTTTGGAACGCCTCTGTTCCCCTTCACGTAGCCGACCGGCCTCAAACATCAATGCAGCACCCAGCACAACACGCTGCATGTCGTTCATGTTGTCCACACTGCAAAAAAACATGTAAAGATGAGAGAAGTTGCTATAAACCAATCACATTTTTTTGGGGGGGTGTAGAAGAGACACTAAAATGGCCGCCCCCATAGAAGTGCACCAGTTCTAACTGTGTCAGAGAAACAAAATGGCGGCTGTAACTGTGTCAGAGAAACAAAATGGCGGCTGTAACTGTGTCAGAGAAACAAAATGGCGGCTGTAACTGTGTCAGAGAAACAAAATGGCGGCTGTAACTGTGTCAGAGAAACAAAATGGCGGCTGTAACTGTGTCAGAGAAACAAAATGGCGGCTGTAGTAGAGAGACAAAATAGCCAGCAATACTAGATAAGGACACATAAAAGGACGATGGACGCACAAAAGGCAATATGTATACAGATAACAACCAACCACTTTCATTATCCGCAAAAATAATTACTATCTATAAACACAAATACTTTCAATACTATAACAAAAACATGGAACAAGTAACAAAGACTTTTCGAAAATGACTTACCGCGTCCAGAAAATGCAGCCGTCTATGCTATCTATTAATAATCGCAGTTTCGATCCTCACAGCGACACGCTCGGGAACGAATGAGGGATATCCCAGTGCAGATGCGGCTTTGATCCGAAAACCAAGCAAGCGGGAACAAAGCACGAATGAATCTGGAATACAGCGACACGCTCGGGAACGAATGAGGGAAGATGCGGCTTTGATCCGAAAACCAAGCAAGCGGGAACAAAGCACGAATGAATCTGGGTGTAGTCACAGGTTTGCTCCTAGAAGACTTAAAAGGGAGCAAAGCATGAAGCGATACCCAATCAGAATGCAATAGTGTTCTCATTGCTAACCAATCGGTGCAGAGAGGGGCGCGGAAATGGTGACGTAACTACACACTATTGTTCTCAGCGCCAACCAATGGCTGCAGAAGGGGCGTGGAAACGGGGACGCAACAACACGCCTTCGTGCATCTCATCTAGGTCGTCAACGAAATCGTTAATAGGGTGTCAAACATACAGATTCATGCAGCCCAGCAGGACTCCAACGAGCCAAAAATGGCCCAAGCTGTTCGGCATCGATCAGCGATTTCGCAGCAGGGGGTGAATCGTTGGTACGTGTCAAACGTGAAGAGATCGCAATTGAAGTCGTTCTTGCGTCACAGAAACTGTGACGTAGTAACGATCTCGTTTACGATCTCGTTATGTGTGAAGTGGCCTTAACTGTCACAAATAAAGCATAATTATTCACAAAGAAAACCTGAGATAATAGATCTATTAGCGCTCAAAGGACCGGCTTTATCTATCTTCTAATACTAAGGACCAGGGGACACTCACTGCGAGTGGAAGAAAAGCGATTCCGGCAGCTAAATAGGAAAGGGTTCTTTACAGTTAGAGCAGTCAGACTGTGGAATGCCCTACCACAAGAGGTAGTAATGGCCGATACTATACCAGCTTTTTAAAAAGGGCTGGATGATTTCCTCAGTATACAAAACATTTTTGGTTATAAATGACTTGGTGACCAGGTGTAGAACTGGTGGAGGAAGGTTGAACTAGATGGACCTACAGTTAGGTCCAGAAATATTTGGACAGTGACACAAGTTTTGTTATTTTAGCTGTTTACAAAAACATGTTCAGAAATACAATTATATATATAATATGGGCTGAAAGTGCACACTCCCAGCTGCAATATGAGAGTTTTCACATCCAAATCGGAGATAGGGTTTAGGAATCATAGCTCTGTAATGCATAGCCTCCTCTTTTTCAAGGGACCAAAAGTAATTGGACAAGGGACTCTAAAGGCCCCGTCACACACAGAGATAAATCTTTGGCAGATCTGTGGTTGCAGTGAAATCATGGACATATTGTTCCATTTGTACACAGCCACAAACCTGGCACTGATTGTCCACAATTTCACTGCAACCACAGATCTGCCGCAGATTTATCTCTGTGTGTGACAGGGCCTTAAGGGTTGCAATTAACTCTGAAGGTGTCTCCCTCGTTAACCTGTAATCAATGAAGTAGTTAAAAGGTCTGGGGTTGATTACAGGTGTGTGGTTTTGCATTTGGAAGCTGTTGCTGTGACCAGACAACATGCGGTCTAAGGAACTCTCAATTGAGGTGAAGCAGAACATCCTGAGGCTGAAAAAAAAGAAAAAATCCATCAGAGAGATAGCAGACATGCTTGGAGTAGCAAAATCAACAGTCGGGTACATTCTGAGAAAAAAGGAATTGACTGGTGAGCTTGGGAACTCAAAAAGGCCTGGGCGTCCACGGATGACAACAGTGGTGGATGATCGCCGCATACTTTCTTTGGTGAAGAAGAACCTGTTCACAACATCAACTGAAGTCCAGAACACTCTCAGTGAAGTAGGTGTATCTGTCTCTAAGTCAACTGTAAAGAGAAGACTCCATGAAAGTATATACAAAGGGTTCACATCTAGATGCAAACCATTCATCAATTCCAAAAATAGACAGGCCAGAGTTAAATTTGCTGAAAAACACCTCATGAAGACAGCTCAGTTCTGGAAAAGTATTCTATGGACAGATGAGACAAAGATCAACCTGTACCAGAATGATGGGAAGAAAAAAGTTTGGAGAAGAAAGGGAACGGCACATGATCCAAAGGAACACCACATCCTCTGTAAAACATGGTGGAGGCAACGTGATGGCATGGGCATGCATGGCTTTCAATGGCACTGGGTCACTTGTGTTTATTGATGACATAACAGCAGACAAGAGTAGCCGGATGAATTCTGAAGTGTACCGGGATATACTTTCAGCAAGTTGGGCTGTAGTGTGTACATCGCCCAGGCCAAAAGCTAATGCTCTACCAGGATACAGCTAAACCCCCACTAATGTGGAAGCGTCACAGGTGCAGGAGAAGCAGATCACACACACACACCTCCATGGAATGGAGGGGAGGCGAATGCTAGATGATAAAACTGCACACAAGTGGCTTGCATAGAGCGCTGTTCACATGCAGATGGCACAGTCACAAACCCGCAGCCTATTAGGTGACGCCCTTCTATTAGATCAGGCGGGCTGCCAAGCCGTACCCCACTGTGTATCATGCACGGACAGACACTCTACAATGCAAGGCCCAACAGAAAGGGGCCTGGCTGTATCCTGTACAAACAAAAAAATATGAGGTTTTTGTTGGTATTTATGGCCATAAAACGTAAGCCTACACCCTCGTCACGGGACCTCATGTCTGTAGGTCCCTACACTAAATATAAAAATAGCAACAAAAAGAGGACAATGTCCTCCAAAAATTAAGTATTACTCACAGCAAGTTGGGCTGTAGTGTGTACATCGCCCAGGCCAAAAGCTAATGCTCTACCAGGATACAGCTAAACCCCCACTAATGTGGAAGCGTCACAGGTGCAGGAGAAGCAGATCACACACACACACCTCCATGGAATGGAGGGGAGGCGAATGCTAGATGATAAAACTGCACACAAGTGGCTTGCATAGAGCGCTGTTCACATGCAGATGGCACAGTCACAAACCCGCAGCCTATTAGGTGACGCCCTTCTATTAGATCAGGCGGGCTGCCAAGCCGTACCCCACTGTGTATCATGCACGGACAGACACTCTACAATGCAAGGCCCAACAGAAAGGGGCCTGGCTGTATCCTGTACAAACAAAAAAATATGAGGTTTTTGTTGGTATTTATGGCCATAAAACGTAAGCCTACACCCTCGTCACGGGACCTCATGTCTGTAGGTCCCTACACTAAATATAAAAATAGCAACAAAAAGAGGACAATGTCCTCCAAAAATTAAGTATTACTCACAGCAAGTTGGGCTGTAGTGTGTACATCGCCCAGGCCAAAAGCTAATGCTCTACCAGGATACAGCTAAACCCCCACTAATGTGGAAGCGTCACAGGTGCAGGAGAAGCAGCTTTTGGCCTGGGCGATGTACACACTACAGCCCAACTTGCTGTGAGTAATACTTAATTTTTGGAGGACCTTGTCCTCTTTTTGTTGCTATTTTTATATTTAGTGTAGGGACCTACAGACATGAGGTCCCGTGACGAGGGTGTAGGCTTACGTTTTATGGCCATAAATACCAACAAAAACCTCATATTTTTTTGTTTGTACAGGATACAGCCAGGCCCCTTTCTGTTGGGCCTTGCATTGTAGAGTGTCTGTCCGTGCATGATACACAGTGGGGTACGGCTTGGCAGCCCGCCTGATCTAATAGAAGGGCGTCACCTAATAGGCTGCGGGTTTGTGACTGTGCCATCTGCATGTGAACAGCGCTCTATGCAAGCCACTTGTGTGCAGTTTTATCATCTAGCATTCGCCTCCCCTCCATTCCATGGAGGTGTGTGTGTGTGATCTGCTTCTCCTGCACCTGTGACGCTTCCACATTAGTGGGGGTTTAGCTGTATCCTGGTAGAGCATTAGCTTTTGGCCTGGGCGATGTACACACTACAGCCCAACTTGCTGTGAGTAATACTTAATTTTTGGAGGACATTGTCCTCTTTTTGTTGCTATTTTTATATTTAGTGTAGGGACCTACAGACATGAGGTCCCGTGACGAGGGTGTAGGCTTACGTTTTATGGCCATAAATACCAACAAAAACCTCATATTTTTTTGTTTGTACAGGATACAGCCAGGCCCCTTTCTGTTGGGCCTTGCATTGTAGAGTGTCTGTCCGTGCATGATACACAGTGGGGTACGGCTTGGCAGCCCGCCTGATCTAATAGAAGGGCGTCACCTAATAGGCTGCGGGTTTGTGACTGTGCCATCTGCATGTGAACAGCGCTCTATGCAAGCCACTTGTGTGCAGTTTTATCATCTAGCATTCGCCTCCCCTCCATTCCATGGAGGTGTGTGTGTGTGATCTGCTTCTCCTGCACCTGTGACGCTTCCACATTAGTGGGGGTTTAGCTGTATCCTGGTAGAGCATTAGCTTTTGGCCTGGGCGATGTACACACTACAGCCCAACTTGCTGTGAGTAATACTTAATTTTTGGAGGACATTGTCCTCTTTTTGTTGCTATTTTTATATTTAGTGTAGGGACCTACAGACATGAGGTCCCGTGACGAGGGTGTAGGCTTACGTTTTATGGCCATAAATACCAACAAAAACCTCATATTTTTTTGTTTGTACAGGATACAGCCAGGCCCCTTTCTGTTGGGCCTTGCATTGTAGAGTGTCTGTCCGTGCATGATACACAGTGGGGTACGGCTTGGCAGCCCGCCTGATCTAATAGAAGGGCGTCACCTAATAGGCTGCGGGTTTGTGACTGTGCCATCTGCATGTGAACAGCGCTCTATGCAAGCCACTTGTGTGCAGTTTTATCATCTAGCATTCGCCTCCCCTCCATTCCATGGAGGTGTGTGTGTGTGATCTGCTTCTCCTGCACCTGTGACGCTTCCACATTAGTGGGGGTTTAGCTGTATCCTGGTAGAGCATTAGCTTTTGGCCTGGGCGATGTACACACTACAGCCCAACTTGCTGTGAGTAATACTTAATTTTTGGAGGACCTTGTCCTCTTTTTGTTGCTATTTTTATATTTAGTGTAGGGACCTACAGACATGAGGTCCCGTGACGAGGGTGTAGGCTTACGTTTTATGGCCATAAATACCAACAAAAACCTCATATTTTTTTGTTTGTACAGGATACAGCCAGGCCCCTTTCTGTTGGGCCTTGCATTGTAGAGTGTCTGTCCGTGCATGATACACAGTGGGGTACGGCTTGGCAGCCCGCCTGATCTAATAGAAGGGCGTCACCTAATAGGCTGCGGGTTTGTGACTGTGCCATCTGCATGTGAACAGCGCTCTATGCAAGCCACTTGTGTGCAGTTTTATCATCTAGCATTCGCCTCCCCTCCATTCCATGGAGGTGTGTGTGTGTGATCTGCTTCTCCTGCACCTGTGACGCTTCCACATTAGTGGGGGTTTAGCTGTATCCTGGTAGAGCATTAGCTTTTGGCCTGGGCGATGTACACACTACAGCCCAACTTGCTGTGAGTAATACTTAATTTTTGGAGGACATTGTCCTCTTTTTGTTGCTATTTTTATATTTAGTGTAGGGACCTACAGACATGAGGTCCCGTGACGAGGGTGTAGGCTTACGTTTTATGGCCATAAATACCAACAAAAACCTCATATTTTTTTGTTTGTACAGGATACAGCCAGGCCCCTTTCTGTTGGGCCTTGCATTGTAGAGTGTCTGTCCGTGCATGATACACAGTGGGGTACGGCTTGGCAGCCCGCCTGATCTAATAGAAGGGCGTCACCTAATAGGCTGCGGGTTTGTGACTGTGCCATCTGCATGTGAACAGCGCTCTATGCAAGCCACTTGTGTGCAGTTTTATCATCTAGCATTCGCCTCCCCTCCATTCCATGGAGGTGTGTGTGTGTGATCTGCTTCTCCTGCACCTGTGACGCTTCCACATTAGTGGGGGTTTAGCTGTATCCTGGTAGAGCATTAGCTTTTGGCCTGGGCGATGTACACACTACAGCCCAACTTGCTGTGAGTAATACTTAATTTTTGGAGGACATTGTCCTCTTTTTGTTGCTATTTTTATATTTAGTGTAGGGACCTACAGACATGAGGTCCCGTGACGAGGGTGTAGGCTTACGTTTTATGGCCATAAATACCAACAAAAACCTCATATTTTTTTGTTTGTACAGGATACAGCCAGGCCCCTTTCTGTTGGGCCTTGCATTGTAGAGTGTCTGTCCATGCATGATACACAGTGGGGTACGGCTTGGCAGCCCGCCTGATCTAATAGAAGGGCGTCACCTAATAGGCTGCGGGTTTGTGACTGTGCCATCTGCATGTGAACAGCGCTCTATGCAAGCCACTTGTGTGCAGTTTTATCATCTAGCATTCGCCTCCCCTCCATTCCATGGAGGTGTGTGTGTGTGATCTGCTTCTCCTGCACCTGTGACGCTTCCACATTAGTGGGGGTTTAGCTGTATCCTGGTAGAGCATTAGCTTTTGGCCTGGGCGATGTACACACTACAGCCCAACTTGCTGTGAGTAATACTTAATTTTTGGAGGACATTGTCCTCTTTTTGTTGCTATTTTGATATACTTTCAGCCCAGATTCAGCCAAATGCCGCAAAGTTGATCGGACGGCGCTTCATAGTACAGATGGACAATGACCCCAAGCATACAGCCAAAGCTACCCAGGAGTTCATGAGTGCAAAAAAGTGGAACATTCTGCAATGGCCAAGTCAATCACCAGATCTTAACCCAATTGAGCATGCATTTCACTTGCTCAAATCCAGACTTAAGACGGAAAGATCTACAAACAAGCAAGACCTGAAGGCTGCGGCTGTAAAGGCCTGGCAAAGCATTAAGAAGGAGGAAACCCAGCGTTTGGTGATGTCCATGGGTTCCAGACTTAAGGCAGTGATTGCCTCCAAAGGATTCGCAACAAAATATTGAAAATAAAAATATTTTGTTTGGGTTTGGTTTATTTGTCCAATTACTTTTGACCTCCTAAAATGTGGAGTGTTTGTAAAGAAATGTGTACAATTCCTACAATTTGTATCAGATATTTTTGTTCAAACCTTCAAATTAAACGTTACAATCTGCACTTGAATTCTGTAGTAGAGGTTTCATTTCAAATCCAATGTGGTGGCATGCAGAGCCCAACTCGCGAAAATTGTGTCACTGTCCAAATATTTCTGGACCTAACTGTAGGTCTTTTTTCAACCTTAGTAACTATGTAACTATGTAACTCATGGGTTCTCAGAGGACTTTTCTTCTCCTGGGTCAGCCAGGGGAGGCGAAAGGCACGCGTATTTTTGAGAGTGCTTCATGCAAAGCATCTTTTTCATCTTGAAAATGGGGGTCAACTGATGCCAGTCAAGTGGGGTGTGTGTGGCCCAATTAGTGGAAACGAGGGATACTGTGGTTGGAGTCCCCTTGCTGTGTTTTACATGCTTTTAGAAGGGCATGACATGGCTTAAAGGTTGACTTTCAGCATCTGCAAACTGTTGGCTACCAAAATGCTGCCTTTCCAACCTTTCTAACCGAGGATTTTTGAGCCCTTATGCCCATCACAGTGCCCCAAGAGCCGATGCCCAGGTGCCAATCCTTCGCCAACAAAGGCGTGCACGCACTACACCAGCATGTCGCACCAAACATCACCACTTCTTTGAGAAACTCTGTATGACAAGGTGCATTTCACCACAGATACTTGGCCCAGTAAGCATGGACAGGGGCGCTACATGTCGCTGACTGGGCAATGGGTTACTATTGGGAGAGATGGAGAAGGGTCTGCTGAACAAGTCTTGCCGTCCCCACGAGTTGTGTCAATCCTTCCTCTGTATGTAGAAGTTAATACACTGCTTCTGCCTCCTCAACCTCGTGTGGGTCCTCCACCTCGGCACAAACCCTGTGTGGTCAGGCCACCCTTCCTTGTAACTGCGCACAAGGAATACCACACACCTCCTTACTATGCTGGCAGCAGAGCTCAATGTCATCAGGCGATCAAAGGTTTACTTTGAAATGTATGGGAAATGTGAGTCACACCGCTGAGAAAATGTGGACGGTTAGCTCTGGAGACCGAGTTTCATCAATGGTTGTCTTCACTCAACCAGCAGCCAGGGAAGGCCGGGAGCGACAATGATGCAAACATGTGTGCGGTCCTTTGCCGTGACAATGTGACACACGTGCATTGTGTGGCTCACGTGTTGAACCTGGTTGTCCAGCAATTTTTAAAGCACTATCCTGGCCTACATGGCCTTCTGCAGATAGCACGGTGTAACGCCTTCCTTGATCCACACACTCAGATGGGCTGTAAAGGATAGGCTAGAGGGAAGCCACTCACCAAGCAGGACCTCCAGAACCCTGAAAACCTTTAACCCCCTATACAGGAATTAGGAATTACACAGGGCCCAAGGTGATCAATACCTGTGGAAGGCTGCAGTTCCAGAGAATAGTAGTCTGGCAGGGTCAAAACATTAATTGTGGAACAGGAACAGAATGGGTCGGCCAGGACTTAATCAGAAAACAAGCAGAGGTGAAATGCGGATCGGCCAACAAGGTACAGAAACAGCAAGCAGGAAAAGTAGTCAGGTAACAAGCACACAAAATCATAAAACTGAACTGGGGGGTAAAAGTAACCAGAGGTTCAAAGCTATGTCTGGCAGTGGTCTGCAGACAGGATGGGCACAAAAAAGGGTGTGGTGTCTTCCCATTGGTTGTAGCTGAATGATGGTACTTCATCTGTGAGATACCCACCACCTACATTCAGCCAGAGATTCTGCATCTGTCAAGGTAATGCAGCCCAGTGGGTGAGCATAACCTGCGTCCACCTGCGCCGCTGGCATCGACTCCTCTCCCATCATTAGCACTATGCATGAAAGGAACACGTTGTCACCTGGCGACCGGAGTACAAATTGACGGAGCGGACTCCGTTGGTGACTTAACAGCCGTGTGCGGCAATGATTCAAACCTGGCTGCGGGCCATTGTCAGGGCAATGTGACACACGTGCCTTGTATGGCTCACGTGTTGAATCTAATTCTCCAAAAATTTTTAAAACACCATCCCGGCCTACATGGCCTTGTGCAGCAGGCACGCTCGCTATGTGCTCACTTCCATCGTTCGCACACAGCAGCTCAACAACTTTCGTCGCTACAGAAGTCTTTAGGTCTGGTGGTTAAACGCCTGAAATGCGATGTGCCGACACCCAGGAATTTGAATCTGCACATGTTGCAGCGTTTGTGGGAGCACCGCCGAACCCTGCTGCAATACGTTATGACATATAGCCTGGGCTAACTTGATCCAGAGGTGGTGCAGATCACGCTGCTGGAGTGGTGTCAGATCAAGTACCTATGCACCCTTCTACACAGTTTACAAATGTCGACGAAGATGTTTAGCACTGGCAATGCCATTCTCAGCGTGACAATTCTGGTCATCTACATGATGGAGCACACTGTAAGCATTATTCGGAGTCAGGTGTTGGGACAAGAGGAAGGGGAGGAAGTACAGGAGGAGTCATATGCGGAAGGGATAACAAGATCTACGAGGTCCAGATGGTCAGCAGCACCTAGGCGGCAGTCATGGTGGGGGAGAGGGATTAACAAGGACACATAGTATCAGCAAAAAGTGTTGAGGAAGGTGCAGGAGCCCATGAAGAAATAGAGGACGAACTGGCGATGGGCATGGAAGACTCAGCAAATGAGTGAGAGCTTGCTCACATTTCGGTTGTGCGAGGTTGTGGGGAGAGGGCAGAGGAAGGAGGCACGATTCTCACCTCTCTGCCACCAACACAGCAAGGACTTGGTCCTCCTGGATGCACAAGACACATGAGCGCCTTCTTGCTACACTACCTACAACATGATCCTCGGATTGTGCGAATTCATAGTAATGCTGACTACTGGGTTGCCACACTGTTAGATCCCGGGTACAAGACAAAATTTGGTGAAATAATTCCTGCCATAGAAAGGGACGTATGTATACAGGAGTATCAGCAGAAGGTGGTACGCAATCTTAGATCTGCTTTTCCACTAAACACCAGTGTCGCGGGCGGAGGAGGGGACGCCGCGCTCTCCCACTGCTCGGGTCCGGCTGGCACTGCGGCCCGCTGCCGCTGCTCGGTGGCTCGAGCGATGGGCCGGATCCCGGGGACTCGAGCGGCGCTCCTCGCCCGTGAGTGAAAGGGGTTGTTTGGGTGTGGGGATTGTTTATTGTCCGTGACGCCACCCACGGTTGTGGTGATTTGTTGACACCACCGCTGCTCTGTATGGGGATCCCGGGAAGGATGGTATGGAGCAGCCAGTTGTTGTGTTGCCCCTCCGTGGGTAGAGGTTGGTGATCCCGGGGCCCAGTGATGAGGTGGGTGATGCAGGGCTTGGTGGGCGCAGGGACGCGGGGGCAGCGCTGTGCCTGGCAGCACTGTGGTACTCACTCAGCCTGAGACGATGACACAGTTCTCGGTAAAACACACGGCTGGAAAGACGGTTCCCACGGACGGCTGCACTTGCTTTCCCCAGTAGGTGACGGTCCCTCTGTCCTGCACCTATGATGATAATGGTTGCGATGGGTTCCCACCGGTAACCCGCTCCCCGGCTTGGATATGGGCCGGAGGAGCCCTACTTTGCCCGCAGGCGCTGGCCCTGAGAAACTGGTGCCCTGGCGGCGGCGGTGTCTCTCCGTTACGGTTGGACTGTTGCCTTCAATCGGGACTTGGTTGTTAGGAGACAGACGTCCCCTTCACTGACGGATTTGGCAATTTATGGCGACTCCTAGCCTTGCCGGGATCCGAAAGGCCCCTGCCCTGGTGCTGACTGTTCTTCGTATACTGCTCCAGACCGCCGGGTCACCACCCGTCCGCGGTCCTTCCAGCAACCTCCGAGCAGTCCCCCTGCAGACTATCACCGCTGTCTGCTGACCTTGCTGTCACTGTCCGGGGCACACACCCGGACCAACTTCAGGCTTTACTACTGTCACTTTTCTGTCACTTCAGCTTTTCTCGTTAGCTCCACTACCACTTCACTGTTTACTCCTTCACTTCCTTAACTGTTCTCTGTTCTGCCTGGTTCTTCCCGCCTCCAGGGCTGTGTACTCCTCAGTGGGCGGAGCCAACCGCCTGGCCCACCCCCTGGTGTGAACATCAGCCCCTGGAGGAAGGCAACAAGGATTTTGGTAGCCTAGGTGTTCCTAACTGGGGTGTAGGGTGTGGTGGTGTTGTGACCTGTGACCCCTGGCTTGCCCAGGGTGTCACATTCCCCCTTAGCAAAATGCAGACCGTCCGCGGGCTGCCCGTCCAACATCGGTTTTATTTTCTGAAAAATATATAAAAAGGTAAACGGTAACATAACAACTTATGACATCATCCCACATCGGGAGGTTCAGTACTTAAACGTTGCAAATGGTTTACGGTTACGGTCTCTGCTCTCTCCCACCCAAGCAACCTGGCCCTGATGCTGCCCCTAAAACCCAGGCAGCACCCCTTTACCCAAGTCCTGCACCAAGTCACCCGAGCGGGATCTGTCCTTCCCCTCCAGAGGGTAGCCACCGGTTCCTATGGTGGCTAGGCCCCAGCCTGCTCTGCTGAGGGCCCTCCCTCCAACCTGCCTCTCCGGAGGCGGCAACTGCGGAAACGGTAACGGTAAAACAACTTATTTACATGCCACTAACGTTTGTGGTTGCCCTGCAAGTTCACGGGCTTGTCCATGGAAAGCTCTCCATGCAAACTTTCAAACGGTCCCCACGGGGACAACGGTGCCGGCAACGGCCGGTTTTCTCAATCACGGTTAATCAGATGAAACTTCGTTTCCATTTTTGCTTATCATTTTCATTTTTAAACTGTCAAACACAAAACTCAGACAATCTCCTCCCCCCCCCTTTTAAAGGACGGTCTCCCTGTACCTAAGTGGGGGTCTACCTAGGTTGGGACGGTTGGGACCTCCGGGATCTGGTGTCAGTGGGGCTAGGCAGTGGGGCAGAGGGAACAATCGGTTCCTCCTGCCGGCTATCGTGCGGGGCAGGCGGAGGCATAGGGGAACTGGGCACAGGTTCATCCCTGGGCACTGGCACTAGTTCTGGCTCACGGTTGACCGCTTCCACCACTTCTTCATCAACAGGTTGTGGGAACAGTATCACTGGAAGAATCACCACGCCGTTCTGTGTAGGCCAGTCCGCCGGGAAGTCACCCATCACAGTGTGGATCACCTCTTTTGCCTTCTCTGCTGGTGGAGGGGCTGGTACTTCTGCCATCGCCCTTAATGCTGGTGGGCACCTTTTCAGATGGTCCCGGGAAACTGTGGCCAAAGTGCCTCCTTGGTCACGACTGATTTGGTAGGCCTTCCCATCTTCCCATTCTGTGGGCTTTATGACGTACGGGTTCTATTCCCATTGATCATCCAGCTTGTGGGTTCTCCTCTTCCGCTTCAGTACGACATCTCCGGGCTGAAAAGGGCCAGCAGACGCCTTTTGATTAAAGCGCTGCTCCTGCAGTTCTCGACTCCGACTTAAGTTCTTCTCGACATATTCTTGAATCTGCCGGTATTGTGCTCTCCGCCGAGTTTCCCATTCAGCTGTCGAAGGGAGTGCTTCTGGGGCCTCCAACCCCATTTCCAGGTCCACCGGCAGGCGGCCGGGGCGAGCCCTCATCAGATATGCTGGGGTACACTTTGTTGAGCTGGAAGGGATATTGTTGTACATATCGACCAAGTCAGGTAGCTTCTCCAGCCACAGGTTCCGCTCTTCCAGTGGTAACGTCTTGAGGAGTCCCAGGACCAAGTGGTTCATCTTCTCACACATGCCGTTGGTCTGGGCATGGTAAGGGGTGGTCCGGATCTTCTTACAGCCGTACAACTGGCAGAACTCGTGGAACACCTCCGCTTCAAAAGCCGGGCCTTGGTCAGTAAGCACCTTTTCTAGATATCCATGTGGTCGGCAGAAATAAGCCTGGAACGCTCGAGCGGCAGTTCGACCAGTTAGGTCCTTGACGGGGACAACCACCATGAATCTTGAATAGTGGTCAACGATGGTCAATGCGTAGGCGTACCCACTTTGGCTGGGGGTGAGCTTGACATGGTCTAGGGCGACCAGTTCCAGCGGCTGATGTGTGATGATTGGGTGTAGGGGCACCCTCTGGCTGGTCTCGTCCTTCCTCCTCAGCGTGCAAGGACCACACTCCCGGCACCAGGCTTCTACCGACTCCCGCATCCCACTCCAGTAGAACCGCTCTCTCAACAGCATCTCCAGCTTTTTCCACCCGAAGTGCCCGGCACCATCATGGTATGCCCGCAAAACAGTAGCTACATCAGCTTGGGGAATAACCAACTGGCAGATTTTCTCATGAGTCTTCGGGTTGATCAGCTCACGGTACAGCTTCCCTTGATGTAGATACAGCCGTTTCCGTTCTTTCCACAAGCGCTGGGCTTCAGCTGGGGAGGCAGGGTCCATTCCAACAGCACCTTGTTCCACCAGGGTCTTGACGAGGCGGACAGCCGGCGCCTGGTTTTGAGCTTCCTGCCACTCTTGACTGGGCCGTGGGTCCAAGTCCACCCGTTGTTGGTGTACCTGTACCTTCTCAGTTGATGGCTGGTGAAATGCAGGCAACTCGATCTCCTCAAGGTCGTCATCCTCACACCCTTCCTCTGACAAAGGGGGCATTCGGGAGAGTGCATCAGCATTAATGTTGACACGACCAGCACGGTACTTGATGGTGAAGTCATAGTTGGCTAACCGGGCCACCCACCGCTGCTCCAACGCGCCCAACTTGGCCGTGTCCAGGTGAGTCAACGGATTGTTGTCCGTGAAAGCGGTGAATTTTGCTGCAGCCAAGTAGTGGCGGAACCTCTCTGTGATAGCCCATACCAATGCCAGGAGCTCGAGCTTGAAGGAGCTGTAGTTCTCAGGGTTCCTTTCAGTTGGCCGAAGCTTCCAGCTAGCATAAGAAATCACTTTCTCCTTCCCATCCTGGACCTGTGACAGGACTGCTCCTAGTCCCACATCTGTGTAGAGGATGAACGGGCAGCCATAGTCAGGATACGCTAGGACCTCTTCTCCGGTCAAGGCCGCTTTCAGCTGGCAGAAGGATTCCTCATGCTTTTCTTCCCACACCAGTGGGGCTCCGATGGGTCTACCACCTTTGGTCTGTCCCATGAGGAGATCTTGCATGGGGGCAGCCATCTTCGTGTACCCTTTGATAAAGCGCCGGTAGTACCCCACCAGACCCAGAAACTGCCTTACTTCCCTCACGGTGGTTGGTCTCGGCCAGCCCTGGTTGGCAGTGATCTTCTCAGGGTCGGGGGCGACACCTTCTGCACTTACCACGTGCCCCAGGTACTGCACTCTGGGTTTCAGCAGGTGACACTTAGAGGGCTTCAACTTCATCCCGTATTTGGCAAGGGACGCGAACACCTCGGCCAGGTGCTGCAGATGGGCTTCATACGTCTGGGAGTAAACAATCACATCATCCAAGTACAATAGGACGGTCTCGAAGTTTAGGTGTCCCAGACAGCACTCCATCAGCCGTTGGAAGGTTCCTGGGGCATTGCACAGCCCGAACGGCATACTATTGAATTCACAGAGCCCCATCGGGGTGGTGAAGGCGGTTTTCTCCCGGTCTTCCGGGGCCACGGCCACTTGCCAGTACCCACTGGTGAGGTCAAGGGTAGAGAAGTAATTTGCAGTTCTCAGTGCGGCCAAAGACTCTTCAATACGGGGCAGTGGGTAGGCATATTTATGGGTTATCTGATTAATCTTCCGGTAGTCCACACACATCTGCATGGTACCATCCTTCTTCTTGACCAGTACCAACGGAGCGGCCCAGGGACTACAGCTGTCCCGAATAACCCCTGCCTCCTTCATATTCCTCAACATATCTTTGGCACACTGGTAATGTGCAGGGGGAATAGGCCTGAACCTCTCTTTGATAGGGGGGTGTTCCCTGGTGGGGATATGGTGTTGGACCCCCTTGATCTGCCCAAAGTCTAGTGGATGTTTGCTGAAAACCTGTTCATACTCCCGCACCACCCTGTATACCCCTGCTTTGTGATGTGTAGGGGTATCATCAGTGCCCACGTGTAGCTGTTGGTGCCACTCATGTACCTCCCCTTGAGGCGGGGAAGTGCTGGTAGTAGGTGGGGAGACTGAGGGACTGGCTTCGTGGATGGTGTGGGGATCCAGGGTGAGTAGCTTGGCAATGGTGGCATACCGGGGAAGCCTGACTTCTTCCTCCCCACAGTTCAGCACCCTCACGGGCACTCTCCCCTTCTTCACGTCTACCACCCCTCGGGCGGCCATTACAGTGGGCAAGTGCTCGGAGGGTATGGGCTCCATCATGGCAGGGTAGTCACGCCCCTGAGGCCCTACTGCTGCCCTACACCAAATCATCATCTCACTCCTAGGGGGCACAAGCAACGGAGCAACATCCATCACTCTCACTCCACCAATCTCTCCTCCTGTTGAGTTTACATGCTGGCGGTACATCAAGGCTCGGATCTCACGCTGCACAGCTCTCTGTCGGCTCCCCGCTGCCGTGGCGGCCAGCTGCTGCAGTAGGGCCAACACATCACCCATACAGTGCTCCATCACATTGGTTCCTAGCACTATCTTCGGGTTATGATCACTGGGTTCATTCATGATCACAATCATACCCTGGTGTTGCAGTTCAGCTTGCCCTACTGTCATAGCCACCTGTTTATACCCCACTTGGGTCAATGGGAGTCCATTGGCAGCAATTAGCGTTATACTAGTGTCTGGGGGTGCCAGCTCGTCTATCCCCCAATGTGTATGGTATGGTGGTTACCTGTGATCCAGTGTCCAAGAGAGCCATCACCGGTATGCCGTCCACAGCCACGGGGATGATGGGCCGGGCCCCGATATACCGGTCCCGCCAGTCCGAGGGGCCACGGGGTTCTACTCCTGAGGGTTGGCCCGGGGCCCCAGGGGTTGCTCGTTTAACGGGCACTGTCGGATGTAATGCCCAGGCTTACGGCACTTGTAGCAGGTTGGAGGTCTGCTCCACGGGTTGCTATTACTTCTCCGCTGCATCCAGGGAACATCCTCAGGGCTGTCGGCAAGCTGTATTTGTGCTTAAGGCTGAGATCTGGTCAAAGGTTGGAGTGCAGCAAGAATCTTGGCGAGGTCTCCGTCCATGCGACGGACCTGGGCTGCCAGTTCCTCCATAGTGCTGCTTGGGGCGTTAGGTGTTGGAGAGGTTGGTAGGGCAGGGGCCACCACAACTGGGGCCATCTCAATGGGCCACGGGGCTGGCTCCAGGACTTCTGAGACTGGGGGCTGTAGTGCTTTAATGGCCTGTTCCTTTAACACAGCAAAGTCCACATCAGGGTGTTCCAGGGCCCACAGCCGGAGTTGTTTGCGATCTTCAGGGGATCTCATCCCCTGCATAAATTGCTCTACTAGCATCTTGTTGCTGTCCGCCTCATTGATAGGATTCACCCGCTTTAGCGTGCGGAGGGCGGTCTGCAGATGTAGAGCATAGTCCCGAATGCTATCCACAGCCCGTTGCCGGCACTGGTAAAACTGCATCCTCAGCTCAGCTTCAGTCCGGGTCTCAAAGGCAGTCTGCAGCTTCTCAAAGATGGTGGCTAC
The DNA here is from genome assembly GCF_048569485.1 of Anomaloglossus baeobatrachus. Classification (NCBI taxonomy): domain Eukaryota; kingdom Metazoa; phylum Chordata; class Amphibia; order Anura; family Aromobatidae; genus Anomaloglossus; species Anomaloglossus baeobatrachus. Next base: position 140,774,477 of record NC_134361.1, on the reverse strand, counting down.
AGAGAGCCGGTCCCCCTCGGCCCAGGTCTCCGCCTCCTGCTCAGCTGCACCGGTTAACTGGCCCAGCACTACCGCTGCGCGTTGCTTATCGGTCAGGGGGTACAGCTCTAGCAACGGGTTAAGCTTTTTCCGGAAGACCTGTAAAGCATCAGGTTTCCCGTCATACTGCGGTAGCCAGGTAGCTCCGGGCGCATAGGGCAAGGAGAACGGCATCACCTGAGCGAGCGCGGGGGCAGCGGCACCTCCCGCCAGCGCGGCCGGAACCTGGGCAGGTCCATTCCCATCCGCGGGTGCCACTGCGGCTGCGACCACCGCTCCTCCAGCGGCTCCGTCGGGCGCAGACATCTTGTTTCCGTCCAACTTAGCTTCTTTCCGGCCCCTAGTCTATTGGGGCGAGCTTTTGGCCTTCGCGCCTCTGCTACTCGAGAAGACGCTCGAGCGGGAACTTTTCGCGCCAAAGATGGCGACTTCCGAAATTTTTCAGCCGGATACCTCCGGCGGTCATAAGGCGCACCTCTACCCAACGGCAGAGTGGTAAGATCCTGTTCGTGACGCCAAGTTGTCGCGGGCGGATGAGGGGACGCCGCGCTCTCCCATTGCTCGGGTCCGGCTGGCACTGCGGCCCGCTGCCGCTGCTCGGTGGCTCGAGCGATGGGCCGGATCCCGGGGACTCGAGCGGCGCTCCTCGCCCGTGAGTGAAAGGGGTTGTTTGGGTGTGGGGATTGTTTATTGTCCGTGACGCCACCCACAGTTGTGGTGATTTGTTGACACCACCGCTGCTCTGTATGGGGATCCCGGGAAGGATGGTATGGAGCAGCCAGTTGTTGTGTTGCCCCTCCGTGGGTAGGGGTTGGTGATCCCGGGATCCAGTGATGAGGTGGGTGATGCAGGGCTTGGTGGGCGCAGGGACGCGGGGGCAGCGCTGTGCCTGGCGGCACTGTGGTACTCACTCAGCCTGAGACGATGACACAGTTCTCGGTAAAACACACGGCTGGAAAGACGGTTCCCACGGACGGCTGCACTTGCTTTCCCCAGTAGGTGACGGTCCCTCTGTCCTGCACCTATGATGATAATGGTTGCGATGGGTTCCCACCGGTAACCCGCTCCCCGGCTTGGATATGGGCCAGAGGAGCCCTACTTTGCCCGCAGGCGCTGGCCCTGAGAAACTGGTGCCCTGGCGGTGGCGGTGTCTCTCCGTTACGGTTGGACTGTTGCCTTCAATCAGGACTTGGTTGTTAGGAGACAGACGTCCCCTTCACTGACGGATTTGGCAATTTATGGTGACTCCTAGCCTTGCTGGGATCCGAAAGGCCCCTGCCCTGGTGCTGACTGTTCTTCGTATACTGCTCCAGACCGCCGGGTCACCACCCGTCCGCGGTCCTTCCAGCAACCTCCGAGCAGTCCCCCTGCAGACCATCACCGCCGTCTGCTGACCTTGCTGTTACTGTCCGGGGCACACCCCCGGACCAACTTCAGGCTTTACTACTGTCACTTTTCTGTCACTTCAGCTTTTCTCGTTAGCTCCACTACCACTTCACTGTTTACTCCTTCACTTCCTTAACTGTTCTCTGTTCTGCCTGGTTCTTCCCGCCTCCAGGGCTGTGTACTCCTCGGTGGGCGGAGCCAACTGCCTGGCTCACCCCCTGGTGTGAACATCAGCCCCTGGAGGAAGGCAACAAGGATTTTGGTAGCCTAGGTGTTCCTAACTGGGGTGTAGGGTGTAGAGATGAGCGAACCGGTCCCGGTTCGGCTCGAGGTCGGTTCGCCGAACGGAGGTCCCGTTCGAGTTCGGCTCGTCGAACGTTCGACGAACCGAACTCGAACTGCATAGGAAACAATGGCAGGCAATCACAAACACAGAAAAACACCTAGAAAACACCCTCAAAGGTGTTCAAAAGGTGACAAACAACTCACAACACAGGGGAAAGTGACAAGGACATATACTCATGCAAAAACAAAAGAGCTGGACAAGGAAAAAGAGGAGGACACACAGATATATGAGTATATGCAAGGAAACATCGATTCCATTAATGTGCAACTTGAGCCCTGCTCATTTTAGGCTTCCAATCTGGATAAATTGCCTGAGCTCGCCACGTACGCCTTGGGGATCTTGTCGTGTCCTGCAGCCAGCGTTCTCTCGGAACCTGTCTTCAGTGCTGCTGGGGGTCTGCTGGCAGATAAGCACACGTGTCTGTCCACTGACAATGTGGACATGGCTCTCAGAGGACTTTTCTTCCCCTGGGTCAGCCAGGGGACGGGAAAGGCACGCGTATTTTTGAGAGTGCTTCATGCAAAGCATCTTTTTCATCTTGAAAATTGGGTCAACTAATGCCAGTCAAGTGGGGTGTGTGTGGCCCATTTAGTGGAAACGAGTGAGACTGTGGTTGGAGTCCCCTCGCTGTGTTTCTAAAAGAACCAAGATGAACAAGTCATGGCTCTCAGAGGACTTTTCTTCCCCTGGGTCAGCCAGGGGACGGGAAAGGCACGCGTATTTTTGAGAGTGCTTCATGCAAAGCATCTTTTTCATCTTGAAAATTGGGTCAACTGATGCCAGTCAAGTGGGGTGTGTGTGGCCCATTTAGTGGAAACGAGGGAGACTGTGGTTGGAGTCCCCTCACTGTGTTTCTAAAAGAACCAAGATGAACAAGTCATGGCTCTCAGAGGACTTTTCTTCCCCTGGGTCAGCCAGGGGACGGGAAAGGCACGCGTATTTTTGAGAGTGCTTCATGCAAAGCATCTTTTTCATCTTGAAAATTGGGTCAACTGATGCCAGTCAAGTGGGGTGTGTGTGGCCCATTTAGTGGAAACGAGGGAGACTGTGGTTGGAGTCCCCTCGCTGTGTTTCTAAAAGAACCAAGATGAACAAGTCATGGCTCTCAGAGGACTTTTCTTCCCCTGGGTCAGCCAGGGGACGGGAAAGGCACACGTATTTTTGAGAGTGCTTCATGCAAAGCATCTTTTTCATCTTGAAAATTGGGTCAACTGATGCCAGTCAAGTGGGGTGTGTGTGGCCCAGTTAGTGGAAACGAGGGAGACTGTGGTTGTAGTCCCCTCGCTGTGTTTCTAAAAGAACCAAGATGAACAAGTCATGGCTCGCAGAGGACTTTTCTTCCCCTGGGTCAGCCAGGGGACGGCAAAGGCACGCGTATTTTTGAGAGTGCTTCTTGCAAAGCATCTTTTTCATCTTGAAAATGGGGGTCAACTGATGCCAGTCAAGTGGGGTGTGTGTGGCCCAATTAGTGGCAACGAGGGAGACTGTGGTTGGAGTCCCCTCGCTGTGTTTCTAAAAGAACCAAGATGAACAAGTCATGGCTCTCAGAGGACTTTTCTTCCCCTGGGTCAGCCAGGGGACGGGAAAGGCACGCGTATTTTTGAGAGTGCTTCATGCAAAGCATCTTTTTCATTTTGAAAAAGGGCATCAACTGATGTCAGTCAAGAGGTGTGTTTGTGGCCCAATTAGTGGCAACGAGGGAGACTGTGGTTGGAGTCCCCTCGCTGTGTTTCTAAAAGAACCAAAATGAACAAGTCATGGCTCTCAGAGGACTTTTCTTCCCCTGGGTCAGCCAGGGGACGGGAAAGGCACGCGTATTTTTGAGAGTGCTTCATGCAAAGCATCTTTTTCATCTTGAAAATTGGGTCAACTAATGCCAGTCAAGTGGGGTGTGTGTGGCCCATTTAGTGGAAACGAGTGAGACTGTGGTTGGAGTCCCCTCGCTGTGTTTCTAAAAGAACCAAGATGAACAAGTCATGGCTCTCAGAGGACTTTTCTTCCCCTGGGTCAGCCAGGGGACGGGAAAGGCACGCGTATTTTTGAGAGTGCTTCATGCAAAGCATCTTTTTCATCTTGAAAATTGGGTCAACTGATGCCAGTCAAGTGGGGTGTGTGTGGCCCATTTAGTGGAAACGAGGGAGACTGTGGTTGGAGTCCCCTCACTGTGTTTCTAAAAGAACCAAGATGAACAAGTCATGGCTCTCAGAGGACTTTTCTTCCCCTGGGTCAGCCAGGGGACGGGAAAGGCACGCGTATTTTTGAGAGTGCTTCATGCAAAGCATCTTTTTCATCTTGAAAATTGGGTCAACTGATGCCAGTCAAGTGGGGTGTGTGTGGCCCATTTAGTGGAAACGAGGGAGACTGTGGTTGGAGTCCCCTCGCTGTGTTTCTAAAAGAACCAAGATGAACAAGTCATGGCTCTCAGAGGACTTTTCTTCCCCTGGGTCAGCCAGGGGACGGGAAAGGCACACGTATTTTTGAGAGTGCTTCATGCAAAGCATCTTTTTCATCTTGAAAATTGGGTCAACTGATGCCAGTCAAGTGGGGTGTGTGTGGCCCAGTTAGTGGAAACGAGGGAGACTGTGGTTGTAGTCCCCTCGCTGTGTTTCTAAAAGAACCAAGATGAACAAGTCATGGCTCGCAGAGGACTTTTCTTCCCCTGGGTCAGCCAGGGGACGGCAAAGGCACGCGTATTTTTGAGAGTGCTTCATGCAAAGCATCTTTTTCATCTTGAAAATGGGGGTCAACTGATGCCAGTCAAGTGGGGTGTGTGTGGCCCAATTAGTGGCAACGAGGGAGACTGTGGTTGGAGTCCCCTCGCTGTGTTTCTAAAAGAACCAAGATGAACAAGTCATGGCTCTCAGAGGACTTTTCTTCCCCTGGGTCAGCCAGGGGACGGGAAAGGCACGCGTATTTTTGAGAGTGCTTCATGCAAAGCATCTTTTTCATTTTGAAAAAGGGCATCAACTGATGTCAGTCAAGAGGTGTGTTTGTGGCCCAATTAGTGGCAACGAGGGAGACTGTGGTTGGAGTCCCCTCGCTGTGTTTCTAAAAGAACCAAAATGAACAAGTCATGGCTCTCAGAGGACTTTTCTTCCCCTGGGTCAGCCAGGGGACGGGAAAGGCACGCGTATTTTTGAGAGTGCTTCATGCAAAGCATCTTTTTCTTTTTCAAAAGGGGGCTCAACCGATGCCAGTCAAGTGGGGTGTGTGTGGCCCAGTTAGTGGAAACGAGGGAGACTGTGGTTGGAGTCCCCTCGCTGTGTCTCTAAAAGAACCAAGAAGAACAAGTCATGGCTCTCAGAGGACTTTTCTTCCCCTGGGTCAGCCAGGGGACGGGAAAGGCACGCGTATTTTTGAGAGTGCTTCATGCAAAGCATCTTTTTCTTTTTCAAAAGGGGGCTCAACCGATGCCAGTCAAGTGGGGTGTGTGTGGCCCAGTTAGTGGAAACGAGGGAGACTGTGGTTGGAGTCCCCTCGCTGTGTCTCTAAAAGAACCAAGATGAACAAGTCATGGCTCTCAGAGGACTTTTCTTCCCCTGGGTCAGCCAGGGGACGGGAAAGGCACGCGTATTTTTGAGAGTGCTTCATGCAAAGCATCTTTTTCTTTTTCAAAAGGGGGCTCAACCGATGCCAGTCAAGTGGGGTGTGTGTGGCCCAGTTAGTGGAAACGAGGGAGACTGTGATTGTAGTCCCCTCGCTGTGTTTCTAAAAGAACCAAGATGAACAAGTCATGGCTCTCAGAGGACTTTTCTTCCCCTGGGTCAGCCAGGGGACGGCAAAGGCACACGTATTTTTGAGAGTGCTTCATGCAAAGCATCTTTTTCATCTTGAAAATGGGGGTCAACTGATGCCAGTCAAGTGGGGTGTGTGTGGCCCAATTAGTGGCAACGAGAGAGACTGTGGTTGGAGTCCCCTCGCTGTGTTTCTAAAAGAACCAAGATGAACAAGTCATGGCTCTCAGAGGACTTTTCTTTCCCTGGGTCAGCCAGGGGACGGGAAAGGCACGCGTATTTTTGAGAGTGCTTCATGCAAAGCATCTTTTTCATTTTGAAAAGGGGCATCAACTGATGTCAGTCAAGAGGGGTGTGTGTGGCCCAATTAGTGGCAACGAGGGAGACTGTGGTTGGAGTCCCCTCGCTGTGTTTCTAAAAGAACCAAAATGAACAAATCATGGCTCTCAGAGGAATTTTCTTCCCCTGGGTCAGCCAGGGGACGGGAAAGGCACGCGTATTTTTGAGAGTGCTTCATGCAAAGCATCTTTTTCTTTTTAAAAAGGGGGCTCAACCGATGCCAGGCAAGTGGGGTGTGTGTGGCCCAGTTAGTGGAAACGAGGGAGACTGTGGTTGGAGTCCCCTCGCTGTGTTTCTAAAAGAACCAAGATGAACAAGTCATGGCTCTCAGAGGACTTTTCTTCCCCTGGGTCAGCCAGGGGACGGGAAAGGCACGCGTATTTTTGAGAGTGCTTCATGCAAAGCATCTTTTTCATTTTGAAAAGGGGCATCAACTGATGTCAGTCAAGAGGGGTGTGTGTGGCCCAATTAGTGGCAACGAGGGAGACTGTGGTTGGAGTCCCCTCGCTGTGTTTCTAAAAGAACCAAAATGAACAAATCATGGCTCTCAGAGGACTTTTCTTCCCCTGGATCAGCCAGGGGACGGGAAAGGCACGCGTATTTTTGAGAGTGCTTCATGCAAAGCATCTTTTTCTTTTTCAAAAGGGGGCTCAACCGATGCCAGGCAAGTTAGGTGTGTGTGGTCCAGTTAGTGGAAACAAGGGAGACTGTGGTTGGAGTCCCCTCGCTGTGTTTCTAAAAGAACCAAGATGAACAAGTCATGGCTCTCAGAGGACTTTCTTCCCCTGGGTCAGCCAGGGGACGGCAAAGGCACGCGTATTTTTGAGAGTGCTTCATGCAAAGCATCTTTTTCATCTTGAAAATGGGGGTCAACTGATGCCAGTCAAGTGGGGTGTGTGTGGCCCAATTAGTGGCAACGAGGGAGACTGTGGTTGGAGTCCCCTCGCTGTGTTTCTAAAAGAACCAAGATGAACAAGTCATGGCTGTCAGAGGACTTTTCTTCCCCTGGGTCAGCCAGGGGACGGGAAAGGCACGCGTATTTTTGAGAGTGCTTCATGCAAAGCATCTTTTTCTTTTTCAAAAGGGGGCTCAACCGATGCCAGTCAAGTGGGGTGTGTGTGGCCCAGTTAGTGGAAACGAGGGAGACTGTGGTTGGAGTCCCCTCGCTGTGTTTCTAAAAGAACCAAGATGAACAAGTCATGGCTCTCAGAGGACTTTTCTTCCCCTGGGTCAGCCAGGGGACGGCAAAGGCATGCGTATTTTTGAGAGTGCTTCATGCAAAGCATCTTTTTCATCTTGAAAATGGGGGTCAACTGATGCCAATCAAGTGGGGTGTGTGTGGCCCAATTAGTGGCAACGAGGGAGACTGTGGTTGGAGTCCCCTCGCTGTGTTTCTAAAAGAACCAAGATGAACAAGTCATGGCTCTCAGAGGACTTTTCTTCCCCTGGGTCAGCCAGGGGACGGGAAAGGCACGCGTATTTTTGAGAGTGCTTCATGCAAAGCATCTTTTTCTTTTTCAAAAGGGGGCTCAACCGATGCCAGGCAAGTGGGGTGTGTGTGGCCCAGTTAGTGGAAACGAGGGAGACTGTGGTTGGAGTCCCCTCGCTCTGTTTCTAAAAGAACCAAGATGAACAAGTCATGGCTCTCAGAGGACTTTTCTTCCCCTGGGTCAGCCAGGGGATGGCAAAGGCACGCGTATTTTTGAGAGTGCTTCATGCAAAGCATCTTTTTCATCTTGAAAATGGGGGTCAACTGATGCCAGTCAAGTGGGGTGTGTGTGGCCTAATTAGTGGCAACGAGGGAGACTGTGGTTGGAGTCCCCTCGCTGTGTTTCTAAAAGAACCAAGATGAACAAGTCATGGCTCTCAGAGGACTTTTCTTCCCCTGGGTCAGCCAGGAGACGGGAAAGGAACGCGTATTTTTGAGAGTGCTTCATGCAAAGCATCTTTTTCTTTTTCAAAAGGGGGCTCAACCGATGCCAGTCAAGTGGGGTGTGTGTGGCCCAGTTAGTGGAAACGAGGGAGACTGTGGTTGGAGTCCCCTCGCTGTGTTTCTAAAAGAACCAAGATGAACAAGTCATGGCTCTCAGAGGACTTTTCTTCCCCTGGGTCAGCCAGGGGACGGCAAAGGCACGCGTATTTTTGAGAGTGCTTCATGCAAAGCAACTTTTTCATCTTGAAAATGGGGGTCAACTGATGCCAGTCAAGTGGGGTGTGTGTGGCCCAATTAGTGGCAACGAGGGAGACTGTGGTTGGAGTCCCCTCGCTGTGTTTCTAAAAGAACCAAGATGAACAAGTCATGGCTCTCAGAGGACTTTTCTTCCCCTGGGTCAGCCAGGGGACGGGAAAGGCACGCGTATTTTTGAGAGTGCTTCATGCAAAGCATCTTTTTCATTTTGAAAAGGGGCATCAACTGATGTCAGTCAAGAGGGGTGTGTGTGGCCCAATTAGTGGCAACGAGGGAGACTGTGGTTGGAGTCCCCTCGCTGTGTTTCTAAAAGAACCAAAATGAACAAATCATGGCTCTCACAGGACTTTTCTTCCCCTGGGTCAGCCAGGGGACGGGAAGAGCACGCGTATTTTTGAGAGTGCTTCATGCAAAGCATCTTTTTCTTTTTCAAAAGGGGGCTCAACCGATGCCAGGCAAGTGGGGTGTGTGTGGCCCAGTTAGTGGAAATGAGGGAGACTGTGGTTGGAGTCCCCTCGCTGTGTTTCTAAAAGAACCAAGATGAACAAGTCATGGCTCATAGAGGACTTTTCTTCCCCTGGGTCAGCCAGGGGACGGCAAAGGCACGCGTATTTTTGAGAGTGCTTCATGCAAAGCATCTTTTTCATCTTGAAAATGGGGGTCAACTGATGCCAGTCAAGTGGGGTGTGTGTGGCCCAGTTAGTGGAAACGAGGGAGACTGTGGTTGGAGTCCCCTCGCTGTGTTTCTAAAAGAACCAAGATGAACAAGTCATGGCTCTCAGAGGACTTTTCTTCCCCTGGGTCAGCCAGGGGACGGCAAAGGCACGCGTATTTTTGAGAGTGCTTCATGCAAAGCATCTTTTTCTTTTTCAAAATGGGGCTCAACCGATCCCAGGCAAGTGGGGTGTGTGTGGCCCAGTTAGTGGAAACAAGGGAGACTGTGGTTGGAGTCACCTCGCTGTGTTTTACATGCTTTTAGAAGGGCATGACATGGCTTGGAGGTTGACTTTTAGCATCTGCAAACTGTTGGCTACCAAAATGCTGCCTTTCCAACACCTGTGGTTATAGAAAATGAGGAACATACTGATGAAGATGAGACGCAGATATCCGATTGGGGTGACAACTTAAATATTCGGTCAGGGCAAGAAGAGGCTCGGTCTGAGGGGGAGGGGAGTGCAAACACAACAATTGATGATGAAGTTCTAGATCCCACCTACTGTCAACCCACAGTCAGACACTCGAGGAGGTCAACAGAGGCGGTGAAGGAGGATGCAACCAACGACGAAGTTACCTTGCGCCTTCCTGGACACAGTCGGAGCACTGGTAGCACGTCTACAACTGCATCCTCAGCCACCACTCTGCCTCTGAGCATTATTCGGGGTGGATCAACAGGCCGCATGGCCTCTAAGCCTTGCCTAGCCTGGTCCTTTTTTGACATAGAAAAAGATCGCCCAAATTATGTGATCTGTAAAATTTGTCATGGTTCTCTTAGTAGAGGTCAAAACCTCAGCAGTTTGACAACTTCTTCCATGAATCGTCACATGAATAAATATCATATGGCCCGGTGGGAAGCTCACCGTGCTGCAATGCGGCCTAGCGGAGCGAACCATCCACCGCCTGCCCCTTCCAGTGCATCCGCGCGCTCGTCATCTTCTAGGACTGTGGGGACAGCTGTCACACCTGTTTTTCCACCCACAACTTCCACCACTGTAACCGCAAAAGGCAGTTTGCTTGGTAGGTCGTCAGTTGGTTTGGAAGGGGAAACAAGTGAGTGTGTACAGCTCTCTCAGACATCGATAGCACCAACGTTGGATGAAGGCAACATCATGTCTCCGCCTGCACTTTCCTCACAAACCTGCATTTTTCCAGGGACACCCTACTCAACACCGTCTACACACAGCAGCCAGATCTCTGTCCCTCAGATGTGGTCAAATAAAAGGCCACTTCCTGCGACCCATGACAAAGCTAAGAGGTTGACTCTATCCCTCTGTAAGCTGTTGGCTACCGAAATGCTGCCTTTCCGCCTAGTGGACACACAGGATTTTAGAGACCTTATGTCTGTCGCTGTGCCCCAGTACCAGATGCCCAATCACCACTGCTTCTCCAAGAAAAGCATGCCCGCGCTACACCAGCATGTCGCACACAACATCACCACTTCCTTGAGAAACTCTGTGTGCGACAGGGTGCATTTCAACACAGATACTTGGACCAGTAAGCATAGACAGGGTCATTACATGTCACTGACTGGGCACTGGCAAACTATGGTGACAGATGGAGAAGGGTCTGCTGTACAAGTCTTGCTGTCCCCACGAGTTGTTTCAATCCTTCTTCTGTATGTAGAAGTTAATACACTGCTTCTGCCTCTTCAACCTCGTGTGGGTCCTCCACCTTGGCGCAAACCCTGTGTGGTCAGGCCACCCTTCCTTGTAACTGCGCACAAGGACTACCACACACCTCCTTACTATGCTGGCAGCAGAGCTCAATGCCATCAGGCGGTCAAAGTTTTACTTTGAAATGTATGGGAAATGTGAGTCACACCGCTGAGAAGTTGTGGACGGTTAGCTCTGGATACCGAGTTTCATCAATGGTTTTCTCCACTCAACCAGCAGCCAGGGAAGGCCGGGTGCGACAATGATGCAAACATGGGTGCGGCCCTTCGCTGTGACAATGTGACACACATGCCTTGTGTGGTTCACGTGTTGAACCTGGTTGTCCAGCAATTTTTAAAGCACTATCCTGGCCCACATGGCCTTCTGCAGAGAGCACGGTGTAACGCCTTCCTTGATCCACACACTCAGATGGGCTGTTAATGATAGGCTAGAGGGAAGCCACTCACCAAGCAGGACCCCTAGAACCCTGAAACCCTTTAACCCCTATACAGGGATTAGGAATTGCACAGGGCCCAAGGTGATTAATACCTGTGGAAGGCTGCAGTTCCAGAGAATAGTAGTCAGGCAGGGTCAAAACATTAATTGAGGAACAGGAACAGAATGGGACGGCCAGGACTTAATCAGAAAACAAGCAGAGGTGAAATGCGGATCGGCCAACAAGGTACATAAACAGCAAGCAGGAAAAGTAGTCAGGTAACAAGCACACAAAATCATAAAACTGAACTGGGGGTAAAATTAACCAGAGGTTCATAGCTATGTCTGGCAGTGGTCTGCAGACAGGATGTGCATAAAAAAGGGTGTGGTGTCTTCCCATTGGTTGTAGCTGAATGATGGTATTTCATCTGTGAGATACCCACCAGCTACATTCAGCCAGAGATTCTGCATCTGTCAAGGTAATGCAGCCCAGTGGGTGAGCATAACCTGCGTCCACCTGCGCCGCTGGCATCGACTCCTCTCCCATCATCAGCACTATTCATGAAAGGAACACGTTGTCACCTGGCGACCGGAGTACAAATTGACGGAGCGGACTCCGTTGGTGACTTAATAGCCGTGTGCGGCAATGATGCAAACCTGGCTGCGGGCCATCGTCAGGGCAATGTGACACACGTGCCTTGTATGGCTCACGTGTTGAACCTAATTCTCCAGCAATTTTTAAAACACCATCACGGCCTACATGGCCTTGTGCAGCGTGCACGCTCGCTATGTGCTCACTTCCATCGTGCGCACACAGCAGCTCAACAACTTTCGTCGCTACAGAAGTCTTTAGGTCTGGTGGTTAAACGCCTGAAATGCGATGTGCCCACACGCAGGAATTTGAATCTGCACATGTTGCAGCGTTTGTGGCAGCACCGCCGAACCCTGCTGCAATACGTTATGACATATAGCCTGGGATAACTTAATCCAGAGTTGGTGCAGATCACGCTGCTGGAGTGGTGTCAGATCAAGGACCTATGCACCCTGCTACACAGTTTTGAAATGTCGACGAAGATGTTTAGCACTGGCAATGTCATTCTCAGCGTGACAATTCTGGTCATCTACATGATGGAGCACACTGTAATTATTATTCGGAGTCAGGTGTTGGGACAAGAGGAAGGGGAGGAAGTACAGGAGGAGTCATATGTGGAAGGGATAACAAGATCTACGAGGTCCAGATGGTCAGCGGCACCTATGCGGCAGTCATGGTGAGGGAGAGGGATTAACAAGGGCGCATAGTATCAGCAAAAAGTGTTGAGGAAGGTGCAGGAGCCCATGAAGAAATGGAGGACGAACTGGCGATGGGCATGGAAGACTCAGCAGATGAGTGAGAGCTTGCTCACATTTCGGTTGTGCGAGGTTGTGGGAAGAGGGCAGAGGAAGGAGGCACGATTCTCACCTCTCTGCCACCAACACACAAAGGACTTGGTCCTCCTGGATGCACAAGACACATGAGCGGCTTCTTGCTGCACTACCTACAACATGACCCTCGGATTGTACGAATTCAAAGTAATCCAGAATACTGGGTTGCCACACTGTTACATCCCCGGTACAAGACAAAATTTGGCAAAATAATTCCTGCCATAGAAATGGACGCACGTATACAGGAGTATCTGCAGAATGTGGTACGCAATCTTAGATCTAGTTTTCCACTAAACACCAGTGCTGCACAGAGTGAATCTCAACGCTTTGTCATGGATAGGAGGAAATGGTCTTTTACTTGTCCACATCTGAGGGACCGAGGGCTGGCTGCTGTGCTGAGATGGCGTTGAGTACGGTGTCCCTGCACAGTTGCACTTTTGGTCATATACCAAAATGAGTTGAAAAAGGACAGATGCTGGTGGAAAGGGGAACAGGTGTGTTGGAAAGGGGAAAAAAGTTTTGGTCCGTGGATTTGGTGGTTAAGCAACAGTAACATTTGCTGAAGAAACACCATCTGTTACAGTGGGACTGGCAGATTTGGATAAAGTGGTATATACTATGTTACCGCTATATAACGAAAATTAATAAGAAAAGAAAGAGAAAGGTATATATCCCCATCAGCAGTCAGTGTCCACCGTGCTCCCAGTTGGAAAAGGAGAGGTTGGCAACTGGAAGGTTTGGTGGAGGATACAGAGCTGTGTGGCTATGAAACTAATAGTAGCCTGAACCGAGTTAGACGCCATTCGGATCTGGAGACTGTGAGCCCTGTTAGCGTCACAGGGTCCACATGCCCACCCAGCCCAGGAACTCTCTGTTAACAACACAGGGGCCATTGAGTACGCTGACCGTGTGCGTAGGGGCACACCTGTGGACAGCAGGCGCATCAGCAGCAGCAGGCCTGTTAATGCCACTGGGCTGCACAAGCAGGACTGGTAGGACAGGAGCTGGTCTTAACCGTTCTGCGTTACCAACTGTGGTGGTGGCCTGCATCGACACCCTATCCTTGCCTACCTCTGGCCTAAAGCCGCAATGGGTTCAACACATGGAGGTGTGCTCTTTCGGAGCATAATAGAAGACTGCGCACCTCCTTGTTGGCTCCAGCCCCTTTTATAACCTGGGTCCGCCCCAAACCAGGGTGAACCACAATGCACCTCCTGGAGACAAAAGTAGAGTGACCCGTCATGAGTGGCATAACTAGCGTCCTATTTGGAACCGCAACTTCAATGATGACCTCATGGCTGCCATGACACAAACACCTCACCAGTCATCGTCTGACCATCAATAATGCGGTGACAAGTCATAGGGGTGGCCCTCTGCAAGCCATTTGGGAGGACACCTGATGCCCTGTGTTCTATATGTGCCCCCCCACATCAGGGGCAGGGCCAAAGAGTTCATTACCGGACCTAGTCTCTGATGCAGTAAGTGCCTGAGCATTCTCAGTAGCATGAAATACAGTCACATGCTACTAGCATGGTGTCTAGGCACAAAACAGGACTTAGACCCGGCACGTAATGCAAGCACCTGTGCAAAGAGGGTTTTCACACTTAGTGTGGGAGCATGCGCTGTATCCCGAAATGAAGACTTAGCGTCAGGAATAGCACAGTCAGGCTGAGCATACTCACTAGGCGAAACACTGTAATTAGTCTGCAGCTGGGGTAAATCGGCACACGCATGCGCAGTAGCTGCCTCTCCACACTTAGACGTGGAGGGGAAATTGCTCTTGGAGATGCTGTCTATGAACAGAAGGAAAAGCTAAAGGAAGCATGACTTTCTATCCCTCCGAATTATCAAATGCAGCAATGAATTCCATGAGTTTGCTATAACATTAGCGTAGCAAAATGTGCATGAGGGTGTCATGTAGAGGTGCTAGAAATAGCTTGGCACCAGTGGGGCACTAATGGAATACAACAGCCAGTTCTATGATGCCACTAAATGGCAGTATTTTTTGCTATCATTATAGCTTATTAAAAACAGAGCAGGAGGGTGTCATGCAGAGGTGCTAGAAATAGCTTGGCACCAGTGGGGCACTAATGGAATACAACAGACAGTTCTATGATGCCACTAAATGGCAGTATTTTTTACTATCATTATAGCTTATTAAAAACAGAGCAGGAGGGTGTCATGCAGAGGTGCTAGAAATTGCTTGGCACCAGTGGGGCACTAATGGAATACAACAGCCAGTTCTATGATGCCACTAAATGGCAGTATTTTTTTCTATCATTATAGCTTATTAAAAACAGAGCAGGAGGGTGTCATGCAGAGGTGCTAGAAATAGCTTGGCACCAGTGGGGCACTAATGGAATACAACAGCCAGTTCTATGATGCCACTAAATGTCAGTATTTTTTGCTATCATTATAGCTTATTAAAAACAGAGCAGGAGGGTGTCATGCAGAGGTGCTGCACATAGATTTGCACTAGTGTGACTAGACAAAAGTACAATAGCCACGTTTAGGATGCCACTAGGTACACTGACTGTTTGCTAGTATAATGGCTTAGTTAAAAAAAGTTGGAGTGTGCAATGCAGGCAGACGTGCTGCAAATATCTTTACAATAGTGTGAATAGACAAAAGTACAATAGCCACGTTTAGGATGCCACTAGGTACACTGACTGTTTGCTAGTATAATGGCTTAGTTAAAAAAAGTTGGAGTGTGCAATGCAGGCAGACGTGCTGCAAATATCTTTACAATAGTGTGAATAGACAAAAGTACAAAAGCCACGTTTAGGATGCCACTAGGTACACTGACTGTTTGCTAGTATAATGGCTTAGTTAAAAAAAGTTGGAGTGTGCAATGCAGGCAGACGTGCTGCAAATATCTTTACAATAGTGTGAATAGACAAAAGTACAATAGCCACGTTTAGGATGCCACTAGGTACACTGACTGTTTGCTAGTATAATGGCTTAGTTAAAAAAAGTTGGAGTGTGCAATGCAGGCAGACGTGCTGCAAATATCTTTACAATAGTGTGACTAGACAAAAGTACAATAGCCACGTTTAGGATGCCACTAGGTACACTGACTGTTTGCTAGTATAATGGCTTAGTTAAAAAAAGTTGGAGTGTGCAATGCAGGCAGACGTGCTGCAAATATCTTTACAATAGTGTGACTAGACAAAAGTACAATAGCCACGTTTAGGATGCCACTAGGTACACTGACTGTTTGCTAGTATAATGGCTTAGTTAAAAAAAGTTGGAGTGTGCAATGCAGGCAGACGTGCTGCAAATATCTTTACAATAGTGTGAATAGACAAAAGTACAATAGCCACGTTTAGGATGCCACTAGGTACACTGACTGTTTGCTAGTATAATGGCTTAGTTAAAAAAAGTTGGAGTGTGCAATGCAGGCAGACGTGCTGCAAATATCTTTACAATAGTGTGAATAGACAAAAGTACAATAGCCACGTTTAGGATGCCACTAGGTACACTGACTGTTTGCTAGTATATTGGCTTAGTTAAAAAAAGGTGGAGTGTGCAATGCAGGCAGACGTGCTGCAAATATCTTTACAATAGTGTGAATAGACAAAAGTACAATAGCCACGTTTAGGATGCCACTACAGTTAGGTCCAGAAATATTTGGACAGTGACAGAATTTTCGCGAGTTGGGCTCTGCATGCCACCACATTGGATTTGAAATGAAACCTCTACAACAGTATTCAAGTGCAGATTGCAACGTTTAATTTGAAGGTTTGAACAAAAATATCTGATAGAAATTGTAGGAATTGTACACATTTCTTTACAAACACTCCACATTTTAGGAGGTCAAAAGTAATTGGACAAATAAACCAAACCCAAACAAAATATTTTTATTTTCAATATTTTGTTGCGAATCCTTTGGAGGCAATCACTGCCTTAAGTCTGGAACCCATGGACATCACCAAACGCTGGGTTTCCTCCTTCTTAATGCTTTGCCAGGCCTTTACAGCCGCAGCCTTCAGGTCTTGCTTGTTTGTGGGTCTTTCCGTCTTAAGTCTGGATTTGAGCAAGTGAAATGCATGCTCAATTGGGTTAAGATCTGGTGATTGACTTGGCCATTGCAGAATGTTCCACTTTTTTGCACTCATGAACTCCTGGGTAGCTTTGGCTGTATGCTTGGGGTCATTGTCCATCTGTACTATGAAGCGCCGTCCGATCAACTTTGTGGCATTTGGCTGAATCTGGGCTGAAAGTATATCCCGGTACACTTCAGAATTCATCCGGCTACTCTTGTCTGCTGTTATGTCATCAATAAACACAAGTGACCCAGTGCCATTGAAAACCATGCATGCCCATGCCGTCACGTTGCCTCCACCATGTTTTACAGAGGATGTGGTATGCCTTGGATCATGTGCCGTTCCCTTTCTTCTCCAAACTTTTTTCTTCCCATCATTCTGGTACAGGTTGATCTTTGTCTCATCTGTCCATAGAATACTTTTCCAGAACTGAGCTGGCTTCATGAGGTGTTTTTCAGCAAATTTAACTCTGGCCTGTCTATTTTTGGAATTGATGAATGGTTTGCATCTAGATGTGAACCCTTTGTATTTACTTTCATGGAGTCTTCTCTTTACTGTTGACTTAGAGACAGATACACCTACTTCACTGAGAGTGTTCTGGACTTCAGTTGATGTTGTGAACGGGTTCTTCTTCACCAAAGAAAGTATGCGGCGATCATAAACCACTGTTGTCATCCGTGGACGCCCAGGCCTTTTTGAGTTCCCAAGCTCACCAGTCAATTCCTTTTTTCTCAGAATGTATCCGACTGTTGATTTTGCTACTCCAAGCATGTCTGCTATCTCTCTGATGGATTTTTTCTTTTTTTTCCGCCTCAGGATGTTCTGCTTCACCTCAATTGAGAGTTCCTTAGACCGCATGTTGTCTGGTCACAGCAACAGCTTCCAAATGCAAAACCACACACCTGTAATCAACCCCAGACCTTTTAACTACTTCATTGATTACAGGTTAACGAGGGAGACGCCTTCAGAGTTAATTGCAGCCCTTAGAGTCCCTTGTCCAATTACTTTTGGTCCCTTTAAAAAGAGGAGGCTATGCATTCCAGAGCTATGATTCCAAAACCCTTTCTCCGATTTGGATGTGAAAACTCTCATATTGCAGCTGGGAGTGTGCACTTTCAGCCCATATTATATATATAATTGTATTTCTGAACATGTTTTTGTAAACAGCTAAAATAACAAAACTTGTGTCACTGTCCAAATATTTCTGGACCTAACTGTAGGTACACTGACTGTTTGCTAGTATAATGGCTTAGTTAAAAAGAGTTGGAGTGTGCAATGCAGGCAGATGTGATGCAAATATCTTTGCAATAGTGTGACTAGACAAAAGTACAATAGCCACGTTTAGGATGCCACTAGGTACACTGACTGTTTGCTAGTATAATGGCTTAGTTAAAAAAAGTTGGAGTGTGCAATGCAGGCAGACGTGCTGCAAATATCTTTGCAATAGTGTGACTAGACAAAAGTACAATAGCCACGTTTAGGATGCCACTAGGTACACTGACTGTTTGCTAGTATAATGGCTTAGTTAAAAAAAGTTGGAGTGTGCAATGCAGGCAGACGTGCTGCAAATATCTTTGCACTACTGTGACTACACAAAAGTCCAATAGCCACGTTTAGGATGCCACTAGGTACACTGACTGTTTGCTAGTATAATGGCTTAGTTAAAAAAAGTTGGAGTGTGCAATGCAGGCAGACGTGCTGCAAATATCTTTACAATAGTGTGAATAGACAAAAGTACAATAGCCACGTTTAGGATGCCACTAGGTACACTGACTGTTTGCTAGTATAATGGCTTAGTTAAAAAAAGGTTGAGTGTGCAATGCAGGCAGACGTGCTGCAAATATCTTTACAATAGTGTGAATAGACAAAAGTACAATAGCCACGTTTAGGATGCCACTAGGTACACTGACTGTTTGCTAGTATAATGGCTTAGTTAAAAAGAGTTGAAGTGTGCAATGCAGGCAGACGTGATGCAAATATCTTTGCAATAGTGTGACTAGACAAAAGTACAATAGCCACGTTTAGGATGCCACTAGGTACACTGACTGTTTGCTAGTATAATGGCTTAGTTAAATAAAGTTGGAGTGTGCAATGCAGGCAGACGTGCTGCAAATATCTTTGCAATAGTGTGACTAGACAAAAGTACAATAGCCACGTTTAGGATGCCACTAGGTACACTGACTGTTTGCTAGTATAATGGCTTAGTTAAAAAGAGTTGGAGTGTGCAATGCAGGCAGACGTGATGCAAATATCTTTGCAATAGTGTGACTAGACAAAAGTACAATAGCCACGTTTAGGATGCCACTAGGTACACTGACTGTTTGCTAGTATAATGGCTTAGTTAAAAAGAGTTGGACTGTGCAATGCAGGCAGACGTGCTGCAAATATCTTTGCACTACTGTGACTACACAAAAGTCCAATAGCCACGTTTAGGATGCCACTAGGTACACTGACTGTTTGCTAGCATAATGGCTTAGTTAAAAAGAGTTGGACTGTGCAATGCAGGCAGACGTGCTGCAAATATCTTTGCACTACTGTGACTACACAAAAGTCCAATAGCCACGTTTAGGATGCCACTAGGTACACTGACTGTTTGCTAGCATAATGGCTTAGTTAAAAAGAGTTGGAGTGTGCAGAGGACAGGAGGGTACAGTGCCAGGATTGTGGGGCTCTGGGTAGAGGAATGGAAGCCTGCCTTTCTATTCCCTCCTAATGGGGAAATGCAGCCACGAAATCCCTGACCTTGGCTACACAGACGCTGTCTCTGTTTTCAGGACCTGTCACCTATGACTCTGACCCTACCGGTTTCAGCCCTTAAAAGGACTGATAGAAAGTGCTATCCCTATGCTGTCTAACGCTGTGTATGGAGCGCATACAGCTGTATCGGCGATAGGACTCAGGAGGACGGAGCTGCGACAGTGATGTCTGACACCAAAGACGCAGAAGAGATAATGGCGTCCTGGAGGAAAATGTCCGGTTTTATAATGCAGGGACATGTGACATGGACATCCTATCACACATGCCGTTGCTTCTCTGGCTAAAAGTCCACTTAGCTGTGTGTGTGTCTGGGATTGGCTGACATGCTGGCCCGCCCCACTACACGCGCGCGCTTAGGGAAGGAAGACAAGGAAAAAAAAAAAAAAAATGGCGATCGCCATTATACAAACAGCAGTGATCTGAAGGCGCTGTTCCCGCACACTATACACTGAAATGTCATAATAGTGTGATTCACAGAGTGACTTACACTATTACAGCGGAAACCAAGCTAGGATCTAGAACAGGCCCCAAAATCACTCGAGCCTAGAACTGGAGAACCTCGAACCACGAACCGCGCTCAACTCTAGTAGGGTGTGGTGGTGTTGTGACCTGTGACCACTGGCTTGCCCAGGGCGTCACACCAGTGCTGCACAGAGTGAATCTCAACGGTTTGTCATGGATAGGAGGAAATGGTCTTTTACTTGTCCACATCTGAGGGAACGAGGGCTGGCTGCTGAGCTGAGATGGCGTTGAGTACGGTGTCCCTGCAGAGTTGCACTTTTGGTCATAAGCAAAATGAGTTGAAAAAGGACAGATACTGGTGGAAAGGGAAACAGGTGTGTTGGAAAGGGGAAAAAAGTTTTTCTCCGTGGGTTTGGTGGTTAAGCAACAGTAACATTTGCTGAAGAAACACTGTGGCACCCTGGACAAGCCAGGATATCACAGGTACTGCAACAACACACCCCACACCCCGGTTAGGAACACCAAAGTCAGACACAAATCCTTGTTGCCTCCCTCCAGGGGCTGATGTCCACACCAGGTGGGGTGGAGCCAGGCGGTTGGCTCCTCCCACTGAGGAGTTCACAGCCCTGGAGGCGGGAAAAGCGAGTTAGTTGAAGTTCCGTGAGGGAAAGTGAAGGGTGGAAGTAGTAGTTGAGGAGCTGGAGCAGACTGACCATGTCCGGGTACGTGGTCCGGGCACCTGAGAGCAAGGTTGGCAGACGGTGGTGACCGTCTACAGGAGAGGCTGATTGACGCACAACCGTAAGGACCGGGGACGGGCGGTGGCCCGCCGGTACCGGATCGGGGAGCGAAGAGAGGCCAGCACCATCCGGCAGGGCCTACGGACCCCGACGAGGCTTGGAGTCGCCGTTAAACTGGTCAAATCCGTCAGCGATGGGAACCTCCGGGGTTTCCCAGCAGTAAAGACCCGAATGAAGGCAACCACTCAACCGTGAAGGGAAATACAGCTACCGCCACAGCTAGGATTCCCAGGGCCAGCGCCTGTGGGCAAAAAGAGGCTCCTCTGGCAAACACACCGCTGGGGAGCGGGCTACTGGTAGGAAGCCATCGGGGCCGAAAACACAACAAAGGTGCAGGGAGAGACAGTCACTGTCAACCTACCGGGAGTGGTCACCGCAGCCGCCTGTGGGACCCATACATCCAGCCGTCTGTTTTACCAGAGACTCCATGTACGTTACTGGCTGAGTGAGTACCACCGTGCCGTCTGGCACCGCGCTGCCTCCGTGACCCTGCACTTCGCCAAACCCCGCCATCCACCTTCCAGTCAACATCACCGGACCCCGGGACCACCAAAATTCCCCCTACCCATGGAGGGGAGAGAACCATCCCAGCTGCTCCCTGCATTGCTCCCAGGATCCCCGTACAGAGCAGCGGTGGTGTCCCAACCTCACCACATACCGTGGGTGGCGTCACAAACCGACATCCCAAACCCCAACAAACTACCCCTTTCACTCACGGGCGAGGAGCGCCGCTCGAGTCCCCGGGATCCGGCCCACCGCTCGAGCCACCGAGCAGCAGTAGCAGCAGCGCCGGACCCAAGCGTGGTGAGCGCAGCACCCTCCTCGCCCGCGACAACACTATCTGTTACTGTGGGACTGGCAGATTTGGATAAGGTGGTATATACTATGTTACCGCTATATAACGAAAATTAATAAGAAAAGAAAGAGAAAGGTATATATCTCCATCAGCAGTCTGTGTCCACCGTGCTCCCAGATGGAAAAGAAGAGGTTGGCAACTGGAAGGTTAGGTGGAGGATACAGAGCTGTGTGGCTATGAAACTAATAGTAGCCTGAACCGAGTTAGACGCCACTCGGATCTGGAGACTGGGAGCCCTGTTAGCGTCACAGGGTCCACACACCCACCCAGCCCAGGAACTCCCTGTTAACAACACAGGGCCACTGACCGTGTGCGTAGGGGCCACACCTGTGGACAGCAGGTGCATCAGCAGCAGCAGGCCTGTTAATGCCACTGGGCTGCACAAGCAGGACTGGTAGGACAGGAGCTGGTCTTAACCGTTCTGCGTTACCAACTGTGGTGGTGGCCTGTATCGACGCCCTATCCCTGCCTACCTCTGGCCTAAAGCCGCAATGGGTTCAACACATGGAGGTGTGCTCTTTCGGAGCATAATAGAAGACTGCGTACCTCCTTGTTGGCTCCAGCCTCTTTTATAACCTGGGTCCACCCCAAGCCAGGGTGGACCAGAATGCACCTTCTGGAGACAAAAGCAGAGTGACACATCATGAGTGGCATAACTAGCGTCCCATTTGGAACCGCAACTTCAATGATGACCTCATGGCTGCCACGACCCAAACACCTCACCAGTCATCGTCTGACCATCAATAATGAGGTGACAAGTCATATGGGCGAACCTCTGCAAGCCATTTGGGAGTGGCCTGGCCACATCGTCAGGACACCTGATGCCCTGTGGTCTATATGGGACCCCCACATCAGGGGCAGGGCCAAAGAGTTCATTACCGGACCTAGTCTCTGATGCAGTAAGTGCCTGAGCATGCTAAGAAGCATGAAATACAGTCTCCGAAAAAAGACTATCAGCTTTAGCATGGTGTCTAAGCACAACACAGGACTTAGACTCGGCACGGAGCGCAAATACCTGTGCAAAGAGGCTTTTCGCACTAAGTGTGGGAGCATGCGCTGTAGCCCGAAATGAAGACTTAGCCTCAGGAATGGCACAGTCAGGCTGAGCTTACTCACTAGGCGAAACACTGGAGTTTGGCTGTGGCTGGGGTAAATTGTCACACGCATGCGCACTAGCCGCCTTTCCACACTTAGACGTGGAGGAGAAAGCAGCCAGCTGGACAACCCAAGGCACAGCCCTAAATGGCAGCTGACACCTGGGCGCAACTGAACCCGCAGCAGGCTGCTTGCGTTTAAGGCGGCACCATTTTGTAACAACAAATACCATCCAAAAGAACAGGTGTACTTCTTCCCATGGATAATATGATCCCTTTTTTCACGGACACGACCATCGCTAACAAATGTAGATGAGGCCAAAACAGCAGCTGCTTCAATGGATCTCAAGTGCTCCATAAAGTGGCCTCTCCTCCACCTCAAGTTCAAGATCCCAAATACTCCATTCCTCTATGGTGTCAACCCAATCGCACTTGCTTCCTAACAGCTCTCAAGTTTCCACCAGCCCTGCTGAGTATGGGGTACCAGAGATGGTTGAGTCTGCATAGCTGTTCAGTCACACTATAGCCTGGGAATCAGAGGTCTGCTCAAAAGCTGCAGTGAGTACAGACAAGGAAGTTATTTTTATTATTATTGATTTATAGAGCACCATTGATTCCATGATGCTGTACATGAGAAGGGGGTTACATACAGAATACATATACAAGTAACTATAGACAGACTGGTACAGAGGGAAGAGGGCCCTGCCCTTGCGGGATTACATTCTAAAGGATTTTTGGGAGGAGACAGTAGGAGTGGTGTAGGTTGAGCATCAGGTACGTACGGTGGTGGTGTCATTGAAGGTTATAGTCATTTCTGAACAGATGAGTTTTCAGATTCAGTTTGAAGCTTACGGGTGTAGCAGATAATCTGACGTGTTGAGGTAGCGAGTTCCATGAGACAGGGGAAATGATCTGGGCGGATGGCCAGAAGCTTTGTGAGAGGGATCCAGGCCCCGATGAAGAAGGTGCTGAGCCTAATCTACACCCTCATTTCCAAAAAGTAAATCCTCCTGGAGGAGACAATGGGAAACATGATGAGGAGCATAGATACCTGATTGGAACGACAACTTTACTATTCGGTCAGGGCAGGAAGAAGTTGTCTCAGAGGACTCAGGACGAGGGGAATGAAAACACACAGGGTGATTGATGAGGTTGGAGACCACACTTACTGTCAAACCAAAGTCAGCCAGTCGATGAGATCAGCAGAGGAGGTGGAGGAGGATGCTATTGACGACGAGGTTAAGTTGCGTCTTCCTGGCCAGAGACAAAGTACTGGAAGCACATCAACAACTGAATCCTGGGCCACAACTTTGACTCTGACCAGAAGTCGTGTTGGCTATGCAGGTCGCATGGCCTGTAAGCCTTGCCTAGCCTGTGAATTTTTGGACATCGCAAAGGATCACCCAAGTCATGGAATCTGTAAGATTTGTCAACAATCTGTAAGTAGAAGCCAAAAACTCACTACTTTAAATACTTCCTCCATGAAGTGTCACATGGATATGAATTGATAGCGTGAAGGTGTATTGCTCAGCTTTAGCCACTGTCAATGCAACATGCTTATTTGCCATTCATTGCATGCATTGTTGCAGACTACACACAAGGGGCTGCTGTTTTTTTGGATCTGCCTTTGTTTGGTCACTATAGCAATATCAAATTGCTCTTCGGGTGTGGACTTGGAGATGTTGTCTATGAACAGAAGAAAAAGCTAAAGGTGTGTGTTACAGCGAGGAGCCACCGCAGAAACACTTCGTTCAATTATGAGGGGAGTCGTGTTGTACTTGATGAGCACCGTAACGCCAGTGAGCAGCATCCTATGCCACAGACCAACATTCTTACGGTGCTGTCTATACTGTTTACCATGAGAGGAGCGTAAAGTCTGTATTTCTGGCAACTGGACATCACAGAACCCGGGTACGGTAGGCTGTGCCCAGACAATTATGCGGGCACGCAACTAGAGTTGAGCGCGGTTCTAGGTTCGAGGTTCTCCAGTTCTAGGCTCGAGTGATTTTGGGGGCTGTTCGAGATCGAACTAGAACTCGAGCTTTTTGCAAAAGCTCGATAGTTCTAGATACGTTCGAGAACGGTTCTAGCAGCAAAACGCAGGGCTTTTTACAGCTACAGTGTGCAGGAGCCATCGCTGGCAGCCTGCCACAAGCTGGTAACCAAGATAAACATCGGGTATCCAAGCAAAGCGCTTTGGCTAGTAACCCGATGTTTATCCTAGTTACGTGCAGGAAGCCCACACTTCCCCGCTCAGCTCGCTCCGCCCCCTCCTGCCCGTGGCATGTACACACACACACACACACACACACACACACACACACACATGGTCCCGCTCGGCTTACCTGCGGTGATGAAGTCCCGCCATCCCGACCTCAGCGCTGTCACTGTCCTCCATGGCCGCCGCTTGTCACATCACCTTCTCTCGCTTCTGACCCGAGACTGACTAGCGGTGACGTCACGGGCCTCTCGCGATACTTGGTGTGAAGGGGCTGTCAGTGTGCTGGAGATCAGCGCAGGTAATGTACCTCGCTGACAGCAGCACTTGTCATCCCCTGCAGTGACATGGGCTGACCCATTGATGTTAGCTCAGGTCACTGCACTGCTCTCCCAGCCAATGGGGAACATCCTGCTCTTCATTGACTGGGACAGTGTGGATCGTCATGACAACCCCTTGGATTACAACAGACCTGGATTTGTTTTTCTTTCTAATAAATTGGTTAAAGAGGGAATGTTTTGGGGAGTGTTTTTTCAAATAAAAATGTGTTTGTCGTCTATTTTTTTTATTACTGACTGGGTTGGTGATGTCGGGTATCTGATAGACGCCTGACCTCACCAACCCCAGGGCTTGATGCCAGGTGACATTACACATCTGGTATTAACCTCATATATTACCCCGTTTGCCACCGCACCAGGGCACGGGATGAGCTGGGGCGAAGCACCAGGATTGGCGCATCTAATGGATGCGCCACTTCTGGGGCGGCTGCGGCCTGCTATTTTTAGGCTGGGGAGAGTCCAATAACCATGGACCTCCCTAGTCTGAGAATATCAGACCCCAGCTGTCTGCTTTACCTTGGTTGGTGATCCAATTTTGGGGGGACCCCTACGTGTTTTTTTTTTAAATTATTTATTTAATTTAAAATAACAGCGTGGGGTGCCCTCAGTTTTGGATTACCAGCCAAGGTGAGGCTGCCAGCTGTGGTCTGCAGGCTGCAGCCGTCTGCTTTACCCTAGCTGGCTACAAAAATAGGGGGAACCCTACGTAATTTTTTTTTTCATTTTTTTGGCTAAATACAAAGCTAAGCACCCCTTAGTGCCACATGAAAGGCACCAAAGGGTGCAAAATTACAAAGTGCAGGAGAGTGGGACATTATGTGTCTTTCTGCCATTATAATGACAGAAAAGACTGATATGAAGTGCACAAGCACAAGAAAATCACCAGAGCGCTCTACGCTGTGAAAAGCAGTAGAAAATGGCACTGGAGCGAACATGTGACCGCCTCATGTAGGATGAAGCTATGGATCCTGGGTAAATTTATGCATTTACCCTCATTCAGTTTTTTTGCAGTACACAAAAAAAACGGAAGGCACACGGATGACAAACAGATGACATACGGACCGTCTACGGAACGGAAACGGATGCCACACGGATGCACCCGTGAAAAAAAACGGACTGTTTTTTGCAGACCGCAAAAATGGATCGGTCGTGTTAATGTAGCCTTATTCTGATCTGCCGTTTATAAACAGCAGGCAGAAATAAGTGAATACCGCCCCCGGCGTCAGAAAATCTCCGGGGTTTCAGGGCTAGCTGAGACCCTGGAGATCATGATTCAGGACGGTTTTTCCGGTCCCCACTCACGTGATCACAGGTATACACCGTACACCGATGATCACGTTACAGTAAATGACAGCGCCGGTAAAAAATTATTTATCTCCCATCTGGCATGAACAAACACTTCTCCACTTCTTCTCCACTTCTCCACTTCTTCTCCACTTTTTCTCCACTTTTTCTCCACTTTTTCTACATTTTTTCTCCACTTTTTCTCCACTTTTTCTCTACTTTTTCTCCACTTTTTCTCCATTTTTTCTCCACTTTTTCTCCATTTTTTCTCCACTTTTTCTCCACTTTTTCTCCACTTTTTCTCCATTTTTTCTCCACTTTCTCTCCATTTTTTCTCCACTTTTTCTCCACTTTTCCTACATTTTTTCTCCATTTTTTCTCCACTTTTTCTCCACTTTTTCTCCATTTTTTCTCCACTTTTTCTCCACTATTCTACATTTTTTCTCCACTTTTTCTCCACTTTTTCTCCACTTTTTCTCCATTTTTTCTCCACTTTTTCTCCACTTTTTCTCCACTTTTTCTACATTTTTTCTCCACTTTTTCTCCACTTTTTCTCTACTTTTTCTCCACTTTTTCTCCATTTTTTCTCCACTTTTTCTCCATTTTTTCTCCACTTTTTCTCCACTTTTTCTCCACTTTTTCTCCATTTTTTCTCCACTTTTTCTCCATTTTTTCTCCACTTTTTCTCCACTTTTTCTCCACTTTTTCTCCACTTTTTCTACATTTTTTCTCCACTTTTTCTCCACTTTTTCTCCACTTTTTCTCCACTTTTTCTACATTTTTTCTCCACTTTTTCTCCACTTTTTCTCCACTTTTTCTCCACTTTTTCTACATTTTTTCTCCACTTTTTCTCCCCTTTTTCTCCACTTTTTCTCCACTTTTTCTACATTTTTTCTCCACTTTTTGTCCACTTTTTCTCCACTTTTTCTCCGTTCTTTTTCTATGGTCGGTCTACCCATTAGCTCTGCCATGCATAGTGTAGCTCTACACCTACTGCACATGTTACTTTATGATTGACATCTCTTTCGTACCAGAGCTGTCTAAGCCTACTCTGACCCCATATTTGTCATTAATATATTGTCCTTGTACTGTATTATGACATTTGTATCATGTGTTTTATTTCTTGCTGTGTTGCAATTTTTTTGCTGCATCCCAATTGTACCTCTACATTGTTCGAGTTTATGTTATTGTTCTCTCACTCTTATGTGATACTGATTATTGTCATTTTTCATGATTACATGCAGATAAGTCCAATCTGACGAAGGCTCAGGCCGAAACGTCATTTGTAACTTGTTTTGGACAAAAACATATATGCTTATGAAAATTTTTTTTTTCTTAATACGGACCAATAAAGAGTGATTTTGCATTACTATCCGTTGTGACTTACTGACTTAGTCTGGGAGATTTAGAGTGCCGAGGTTACTCACTAATTTTATCTATTATTACCTCTGAGCACCTATATACCAGTGAGCAGAGCTTCCTCTACAGTAGTTCTCCTGATTAGGCATGCCCTTACCTCATGAGCAGGGCATTGCAGCTTTGGTAGCAACCATTACGACATGGACTCTGCTGCTGTGGACCCGGGGAGAGTGAGTGCAGATTCATTGCACCCACACTCCTCACATGAAGGGTCCGCACTCCTAGAAAATGGGGGATACGTTCCCTGAGTGTCTCCCCCCCATATTCTAGACGGTCCAGAGTCGTCGTGGGACCCCTTTATTTTTTTCTTACAATAAATTGGTGAAAGAGGAAATGTTTTGGGGACTGTTTTTTCAAATAAATTTCTTTTGTCGATTTTTTGTTTTTGTTAGTACTGACAGTTTATGATGTTGGGTATCTAATAGACGCCATGACATCACATACTGCTGGGCTTGATCTCAGGTGACTTTACAACTAGTATCAACCCGATTTATTACCCCGTTTGCCACTGCACCAGGGCACGGGATGAGCTGGGGTGAAGCGCCAGGATTGGCGCATCTAGTGGATGCGCCACGTCTGGGGTGCCTTCGGCCTGCTATTTTTAGGCTGTGAAGGCCCAATAACTATGGACCTTCCCACCCTGAGAATACCAGACCACAGCTTTCCGCTTTACCTTGGCTGGTGATCCAATTTGGAGGGGACCCTACTTTTTTTGTGTAATTATTAATATTTATAAAATAATTATAAAAAAAGAGCCTGGGGGGACCTCCACATTGGATCCCCAACCACGGTAAAGCTGCCAGCTGTGGTTTTCAGGCTACAGACGTCTGCTTTACCCTAGCTGGCTAACAAAAATGGGGGGACCCAACGTCATTTTTTTTTTAACTATTTTTTAAATAGAAAAAATTAATGGGCTTCCCTGTATTTTGATTGCCAACCAAGGTAGCGACAGGCAGATGGGGGTGGCAACCCATAGCTGTCTGCTTTATCTGCGCTGAGAATCAAAAATACCGCGGAGCGCTATGTCATTTTTTTTAAAGATTTATTTTTACAGCACTGTGATGTCCAGCAATCAAAATACAGGGAAGCCCATTTTGTTTTTAGTTATTTAAATAAATAATTAAAAAAAATATATATAGGTTCCCGCTGCATTTTTTGTATTGCTAGCTAAGGGTAATCCAAGCAGCTACTGGCTGCTAACCCCCACTGCTTGGTGTTACCTTCACTGGCAATGGAAAATCCAGGGAAGCATTTTTTAATTTTTTGGCCAAAAAACTACAAAAAAAGGACGTGAGCTTCGCCATATTTTTGTATGCTAGCCAGGTATAGCAGGCAGGTGCTGGAAGAGTTGGATACAGTGCCAAAAGATGGCGCTTCTATGAAAGTGCCATTTTCTGAGGCGACTGCAGACTGCAATTCGCAGCAGTGGGGCCCAGAAAGCTCAGGCCAACCTGTGCTGCGTATTCCAATCCCCAGCTGCCTAGATGTACCTGGCTGGACACAAAAATGGAGCGAAGCCTACGTCATTTGTTTTCTAATTATTTCATGAAATTCCTGAAATAATAAAAAAAGGGCTTCCCTTTATTTTTGGTTCCAAGCCGGGTACAAATAGGCAACTGGGGGTTGGGGGCAGCCGTACCTGCCTGCTGTACCTGGCTAGCATACAAAAATATGGCGAAGCCCACATAATTTTTTCAGCAAAAAACTTCTGCATACAGTCCTTGGCTAGTAACCCGATGTTCATCCTAGTTACGTGCAGGAAGCCCACACTTCCCCGCTCAGCTCGCTCCGCCCCCTCCTGCCCGTGGCATGTACACACACACACACACACACACACACACACACACACATGGTCCCGCTCGGCTTACCTGCGGTGATGAAGTCCCGCCATCCCGACCTCAGCGCTGTCACTGTCCTCCATGGCCGCCGCTTGTCACATCACCTTCTCTCGCTTCTGACCCGAGACTGACTAGCGGTGACGTCACGGGCCTCTCGCGATACTTGGTGTGAAGGCGCCGGTCATTGAACTCAGTGACAGGGGCTGTCAGTGTGCTGGAGATCAGCGCAGGTAATGTACCTCGCTGACAGCAGCACTTGTCATCCCCTGCAGTGACATGGGCTGACCCATTGATGTTAGCTCAGGTCACTGCACTGCTCTCCCAGCCAATGGGGAACATCCTGCTCTTCATTGACTGGGACAGTGTGGATCGTCATGACAACCCCTTGGATTACAACAGACCTGGATTTGTTTTTCTTTCTAATAAATTGGTTAAAGAGGGAATGTTTTGGGGAGTGTTTTTTCAAATAAAAATGTGTTTGTCGTCTATTTTTTTTTATTACTGACTGGGTTGGTGATGTCGGGTATCTGATAGACGCCTGACCTCACCAACCCCAGGGCTTGATGCCAGGTGACATTACACATCTGGTATTAACCTCATATATTACCCCGTTTGCCACCGCACCAGGGCACGGGATGAGCTGGGGCGAAGCACCAGGATTGGCGCATCTAATGGATGCGCCACTTCTGGGGCGGCTGCGGCCTGCTATTTTTAGGCTGGGGAGAGTCCAATAACCATGGACCTCCCTAGTCTGAGAATATCAGACCCCAGCTGTCTGCTTTACCTTGGTTGGTGATCCAATTTTGGGGGGACCCCTACGTGTTTTTTTTTTTAAATTATTTATTTAATTTAAAATAACAGCGTGGGGTGCCCTCAGTTTTGGATTACCAGCCAAGGTGAGGCTGCCAGCTGTGGTCTGCAGGCTGCAGCCGTCTGCTTTACCCTAGCTGGCTACAAAAATAGGGGGAACCCTACGTAATTTTTTTTTTCATTTTTTTGGCTAAATACAAAGCTAAGCACCCCTTAGTGCCACATGAAAGGCACCAAAGGGTGCAAAATTACAAAGTGCAGGAGAGTGGGACATTATGTGTCTTTCTGCCATTATAATGACAGAAAAGACTGATATGAAGTGCACAAGCACAAGAAAATCACCAGAGCGCTCTACGCTGTGAAAAGCAGTAGAAAATGGCACTGGAGCGAACATGTGACCGCCTCATGTAGGATGAAGCTATGGATCCTGGGTAAATTTATGCATTTACCCTCATTCAGTTTTTTTGCAGTACACAAAAAAAACGGAAGGCACACGGATGACAAACAGATGACATACGGACCGTCTACGGAACGGAAACGGATGCCACACGGATGCACCCGTGAAAAAAAACGGACTGTTTTTTGCAGACCGCAAAAATGGATCGGTCGTGTTAATGTAGCCTTATTCTGATCTGCCGTTTATAAACAGCAGGCAGAAATAAGTGAATACCGCCCCCGGCGTCAGAAAATCTCCGGGGTTTCAGGGCTAGCTGAGACCCTGGAGATCATGATTCAGGACGGTGTTTCCGGTCCCCACTCACGTGATCACAGGTATACACCGTACACCGATGATCACGTTACAGTAAATGACAGCGCCGGTAAAAAATTATTTATCTCCCATCTGGCATGAACAAACACTTCTCCACTTCTTCTCCACTTCTTCTCCACTTCTCCACTTCTTCTCCACTTTTTCTCCACTTTTTCTCCACTTTTTCTACATTTTTTCTCCACTTTTTCTCCACTTTTTCTCTACTTTTTCTCCACTTTTTCTACATTTTTTCTCCACTTTTTCTACATTTTTTCTCCACTTTTTCTCCACTTTTTCTCCACTTTTTCTCCATTTTTTCTCCACTTTCTCTCCATTTTTTCTCCACTTTTTCTCCACTTTTTCTCCACTTTTCCTACATTTTTTCTCCATTTTTTCTCCACTTTTTCTCCACTTTTTCTCCATTTTTTCTCCACTTTTTCTCCACTTTTTCTCCACTTTTTCTCCACTATTCTACATTTTTTCTCCACTTTTTCTCCACTTTTTCTCCACTTTTTCTCCACTTTTTCTCCATTTTTTCTCCACTTTTTCTCCACTTTTTCTCCACTTTTTCTACATTTTTTCTCCACTTTTTCTCCACTTTTTCTCTTTTTTTTCTCCACTTTTTCTCCATTTTTTCTCCACTTTTTCTCCACTTTTTCTCCACTTTTTCTCCACTTTTTCTCCACTTTTTCTCCATTTTTTCTCCACTTTCTCTCCATTTTTTCTCCACTTTTTCTCCACTTTTTCTCCACTTTTCCTACATTTTTTCTCCACTTTTTCTCCACTTTTTCTCCACTTTTTCTCCATTTTTTCTCCACTTTTTCTCCACTTTTTCTCCACTATTCTACATTTTTTCTCCACTTTTTCTCCACTTTTTCTCCACTTTTTCTCCACTTTTTCTCCACTTTTTCTCCACTTTTTCTACATTTTTTCTCCACTTTTTCTCCACTTTTTCTCCACTTTTTCTCCACTTTTTCTACATTTTTTCTCCACTTTTTCTCCACTTTTTCTCCACTTTTTCTCCACTTTTTCTACATTTTTTCTCCACTTTTTCTCCACTTTTTCTCCATTTTTTCTCCACCTTTTCTCCATTTTTTCTCCACTTGTTCTCCATTTTTTCTCCACTTTTTCTCCACTTTTTCTACATTTTTTCTCCACTTTTTCTCCACTTTTTCTCCACTTTTTCTCCACTTTTTCTACATTTTTTCTCCACTTTTTCTCCACTTTTTCTCCACTTTTTCTCCACTTTTTCTACATTTTTTCTCCACTTTTTCTCCCCTTTTTCTCCACTTTTTCTCCACTTTTTCTACATTTTTTCTCCACTTTTTCTCCACTTTTTCTCCGTTCTTTTTCTATGGTCGGTCTACCCATTAGCTCTGCCATGCATAGTGTAGCTCTACACCTACTGCACATGTTACTTTATGATTGACATCTCTTTCGTACCAGAGCTGTCTAAGCCTACTCTGACCCCATATTTGTCATTACTATATTGTCCTTGTACTGTATTATGACATTTGTATCATGTGTTTTATTTCTTGCTGTGTTGCAATTTTTTTGCTGCATCCCAATTGTACCTCTACATTGTTCGAGTTTATGTTATTGTTCTCTCACTCTTATGTGATACTGATTATTGTCATTTTTCATGATTACATGCAGATAAGTCCAATCTGACGAAGGCTCAGGCCGAAACGTCATTTGTAACTTGTTTTGGACAAAAACATATATGCTTATGAAAATTTTTTTTTTCTTAATACGGACCAATAAAGAGTGATTTTGCATTACTATCCGTTGTGACTTACTG
Organism: Anomaloglossus baeobatrachus; assembly: GCF_048569485.1. Classification (NCBI taxonomy): domain Eukaryota; kingdom Metazoa; phylum Chordata; class Amphibia; order Anura; family Aromobatidae; genus Anomaloglossus; species Anomaloglossus baeobatrachus. Next base: position 140,741,748 of record NC_134361.1, on the reverse strand, counting down.
ACTTAGTCTGGGAGATTTAGAGTGCCGAGGTTACTCACTAATTTTATCTATTATTACCTCTGAGCACCTATATACCAGTGAGCAGAGCTTCCTCTACAGTAGTTCTCCTGATTAGGCATGCCCTTACCTCATGAGCAGGGCATTGCAGCTTTGGTAGCAACCATTACGACATGGACTCTGCTGCTGTGGACCCGGGGAGAGTGAGTGCAGATTCATTGCACCCACACTCCTCACATGAAGGGTCCGCACTCCTAGAAAATGGGGGATACGTTCCCTGAGTGTCTCCCCCCCATATTCTAGACGGTCCAGAGTCGTCGTGGGACCCCTTTATTTTTTTCTTACAATAAATTGGTGAAAGAGGAAATGTTTTGGGGACTGTTTTTTCAAATAAATTTCTTTTGTCGATTTTTTGTTTTTGTTAGTACTGACAGTTTATGATGTTGGGTATCTAATAGACGCCATGACATCACATACTGCTGGGCTTGATCTCAGGTGACTTTACAACTAGTATCAACCCGATTTATTACCCCGTTTGCCACTGCACCAGGGCACGGGATGAGCTGGGGTGAAGCGCCAGGATTGGCGCATCTAGTGGATGCGCCACGTCTGGGGTGCCTTCGGCCTGCTAGTTTTAGGCTGTGAAGGCCCAATAACTATGGACCTTCCCACCCTGAGAATACCAGACCACAGCTTTCCGCTTTACCTTGGCTGGTGATCCAATTTGGAGGGGACCCTACTTTTTTTGTGTAATTATTAATATTTATAAAATAATTATAAAAAAAGAGCCTGGGGGGACCTCCACATTGGATCCCCAACCACGGTAAAGCTGCCAGCTGTGGTTTTCAGGCTACAGACGTCTGCTTTACCCTAGCTGGCTAACAAAAATGGGGGGACCCAACGTCATTTTTTTTTTAACTATTTTTTAAATAGAAAAAATTAATGGGCTTCCCTGTATTTTGATTGCCAACCAAGGTAGCGACAGGCAGATGGGGGTGGCAACCCATAGCTGTCTGCTTTATCTGCGCTGAGAATCAAAAATACCGCGGAGCGCTATGTCATTTTTTTTTAAAGATTTATTTTTACAGCACTGTGATGTCCAGCAATCAAAATACAGGGAAGCCCATTTTGTTTTTAGTTATTTAAATAAATAATTAAAAAAAATATATATAGGTTCCCGCTGCATTTTTTGTATTGCTAGCTAAGGGTAATCCAAGCAGCTACTGGCTGCTAACCCCCACTGCTTGGTGTTACCTTCACTGGCAATGGAAAATCCAGGGAAGCATTTTTTAATTTTTTGGCCAAAAAACTACAAAAAAAGGACGTGAGCTTCGCCATATTTTTGTATGCTAGCCAGGTATAGCAGGCAGGTGCTGGAAGAGTTGGATACAGTGCCAAAAGATGGCGCTTCTATGAAAGTGCCATTTTCTGAGGCGACTGCAGACTGCAATTCGCAGCAGTGGGGCCCAGAAAGCTCAGGCCAACCTGTGCTGCGTATTCCAATCCCCAGCTGCCTAGATGTACCTGGCTGGACACAAAAATGGAGCGAAGCCTACGTCATTTGTTTTCTAATTATTTCATGAAATTCATGAAATAATAAAAAAAGGGCTTCCCTTTATTTTTGGTTCCAAGCTGGGTACAAATAGGCAACTGGGGGTTGGGGGCAGCCGTACCTGCCTGCTGTACCTGGCTAGCATACAAAAATATGGCGAAGCCCACATAATTTTTTCAGCAAAAAACTTCTGCATACAGTCCTGGATGGAGTATGCTGAGTATGCTGAGCCTTGTAGTTCTGCAGCTGCTGTGTGTCTGTATGGAGAAGAGCAGACAGCAGCTGCAGAACTACAAGGCTTAGCATACTCCATCCAGGACTGTATGCAGAAGTTTTTTACCCACCAAAAAAATGACGTGGGCTTCGCCATATTTTTGTATGCTAGCCAGGTACAGCATGCAGCTACGGGCTGCCTCCAACCCCCAGTTGCCTATTTGTACCCGGCTGGGAACCAAAAATAAAGGGAAGCCCTTTTTTTTAATTATTTCACTTATTTCATGAAATAATTAAAAAACAAATGACGTTGGCTTTGCCCCATTTTTGTGTCCATCCGGGTACAACTAGGCAGCTGGGGATTGGAATCCGCAGCACAGGTTAGCCCGAGGTTTCTGGGCGCCTCTGCTGCGAATTTCAGTCCGTAGCCGTCCCAGAAAATGGCGCTCTCATAGAAGCGCCATCATCTGGCGCTGTATCCAACTCTTCCAACAGCCCTGGAGCCGGGTGGCTTGTTGGGTAATCATGAGTTAATACTGGCTTTGTTTTACTAGCCAGTATTAAGCCAGAGATTCTTAATGTCAGGCACGTTTGACCCGGCCATTAAGAATCTCCAATAAAGGGTTAAAAAAAAGACACCACACAGAGAAAAAATACTTTAATAGAAATAAATACACAGACACATTAGAGACTCTATCTTTATTACCCCTGTCAGCCCAATAAATTCCCAATAAACCAGCGCTGATAAGAGGTTTTTAAAAGAGGCTTAAATTATAAGCAGCAATTTCAGCGTTCCAAGTGCCTTTAAATGAATTTGAAGAAACTGCACTTCAGGATTGTAGTGAGGATTGTAGTGAGGATGAGGTGCCCCAGCCCATTACTTGATGGGCTGGGGCACCTCATCCTCACTACAATCCTCACTAGTGTAGTAGTAGTGATGATTGTAGTGAGGATGAGGTGCACCAGCCCATCATGGGCTGGGGCACCTCATCCTCACTACAATCCTCACTAGTGTAGTAGTAGTGACGATTGTAGTGAGGATGAGGTGCACCAGCCCATCATGGGCTGGGGCACCTCATCCTCACTACAATCCTCACTAGTGTAGTAGTAGTGACGATTGTAGTGAGGATGAGGTGCCCCAGCCCATCATGGGCGGGGGGCACCTCATCCTCACTACAATCCTCACTAGTGTAGTAGTAGTGACGATTGTAGTGAGGATGAGGTGCACCAGCCCATCATGGGCTGGGGCACCTCATCCTCACTACAATCCTCACTAGTGTAGTAGTAGTGACGATTGTAGTGAGGATGAGGTGCCCCAGCCCATCATGGGCGGGGGCAACTCATCCTCACTACAATCCTCACTAGTGTAGTAGTAGTGACGATTGTAGTGAGGATGAGGTGCACCAGCCCATGATGGGCTGGGGCACCTCATCCTCACTACAATCGTCACTACTACTACACTAGTGAGGATTGTAGTGAGGATGAGGTGCCCCAGCCCATGATGGGCTGGTGCACCTCATCCTCACTACAATCCTCACTAGTGTAGTAGTAGTGACGATTGTAGTGAGGGGCTGGGGCACCTCATGGGCTGGGGCACCTCATCCTCACTACAATCCTCACTACAATCGGGAAGCAGCGTGCAGCCTTCACTCCGTGAGTGATCAGTGCTGCTAGCGGTAACAGCGGTAACGCTGACAGACGCGTTACCATAGCAACGGTGCTCCCGGAGCCGCGGTTAGCGGGTGATGTCACCTCCAACTGCGTTGCTATGGCAACGGTGATCTCCGTTAATGACCGGCTGTGTCAGCCGGTCCCTAACGGAACGGGAAGTCGACCGTGTGCTAGAGCATATCGCCGGTACACGGCGATACACAAATGTGCACCGTGTACCGGAGAGATGCACTCGCAGGTCCTACATGACGTGTCATAGTCATGTGACCAGTCTGTAGCCAATGAGATAATAGCCACGTGACTGGTCACATGGCTATTTTGACGTCACGATAGGTCCTGCTTCTCTGCTGGCAGTGCCGGTCACCGGGAGGATTCAGCGATCATCGAATGGAATAGCGGCAGGAGACAGAGTGCAGGAGGGATCGCGGGGACCGGTAAGTGTTATGGCAATGTTTATTAACTGTTTGTGTACATTTATCATGCATTTTTATGTGTTTGTAATTGCCTCCCATTATAGCCTATTGGTTCTAGTTCGGTTCGTCGAACGTTCGACGAACCAAACTCGAACGGGACCCCCGTTCGGCGAACCAACCTCGAGCCGAACCGCGACCGGTTCGCTCATCTCTACACGCAACACTTTTTGGATGCCACTAAGTTTCCTCAGTGTTTGCTAGTATAATGGCTTAGTAACAATGAGCTTGTGTGTGCAATGCAGAGGTGCTGCAAATATCTTGGCACCAGTGGGTCACTAATGATGTCCAACAGCCACTTTTTGGATGCCACTAAGTTGCAGCATTTTTTGCTATTATTATAGCTTATTAACAACAGAGCAGGAGGGTGTAATGCAGAGGTGCTAGAAATAGCTTGGCACCATTGGGGCACAAATGGAGTACAACAGCCACTTTTTGTATGCCACTAAGTTGCAGCATTTTTTGCTATTATTATAGCTTTTAAAAACAGAGCAGGAGGGTGTAACGCGGAGGTGCTAGAAATAACTTGGCACCATTGGGGCACAAATGGATTACAAAAGCCACTTTTTGTATGCCACTAAGTTGCAGCATTTTTAGCTATTATTATAGCTTATTAAAAACAGAGCAGGAGGGTATAATGCAGAGGTGCTGTAAATAGCTTGGCACCATTGGGGCACAAACGGAGTACAACAGCCACTTTTTGTATGCCACTAAGTTGCAACATTTTTTGCTATTATTATAGCTTATTAAAAACAGAGCAGGAGGGTGTAATGCAGAGGTGTTAGAAATAGCTTGGCACCATTGGGGCACAAATGGAGTACAACAGCCACTTTTTGTATGCCACTAAGTTGCAGCATTTTTTGCTCTTATTATAGCTTATTAAAAACATAGCAGGAGGGTGTAATGCAGAGGTGCTAGAAATAGCTTGGTACCATTGGGGCACAAATGGAGTACAAATGCCACTTTTTGTATGCCACTAAGTTGCAGCATTTTTTGTTATTATTATAGCTTATTAAAAGCAGAGCAGGAGGGTGTAATGCAGAGGTGTTACAAATAGCTTGGCACCATTGGGGCACAAATGGAGTACAAATGCCATTTTTTGTATGCCACTAAGTTGCAGCCTTTTTTGCTGTTATTATAGCTTATTAAAAACATACCAGGAGGGTGTAATGCAGAGGTGCTAGAAATAGCTTAGTACCATTGGGGCACAAATGGCCTACAAATGCCACTTTTTGTATGCCACTAACTTGCTGCATTTTTTGCTATTATTATAACTTATTAAAAACAGAGCAGGAGGGTGTAATGCAGAGCTGCTAGAATTAGCTTGGCACCATTGGGGCACAAGTGGAGTACAACAGCCACTTTTTGTATGCCACTAATTTGCAGCATTTTTTGCTATTATTATAGCTTATTAAAAACAGAGCAGGAGGGTGTAATGCAGAGGTGTTAGAAATAGCTTGGCACCATTGGGGCACAAATGGACTACAACAGCCACTTTTTGTATGCCACTAAGTTGCAGCATTTTTTGCTATTATTATAGCTTATTAAAAACAGAGCAGGAGGGTGTAATGCAGAGTTGCTGTAAATAGCTTGGCACCATTGGGGCACAAATGGAGTACAACAGCCACTTTTTGTATGCCACTAAGTTGCAGCCTTTTTTGCTATTATTATAGCTTATTAAAAACAGAGCAAAAGGGTGTAATGCGTAGGTGCTAGAATTAGCTTGGCACCATTGGGGCACAAGTGGAGTACAACAGCCACTTTTTGTATGCCACTAACTTGCAGAATTTTTTGCTATTATTATAGCTTATTAAAAACAGAGCAGGAAAGTGTAATGCAGAGGTGCTAGAAATAGCTTGGCACCATTTGGGCACAAATGGAGTACAACAGCCTTTTTTTGATTGCCACTAAGTTTCCTCAGTGTTTGCTAGTATAATGGCTTAGTAACAATGAGCTTGAATGTGCAATGCAGAGGTGCTGCAAATATCTGGGCACCAGTGAAATACTAATGAAGTCCAACAGCCACTTTTTGGACGCCACTAAGTTGCAGCATTTCTTGCTATTATTATAGCTTATTAAAAACAGAGCAGGAGGGTGTAATGCAGAGGTGCTAGAAATAGCTTGGCACCATTGGGTACAAATGGAGTACAACAGCCACTTTTTGTATGCCACTAAGTTGCAGCTTTTTTTGCTATTATTATAGCTTATTAAAAACACAGCAGGAGGGTGTAATGCAGAGGTGCTAGAAATAGCTTGGCACCATTGGGGCACAAATGGAGTACAACAGCCACTTTTTGGATGCCACTAAGTTGCAGCATTTTTTGCTATTATTATAGCTTATTAAAAACAGAGCAGGAGGTTGTAATGCAGAGGTGCTGTAAATAGCTTGGCACCATTGGGGCACAAATGGAGTACAACAGCCACTTTTTGTATGCCACGAAGTTGCAGCATTTTTTTCTATTATTATAGCTTATTAAAAACAGAGAAGGAGGGTGTAATGCAGAGGTGTTAGAAATAGCTTGGCACCATTGGGGCACAAATGGAGTACAACAGCCACTTTTTGTATGCCACTACTTTGCAGTAGTTTTTGCTATTATTAAAGCTTATTAAAAATTGAGCAGGGGGGTGTAATGCAGAGGTGTTAGAAATAGCTTGGCACCATTGGGGCACAAATGGAGTACAACAGCCACTTTTTGGATGCCACTAAGTTTCCTCAGTGTTTGCCAGTATAATTAATTAGTAACAATGAGCTTGAGTGTGCAATGCAGAGGTGCTGCAAATATCTGGGCACCAGTGGGACACTAATGAAGGTCAACAAACACTTTTTGGATGCCACTAATTTGCAGCATTTTTTGCTATTATTATAGCTTATTAAAAACAGAGCAGGAGGGTGTAATGCAGAGGTGCTGTAAATAGCTTGGCACCATTGGGGCACAAATGGAGTACAACAGCCAGTTTTTGTATGTCTCTAAGTTGCAGCATTTTTTGCTATTATTATAGCTTATTAAAAACAGAGCAGGAGGGTGTAATGCAGAGGTGCTAGAAATAGCTTGGTACCATTGGGGCACAAATGGAGTACAACAGCAACTTTTTGTATGCCACTAAGTTGCAGCATTTTTTGCTATTATTATAGCTTTTAAAAACAGAACAGGAGGGTGTAATGCAGAGGTGCTGTAAATAGCTTGGCACCATTGGGGCACAAATGGAGTACAACAGCCACTTTTTGGATGCCACTAAGTTGCAGCATTTTTTGCTATTATTATAGCTTATTAAAAACAGAGCAGGAGGGTGTAATGCAGAGGTGCTAGAAATAGCTTGGCACCATTGGGGCACAAATGGAGTACAACAGCCACTTTTTGTATGCCACTAACTTCGAGCATTTTTTGCTATTATTATAGCTTATTAAAAACTGAGCAGAAGGGTGTAATGCAGAGGTGTTAGAAATAGCTTGGCACCAGTGGGGCACAAATAGAGTACAACAGCCACTTTTTGTATGCCACTAAGTTGCAGCATTTTTTGCTATTATCATAGCTTTTAAAAACAGAGCAGGAGGGTGTAATACAGAGGTGCTGTAAATAGCTTGGCACCATTGGGGCACAAATGGAGTACAACAGCCACTTTTTGTATGTCTCTAAGTTGCAGCATTTTTTGCTATTATTATAGCTTATTAAAAACAGAGCAGGAGGGTGTAATGCAGAGGTGCTAGAAATAGCTTGGTACCATTGGGGCACAAATGGAGTACAACAGCAACTTTTTGTATGCCACTAAGTTGCAGCATTTTTTGCTATTATTATAGCTTTTAAAAACAGAACAGGAGGGTGTAATGCAGAGGTGCTGTAAATAGCTTGGCACCATTGGGGCACAAATGGAGTACAACAGCCACTTTTTGGATGCCACTAAGTTGCAGCATTTTTTGCTATTATTATAGCTTATTAAAAACAGAGCAGGAGGGTGTAATGCAGAGGTGCTAGAAAAAGCTTGGCACCATTGGGGCACAAATGGAGTACAACAGCCACTTTTTGTATGCCACTAACTTCGAGCATTTTTTGCTATTATTATAGCTTATTAAAAACTGAGCAGAAGGGTGTAATGCAGAGGTGTTAGAAATAGCTTGGCACCATTGGGGCACAAATAGAGTACAACAGCCACTTTTTGTATGCCACTAAGTTGCAGCATTTTTTGCTATTATTATAGCTTTTAAAAACAGAGCAGGAGGGTGTAATGCGGAGGTGCTAGAAATAGCTTTGCACCATTGGGGCACAAATGGAGTACAACAGCCACTTTTTGTATGCCACTAAGTTGCAGCATTTTTTGCTATTATTATAGCTTTTAAAAACAGAGCACGAGGGTGTAGTGCGCAGGTGCCGTAAATAGCTTGGCACCATTGGGGCACAAATGGAGTACAACAGCCACTTTTTGTATGCCACTAAGTTGCAGCATGTTTTGCTATTATTATAGCTTATTAAAAACAGAGCAGGAGGGTGTAATGCAGAGGTGCTGTAAATAGCTTGGCACCATTGGGGCACAAATGGAGTACAACAGCCACTTTTTGTATGTCTCTAAGTTGCAGCATTTTTTGCTATTATTATAGCTTATTAAAAACAGAGCAGGAGGGTGTAATGCAGAGGTGCTAGAAATAGCTTGGTACCATTGGGGCACAAATGGAGTACAACAGCAACTTTTTGTATGCCACTAAGTTGCAGCATTTTTTGCTATTATTATAGCTTTTAAAAACAGAACAGGAGGGTGTAATGCAGAGGTGCTGTAAATAGCTTGGCACCATTGGGGCACAAATGGAGTACAACAGCCACTTTTTGGATGCCACTAAGTTGCAGCATTTTTTGCTATTATTATAGCTAATTAAAAACAGAGCAGGAGGGTGTAATGCAGAGGTGCTAGAAAAAGCTTGGCACCATTGGGGCACAAATGGAGTACAACAGCCACTTTTTGTATGCCACTAACTTCGAGCATTTTTTGCTATTATTATAGCTTATTAAAAACTGAGCAGAAGGGTGTAATGCAGAGGTGTTAGAAATAGCTTGGCACCATTGGGGCACAAATAGAGTACAACAGCCACTTTTTGTATGCCACTAAGTTGCAGCATTTTTTGCTATTATTATAGCTTTTAAAAACAGAGCAGGAGGGTGTAATGCGGAGGTGCTAGAAATAGCTTTGCACCATTGGGGCACAAATGGAGTACAACAGCCACTTTTTGTATGCCACTAAGTTGCAGCATTTTTTGCTATTATTATAGCTTTTAAAAACAGAGCACGAGGGTGTAGTGCGCAGGTGCCGTAAATAGCTTGGCACCATTGGGGCACAAATGGAGTACAACAGCCACTTTTTGTATGCCACTAAGTTGCAGCATGTTTTGCTATTATTATAGCTTATTAAAAACAGAGCAGGAGGGTGTAATGCAGAGGTGCTGTAAATAGCTTGGCACCATTGGGGCACAAATGGAGTACAACAGCCACTTTTTGTATGCCACTAAGTTGTAACATTTTTTGCTATTATTATAGCTTTTATAAACAGAGCAGGAGGCTGTAATGCAGAGGTTCTACAAATAGCTTGGTACCATTGGGGCACAAATGGAGTACAACAGCAACTTTTTCTATGCCACTAAGTTGCAGCATTTTTTGCTATTATTATAGCTTTTATAAACAGAGCATGAGGCTGTAATGCAGAGGTGCTAGAAATAGCTTGGCACCATTGGGGCACAAATGGAGTACAACAGCCACTTTTTGGATGCCACTAAGTTACAGCATTTTTTGCTATTATTATAGCTTATTAAAAACTGAGCAGAAGGGTGTAATGCAGAGGTGTTAGAAATAGCTTGGCACCATTGGGGCACAAATGGAGTACAACAGCCACTTTTTGTATGCCACTAAGTTGCAGCATTTTTTGCTATTATCATAGTGTGAGACTGTGACCGGGGTTATCTATGACGGCCGGTATGTCTCGCCCCGGTTGTGCTCACTCCATGATAATCCACTATAGGGTTAATGCTGTTTCCATACAGGCTGAAGGGAGGGTTAAATAGATTCAGGAACAAGGGCAGGTGTGCCGGGTGTGAGGGAGTGATCACATCTTCCTGAGTTCTCTGCCGGAAAGGCACATATGTACTATTGTGGACTTTTTCTTTGGAATAAACCGTGTGCTGTGAACCTTGGTGCCTGGATCCCGTGTCTTCTGCAGCGCAGCCGACGACGCTACCTCACATATGGTGGAGAATGCAGGCATGACAGCCGGTGAGGTGTAGCATCCATCCCTGGTGACCCAGCTGCGCATGTCCTGGATTCGAGCGGCTATACTACAGCCCAAACCCGGCGACGCCATGGAGGACATAATAAAGCATTTGGCTCAGGCTAATGCACAGCAGCAACAGGCTAATGCACAGCAGCAACAGACCAATGCAAACCTGCTCCAATCCTTGCAAGTGCAGGAAAAAAAATTCCAAGAACAGATGGATCAGGCCAATGCACGTCAGCAGCAAGCCTTGCAATTGCAGGAAAAAAGGCACCAAGAACAGATGGTTCTCCTAGCCAAGTCGATCCGTGCCGGACCGGCAGCAACAACCCAGGGACCGGGTGACGACGGCAGCGTCCGGAAAGCGGTGAGACAAGCGTTGCAAAAGATGACCCCGGGTGATGATGTGGAAGCGTTCCTGGCGGTGTTTGAACGGGTGGCCGAGCGGGAAAAGCTGCCGACCCCGCAGTGGGCTGAGGTATTGTCACCCTATCTGACGGGGGAACCCCAAAAAGCATACCTGGACCTCTGTACCGAGGACGCCATTGACTATGTGACCCTGAAAGCCGAAATACTGGCTCGGTTGGGGGTGAATACCTATGTACGGGCTCAGCGGGTAAATCAGTGGTTCTTTGAGGAAGCCAAACCCGTACGCTCCCAGGCCTATGACTTGTTACATCTTGTAAAAAAGTGGTTGCAGCCTGACACTCTGAGCTCGGCGCAAACGGTGGAAAGGGTAGTAGTGGATCGTTTTGTGCGCACTTTACCCGTCACCGTTCAACGGTGGGTCGGACAGGGTGACCCGAGTACCCTGGACCAATTAGTGTCCCTGGTAGAGCGGCATGTGGCTACGCAGGACTTGATACGGGACACTGAGACTTTGCGTACCGCCCGTCGGTCCGGCCCCTCCAAGCCTAGGGCCAAGGACCCACCGCTGACACCGGTGCGGGAGTCCGCTACCGTCCCGTCTGAAGCCGCACCCTCCGTCCCTGAGGTCCGGAAAACTATGTACCCTAAACGACAACTCGTCAAGGGGGTGTCCTTCCCTATTAGATGTTGGCGGTGCCAGCGGGTGGGACATATGGAAGCCCAGTGTCCACTCACCACGGAGCCCATGGATTGTGGGGTTACCCGGCGGGGTTCAATGTATGCTCAGGTGGTGTGTACCGCTGACCTGGTCTACCCAGAGACTGAGCCCCACTTGTGCCAAATTCAGGTGAATGGATGTCCGGTTACAGGCTTGTTGGATTCCGGAAGCTTAGTGACCCTTGTGCGATCAACCCTAAGGGCTAAAGTAAAGGCCACAGGACGTACCGTGGGGGTGGTTTGCATACATGGGGACCGCCGAGACTATCCCACGGGGATAGTCACCATCACAGCACCTTGCGGTCAGGTGCAACATGAGGTGGGACTTATTAATACTCTTCCCTATGATGTGATCCTAGGAAGGGATCTGCCCTATTTTTGGACTTTATGGAAGGGACCTCCTAAGTCCCCTCAGATATTGGTCAGTCCGGGACCTGAGCCCTACAATCCTGAATCCGGGACGCCTGCCGTAGGGGTCCCCATGATAGGGACAGGATGTGAACCTGATAGGTCGCCCCTAGAGGTATTGGCAGGAGAGGCTGAGACGGTCGAGCCCATCCCGGAGTTGGAGGCGTCCCCGGATACGTTTGGGACAGCCCAACTCCAGGACCCTACATTAATACATGCCCGGAGTCGGGTGACAGTAGTTGACGGGGTGGCACAGCTGCCTGGTGCCCAGGTAAGATACCCCCATTTCGCTCTTAAGCAGGATTTACTCTACCGGGTAGATGAAATACGGGGCGTAGGGGTAGAGCAGTTGGTGGTGCCCCAGCCGTATCGCCGGCGGGTCCTCGACTTGGCTCATAAACACCTGATGAGTGGTCACCTAGGGGTCAAGAAAACGCAGGAGCGAATATTGCAAAGGTTCTATTGGCCCGGGGTCTTTGGGGAGGTAAAACGGTTCTGCGAAACCTGCCCGGAGTGTCAGCTTACCGCACCCCTGACCCACTTTCGCAGTCCGTTGGTACCGTTACCCATTATAGAAGTCCCTTTTGAACGGATAGGGATGGATCTGGTGGGGCCCCTCGTAAAGTCTGCTCGAGGGCACCAGCATATCCTAGTGATCGTTGACTATGCCACCCGGTATCCAGAGGCGATACCTCTCAGACATACTGCAGCCAAGCTTATAGCTCGGGAGTTGTTTGCTGTGTTCTGCCGGGTGGGGTTGCCCAAGGAGATCCTTACGGATCAGGGGACCCCATTCATGTCTAAAGTGACCAAAGAGCTATGCCGGCTACTCCAGATCAAGCAGTTGCGTACGTCTGTGTATCATCCTCAGACGGATGGTTTAGTGGAACGATTCAATAAAACCCTGAAAACCATGCTCAAAAGGGTGATTTCCAAAGACGGGAAAGACTGGGATATGATGCTTCCCTATTTGATTTTTGCCATACGAGAGGTGCCACAGGCATCCACGGGGTTTTCGCCTTTTGAATTGTTATACGGGCGACATCCCCGGGGATTGTTGGACCTGGCAAAAGAAACCTGGGAGCAGGAGCCCACCCCCCATAAAAGTGTGATTGAACACATTTTGGGTATGCAGAACCGCATAAGCGCGGTCATGCCAATTGTGAAGGAGCATTTACAGGAGGCTCAGGCCGCGCAAAGCGGCCGCTACAATAGACAAGCCACCGTGCGGACCTTTAATCCCGGGGATCGGGTGTTGGTATTGATTCCCACGGCAGAGAGTAAATTCCTGGCTCAGTGGCAAGGCCCCTACGAGATAAAGGAAAGAGTCGGGGTGGTTAACTATAAAGTATTGCAGCCCGGTAGGCGGAAACCTGAACAAATATACCATGTCAACCTATTAAAACCTTGGCAGGAACGGGAAAGCCTGATGGCTGTTTTTTCCCCACCTCCCTCCTCTTCGGGTCGTTCACATCCGGCTCCAGCGACCTCCGGAGAGGACGAACCGGAAGTAAGGATTGGAGAAGCCCTCACCAAGACACAGAGGCGAGAGGCCAGACGGTTGGTTCAGCAGAACCCCGATGTCTTCTCCGAGCTGCCCGGTAGGACCAGTCTGATACGACATGATATTGTCACCGAGCCCCACCTGAAGGTACGCCTGAAGTCATACCGAGTACCGGAGGCTCGACGACAAGCCATATCGGAGGAAGTAAAGACAATGTTACGCCTGGGGGTCATCGAAAAATCCCGGAGTGAATGGGCTAGTCCGATTGTCCTAATACCAAAACCCGATGGCTCCTTAAGGTTCTGCAATGACTTTAGGAGATTGAACGAAATATCCAAGTTTGATCTCTACCCCATGCCCCGGCTGGATGAGCTGATTGATAGGCTGGGACAGGCGCGATATTTTACCACGCTCGACCTGACCAAGGGGTACTGGCAGGTGCCACTAACGGAGTCCGCCAAGGAGAAAAACGCTTTTGTTACGCCGGAGGGTCTCTTCCACTATGTTGTCTTGCCTTTTGGGTTACATGGCGCTCCGGCCACGTTCCAGAGGTTGATGGACTTAGTGCTGGAACCCCACCAGGCGTATGCATCAGCGTACCTTGATGACATCATTATTTACAGCTCCGATTGGCAGACCCACTTGGAACAGGTACAAGCGGTGGTGGACGCGCTTCGAACAGCCGGATTGACAGCCAATCCCAAGAAATGTGCGTTGGGACTCACGGAAGCCCGCTACTTGGGCTACGTAATAGGCCAAGGAGTGATTAAGCCCCAAATTAACAAAGTTGAGGCGATCCAGAAGTGGCCTAGACCCCTGACCACGAAGCAGGTTAGGGCCTTCCTGGGTATCGTGGGGTACTACAGGAGGTTTGTAAAAGATTTTGCGGGACTATCAGCCCCCTTGACGGACCTTCTCAAAGGCAAGAAGTCCGTCATGGTGCACTGGACTCCGCAGGCCGAGGACTCCTTCCGGGCCCTGAAGGGGGTCCTGTGCGGACAGCCCGTTCTTGTAAACCCTGATTTCCGGAAAGAGTTCATAGTACAGACTGACGCCTCGGAGGTCGGCCTGGGGGCAGTGCTGTCTCAGGTGGTTCAGGGGGTGGAACACCCCGTCACCTTCTTAAGTAGGAAGCTCACCCCTCCCGAGCGGAATTATAGCGTAGTGGAGAAGGAGTGCCTGGCGATCAAGTGGGCCTTGGAGTCCCTACGCTATTACCTGCTGGGACGTCAGTTTCGCTTGGTGACGGATCACTCTCCACTGGTCTGGATGAGGTCCGCCAAGGAACGGAATGCCCGGGTTACCCGGTGGTTCCTTTCTCTGCAGAACTTCCGGTTTACGGTTGAACACCGGGCCGGTAGGTTGCAGGGCAACGCCGATGCCTTGTCCCGCGGCCCGTGTTTGATGGCAGGAGTTCAACCCCGCACGCTTGAACTGAGGGGGGGGGGTATGTGAGACTGTGACCGGGGTTATCTATGATGGCCGGTATGTCTCGCCCCGGTTGTGCTCACTCCATGATAATCCACTATAGGGTTAATGCTGTTTCCCTACAGGCTGAAGGGAGGGTTAAATAGATTCAGGAACAAGGGCAGGTGTGCCGGGTGGGAGGGAGTGATCACATCTCCCTGAGTTCTCTGCCGGAAAGGCACATATGTACTATTGTGGACTTTTTCTTTGGAATAAACCGTGTGCTGTGAACCTTGGTGCCTGGATCCCGTGTCTTCTGCAGCGCAGCCGACGATGCTACCTCATAATAGCTTATTAAAAACAGAGCAGGAGGGTGTAATGCAGAGGTGTTAGAAATAGCTTGGCATCATTGGGGCACAAATGGATTACAACAGCCACTTTTTGGATGCCACTAAGTTTCCTCAGTGTTTGCTAGTATAATGGCTTAGTAAAAAAGAGCTTGAGTGTGCAATGCAGAGGTGCTGCAAATATCTTGGCACCTGAGGGACACTAATGAAGTCCAACAGCCAATTTTTGTATGCCACTAAGTTGCAGCATTTTTTGCTATTATTATAGCCTATTAAAAACAGAGCAGGAGGGTGTAATGCAGAGGTGCTAGAAATAGCTTGGCACCATTGGGGCACAAATGGAATACAACAGCCACTTTTTGTAGGCCACTAAATTGCAGAATTTTTTGCTATTATTATAGCTTATTAAAAACAGAGCAGGAGGGTGTAATGCAGAGGTGATAGAAATAGCTTGGCACCATTGGGGCACAAATGGAGTACAACAGCCACTTTTTGTATTCCACTAAGTTGCAGCATTTTTTGCTATTATTATAGCTTATTAAAAACTGAGCAGAAGGGTATAATGCAGAGGTGCTAGAAATAGCTTGGCACTATTGGGGCACAAATGGAGTACAACAGCCACTTTTTGTATGCCACTAAGTTGCAGCATTTTTTGCTATTATTATAGCTTTTAAAAACAGAGCAGGAGGGTGTAATGCGGAGGTGCTAGAAATAGCTTTGCACCATTGGGGCACAAATGGAGTACAACAGCCACTTTTTGGATGCCACTAAGTTGCAGCATTTTTTGCTATTATTATAGCTTATTAAAAACAGAGCAGGAGGGTGTAATGCAGAGGTGCTAGAAATAGCTTGGCACCATTGGGGCACAAATGGAGTACAACAGCCACTTTTTGTATGCCACTAAGTTGCAGCATTTTTTGCTATTATTATAGCTTTTAAAAACAGAGCACGAGGGTGTAGTGCGCAGGTGCTGTAAATAGCTTGGCACCATTGGGGCACAAATGGAGTACAACAGCCACTTTTTGTATGCCACTAAGTTGCAACATTTTTTGCTATTATTATAGCTTATTAAAAACAAAGCAGGAGGCTGTAATGCAGAGGTTCTAGAAATAGCTTGGTACCATTGGGGCACAAATGGAGTACAACAGCGACTTTTTGTATGCCACTAATTTGCAGTATTTTTTGCTATTATTATAGCTTATTAAAAAAAGAGCAGGAGGGTGTAATGCAGAGGTGCTGTAAATAGCTTGGCACCATTGGGCCACAAATGGAGTACAGCAACTACTTTTTGTATGCCACTAAGTTGCAGCATTTTTTGCTATTATCATAGCTTATTAAAAACAGAGCAGGAGGTTGTAATGCAGAGGTGCTAGAAATAGCTTGGCACCATTGGGGCACAAATGGAGTACAACAGCCAATCTTTGTATGCCACTAACTTGCAGCATTTTTTGCTATTAATATAGCTTATTAAAAACTGAGCAGGAGGGTGTAATGCAGAGGTGATAGAAATAGCTTGGCACCATTGGGGCACAAATGGAGTACAACAGCCACTTTTTGGATGCCACTAAGTTTCCTCAGTGTTTGCTAGTATAATGGCTTAGTAAAAAAGAGCTTGATTGTGCAATGCAGAGGTGCTGCAAATATCTTGGCACCTGAGGGACACTAATGAAGTCCAACAGCCAATTTTTGTATGCCACTAAGTTGCAGCATTTTTTGCTATTATCATAGCCTATTAAAAACAGAGAAGGAGGGTGTAATGCAGAGGTGCTGTAAATAGCTTGGCACCATTGGGGCACAAATGGAATACAACAGCCACTTTTTGTAGGCCACTAAATTGCAGAATTTTTTGCTATTATTATAGCTTATTAAAAACAGAGCAGGAGGGTTTAATGCAGAGGTGATAGAAATAGCTTGGCACCATTGGGGCACAAATGGAGTACAACAGCCACTTTTTGTATGCCACTAAGTTGCAGCATTTTTTGCTATTATTATAGCTTATTAAAAACTGAGCAGAAGGGTGTAATGCAGAGGTGTTAGAAGTAGCGTTGCACCATTGGGGCACAAATGGAGTACAACAGCCACTTTTTGTATGCCACTAAGTTGCAGCATTTTTTGCTATTATCATAGCTTATTAAAAACAGAGCAGGAGGGTGTAATGCAGAGGTGTTAGAAATAGCTTGGCACCATTGGAGCACAAATGGAGTACAACAGCCACTCTTTGTATGCCACTAACTTGCAGCATTTTTTGCTAATATTATAGCTTATTAAAAACAGAGCAGGAGGGTGTAATGCAGAGGTGTTAGAAATAGCTTGGCACCATTGGGGCACAAATGGAGTACAACAGCCGCTTATTGGATGCCACTAAGTTGCAGCACTTTTTTCTATTATTATAGCTTATTAAAAATAGAGCAGGAGGGTGTAATGCAGAGGTGTTGTAAACAGAATGACACCATTGGGGCACAAATGGAGTACAAGAGACACTTTTGGTATGCCACTAAGTTGCAGCATTTTTTGCTATTATTATAGCTTATTAAAAACAGAGCAGGAAGGTCTAATGCAGAGGTGTTAGAAATAGCTTGGCACCATTGCGGCACAAATGGAGTACAACAGCCACTTTTTAGATGCCACTAAGTTTCCTCAGTGATTGCTAGTATAATGGCTTAGTAACAATGAGCTTGAGTGTGCAATGCAGAGGTGCTGCAAATGTCTTGGCACCAGTGGGACACTAATGAAGTCCAACAGCCACTTTTTGTATGCCACTAAGTTGCAGCATTTTTTGCTATTATTATAGCTTTTAAAAACAGAGCAGGAGGGTGTAATGCAGAGGTGCTAGAAATAGCTTGGCACCATTGGGGCACAAATGGAGTACAACAGACACTTTTTGTATGCCACTAAGTTGCAGCATTTTTTGCTATTATTATAGCTTATTAAAAACAGAGCAGGAGGGTGTAATGCAGAGGTTTTAGAAGTAACTTGGCAAAAATGGGGCAAAAAAGTAGTACAACAGCCACTTTTTGGATGCCACTAAGTTTCCTCAGTGTTTGCTAGTATAATGGCTTAGTAACAATGAGCTTGAGTGTGCAATGCAGAGGTGCTACAAATATCTTGGCACCAGTGGGACACTAATGAAGTCCAACAGCCAGTTTTTGGATGCAACTAAGTTAAAGCATTTTTTGCTATTATTATAGATTTTTAAAAACAGAGCAGGAGGGTGTAATGCAGAGGTACTAGAAATAGCTTGGCACCATTGGGGCACAAATAAAGTACAACAGCCACTTTTTATATGCCACTAACTTGCAGCATTTTTTGTTATTATTATAGCTTATTAATAACTGAGCAGGAGGGTGTAATGCAGAGGTGCTAGAAATAGCTTGGCACAATTGGGGCACAAATGGAGTACAACAGCCACTTTTTTGATGCCACTAAGTTTCCTCGGTGTTTGCTAGTATAATGGCTTAGTAACAATGAGCTTAAGTGTGCAATGCAGAGGTGCTGCAAATATCTTGGCACCAGTGGGACATTAATGAAGTCCAATAGCCACTTTTTGGATGCCACTAAGTTGCAGCATTTTTTGCTATTATTATAGCTTATTAAAAACAGAGCAGGAGGGTGTAATGCAGAGGTGCTAGAAATAGCTTGGCACCATTGGGGTACAAATGGAGTACAACAGCCACTTTTTGTAGGCCACTAAGTTGCAGCATTTTTTGCTATTATTATAGCTTTAAAAACAGAGCAGGAGGGTGTAATGCGGAGGTGCTAGAAATAGCTTGGCACCATTGGAGCACAAATGGAGTACAACAGCAACTTTTTGCATGCCACTAAGTTGCAGCAGCATTTTTTGCTATTATTATAGCTTATTAAAAACAGAGTAGGAGGGTGCAATGCAGAGGTGCTGCAAATAGCTTGACACCATTGGGGCACAAATGGAGTACAACAGACACTTTTTGTATGCAACTAAGTTGAAGCATTTTTTGCTATTATTATAGCTTATTAAAAACAGAGCAGGAGGGTGTAATGCAGAGGTGATAGAAATAGCTTGGCATCATTGGGGCACAAATGGAGTACAACAGCAACTTTTTGTATGCCACTAAGTTGCAGCATTTTTTGCTATTATTATAGCTTTAAAAACAGAGCAGGAGGTTGTAATGCGGAGGTGCTAGAAATAGCTTGGCACCATTGGAGCACAAATGGAGTACAACAGCAACTTTTTGGATGCCACTAAGTTGCAGCAGCATTTTTTGCTATTATTATAGCTTATTAAAAACAGAGTAGGAGGGTGCAATGCAGAGGTGCTGCAAATAGCTTGGCACCATTGGGGCACAAATGGAGTACAACAGACACTTTTTGTATGCAACTAAGTTGAAGCATTTTTTCCTATTATTATAGCACATTAAAAACAGAGCAGGAGGGTGTAATGCAGAGGTGATAGAAATAGCTTAGCACCATTGGGGCACAAATGGAGTACAACAGCCACTTTTTGTATGCCACTAAGTTGCAGCATTTTTTGCTATTATTCTAGCTTTAAAAACAGAGCAGGAGGGTGTAATGTGGAGGTGCTAGAAATAGCTTGGCACCATTGGAGCACAAATAGAGTACAACAGCAACTTTTTGGATGCCACTAAGTTGCAGCATTTTTTGCTATTATTATAGATTACTAAAAACAGAGTAGGAGGGTGCAATGCAGAGGTGCTGCAAATAGCTTGGCACCATTTGGGCACAAATGGAGTACAGCAGACACTTTTTGTATGCAACTAAGTTGAAGCATTTTTTGCTATTATTATAGCTTTTAAAAACAGAGCAGGAGGGTGTAATGCAGAGGTGCTAGAAATAGCTTGGCACCATTGGGGCACAAATGGAGTACAACAGTCACTTTTTGCATGCCACTAAGTTTCCTCAGTGTTTGCTAGTATAATAGCTTAGTAACCATGAGCTTGAGTGTGCAATGCAGAGGTGCTGCAAATATCTTGGCACCAGTGGGACACTAATGAAGTCCAACAGCCACTTTTTGTATGCCACTAAGTTGCAGCATTTTTTGCTATTATTATAGCTTTAAAAACAGAGCAGGAGGGTGTATTGCGGAGGTGCTAGAAATAGCTTGGCACCATTGGAGCACAAATGGAGTACAACAGCAACTTTTTGGATGCCACTAAGTTGCAGCATTTTTTGCTATTATTATAGCTTTTAAAAACAGAGCAGGTGGGTGTAATGCAGAGGTGCTGGAAATAGCTTGGCACCATTGGGGCACAAATGGAGTACAACAGTCACTTTTTGGTTGCCACTAAGTTGCAGCATTTTTTGGCATTATTATAGCTTATTAAAAACAGAGCAGGAGGGTGTAATGCAGAGGTGCTAGAAATAGCTTGGCACCATTGGTGTACAAATGGAGTACAACAGCCACTTTTTGTATGCCACTAAGTTGCAGCATTTTTTGCTGTTATTATAGCTTTAAAAACAGAGCAGGAGGGTGTAATGCGGAGGTTCTAGAAATAGCTTGGCACCATTGGAGCACAAATGGAGTACAACAGCAACTTTTTGGATGCCACTAAGTTGCAGCATTTTTTGCTATTATTATAGCTTATTAAAAACAGAGTAGGAGGGTGCAATGCAGAGGTGCTGCAAATAGCTTGGCACCATTGCGGCACAAATGGAGTACAACAGACACTTTTTGTATGCAACTAAGTTGAAGCATTTTTTGCTATTATTATAGCTTATTAAAAACAGAGCAGGAGGGTGTAATGCAGAGGTGATAGAAATAGCTTGGCACCATTGGGGCACAAATGTAGTACAACAGCAACTTTTTGTATGCCACTAAGTTGCAGCATTTTTTGCTATTATTATAGCTTTAAAAACAGAGCAGGAGGGTGTAATGCGGAGGTGCTAGAAATAGCTTGGCACCATTGGAGCACAAATGGAGTACAACAGCAACTTTTTGGATGCCACTAAGTTGCAGCAGCATTTTTTGCTATTATTATAGCTTATTAAAAACAGAGTAGGAGGGTGCAATGCAGAGGTGCTGCAAATAGCTTGGCACCATTGGGGCACAAATGGAGTACAACAGACACTTTTTGTATGCAACTAAGTTGAAGCATTTTTTGCTATTATTATAGCACATTAAAAACAGAGCAGGAGGGTGTAATGCAGAGGTGATAGAAATAGCTTAGCACCATTGGGGCACAAATGGAGTACAACAGACACTTTTTGTATGCCACTAAGTTGCAGCATTTTTTGCTATTATTATAGCTTTTAAAAACAGAGCAGGTGGGTGTATTGCAGAGGTGCTGGAAATAGCTTGGCACCATTGGGGCACAAATGGATTATAACAGCCACTTTTTGGATGCCACTAAGTTGCAGCATTTTTTGCTATTATTCTAGCTTTAAAACAGAGCAGGAGGGTGTAATGCGGAGGTGCTAGAAATAGCTTGGCACCATTGGAGCACAAATGGAGTACAACAGCAACTTTTTGGATGCCACTAAGTTGCAGCATTTTTTGCTATTATTATAGCTTATTAAAAACAGAGTAGGAGGGTGCAATGCAGAGGTGCTGCAAATAGCTTGGCACCATTGCGGCACAAATGGAGTACAACAGACACTTTTTGTATGCAACTAAGTTGAAGCATTTTTTGCTATTATTATAGCTTATTAAAAACAGAGCAGGAGGGTGTAATGCAGAGGTGATAGAAATAGCTTGGCACCATTGGGGCACAAATGTAGTACAACAGCAACTTTTTGTATGCCACTAAGTTGCAGCATTTTTTGCTATTATTATAGCTTTAAAAACAGAGCAGGAGGGTGTAATGCGGAGGTGCTAGAAATAGCTTGGCACCATTGGAGCACAAATGGAGTACAACAGCAACTTTTTGGATGCCACTAAGTTGCAGCAGCATTTTTTGCTATTATTATAGCTTATTAAAAACAGAGTAGGAGGGTGCAATGCAGAGGTGCTGCAAATAGCTTGGCACCATTGGGGCACAAATGGAGTACAACAGACACTTTTTGTATGCAACTAAGTTGAAGCATTTTTTGCTATTATTATAGCACATTAAAAACAGAGCAGGAGGGTGTAATGCAGAGGTGATAGAAATAGCTTAGCACCATTGGGGCACAAATGGAGTACAACAGACACTTTTTGTATGCCACTAAGTTGCAGCATTTTTTGCTATTATTATAGCTTTTAAAAACAGAGCAGGTGGGTGTATTGCAGAGGTGCTGGAAATAGCTTGGCACCATTGGGGCACAAATGGATTATAACAGCCACTTTTTGGATGCCACTAAGTTGCAGCATTTTTTGCTATTATTCTAGCTTTAAAACAGAGCAGGAGGGTGTAATGCGGAGGTGCTAGAAATAGCTTGGCACCATTGGAGCACAAATAGAGTACAACAGCAACTTTTTGGATGCCACTAAGTTGCAGCATTTTTTGCTATTATTATAGATTATTAAAAACAGAGTAGGAGGGTGCAATGCAGAGGTGCTGCAAATAGCTTGGCACCATTGGGGCACAAATGGAGTACAGCAGACACTTTTTGTATGCAACTAAGTTGAAGCATTTTTTGCTATTATTATAGCTTTTAAAAACAGAGCAGGAGGGTGTAATGCAGAGGTGCTAGAAATAGCTTGGCACCATTGGGGCACAAATGGAGTACAACAGTCAGTTTTTGCATGCCACTAAGTTTCCTCAGTGTTTGCTAGTATAATAGCTTAGTAACCATGAGCTTGAGTGTGTAATGCAGAGGTGCTGCAAATATCTTGGCACCATTGGGGCACAAATGGAGTACAACAGTCACTTTTTGGTTGCCACTAAGTTGCAGCATTTTTTGGCATTATTATAGCTTATTAAAAACAGAGCAGGAGGGTGTAATGCAGAGGTGCTAGAAATAGCTTGGCACCATTGGTGTACAAATGGAGTACAACAGCCACTTTTTGTATGCCACTAAGTTGCAGCATTTTTTGCTGTTATTATAGCTTTAAAAACAGAGCAGGAGGGTGTAATGCGGAGGTGCTAGAAATAGCTTGGCACCATTGGAGCACAAATGGAGTACAACAGCAACTTTTTGGATGCCACTAAGTTGCAGCATTTTTTGCTATTATTATAGCTTATTAAAAACAGAGTAGGAGGGTGCAATGCAGAGGTGCTGCAAATAGCTTGGCACCATTGCGGCACAAATGGAGTACAACAGACACTTTTTGTATGCAACTAAGTTGAAGCATTTTTTGCTATTATTATAGCTTATTAAAAACAGAGCAGGAGGGTGTAATGCAGAGGTGATAGAAATAGCTTGGCACCATTGGGGCACAAATGTAGTACAACAGCAACTTTTTGTATGCCACTAAGTTGCAGCATTTTTTGCTATTATTATAGCTTTTAAAAACAGAGCAGGAGGGTGTAATGCAGAGGTGCTAGAAATAGCTTGGCACCATTGGGGTACAAATGGAGTACAACAGTCACTTTTTGCATGCCACTAAGTTTCCTCAGTGTTTGCTAGTATAATAGCTTAGTAACCATGAGCTTGAGTGTGCAATGCAGAGGTGCTGCAAATATCTTGGCACCCGTGGGACACTAATGAAGTCCAACAGCCACTTTTAGGATGCCGCTAAGTTTCCTCAGTATTTGCTAGTATAATAGCTTAGTAACAATGAGCTTGAGTGTGCAATGCAGAGGTGCTGCAAATATCTTGGCACCAGTGGGACACTAATGAAGTCCAACAGCCACTTTTAGGATGTCACCAAGTTTCCTCACTGTTTGCTAGTATAATGGTTTAGTAACAATGAGCTTGAGTGTGCAATGCAGAGGTGCTGCAAATATCTTGGCACCAGTGGGACACTAATGAAGTTCAACAGCCACTTTTAGGATGTCACCAATTTTCCTCAGTGTTTGCTAGTATAATGGCTTAGTAAAAATGAGTTTGAGTGTGCAATGCAGAGGTGCTGCAAATTGCTTTGCACCAGTGGGACACTAATGAAGTCCCAACAGCCACTTTTAGGATGCCACTAAGTTTCCTCAGTGTTTGCTAGTATAATGGCTTAGTAACTATGAGCTTAAGTGTGCAAAGGGCAGGAGGGTACAGTGGCCGGGTTGTGGGTCAGTGTAGAGGAAAGGAAGCCTCACTTTCTATCCCTCCTAATGGGGAAATGCAGCAAGGAACTCCCTGACCTTAGCTAGACAGACGCTCTTATCTGTAGCTTTTAAAAACTCTTTCCACGGACCTTACTTTCACATATGGCTCTGTGCCTGCTGTAATTAGCCCTTACAAGGGCTGAAAGAAACTTCTATCCCTATTCTTTATAGCGCTGTGTGTAGAGTGTACACAGCAGTATCGGAGACAGGAGCTGCGCCAGCGGTGACTGACACCCAGATGCCGAAAGCAGATAATGGCATCCAGATGGGCAGATACCTGTTTTTATAATGCAGGGACATGTGACATAGACAGCCTATGACACATGCCCTTGCTTCTCTGGCAAAAAGTCCATTTAGCTGTGTGTGTGTGTCTGCGATTGGCTGACATGCTGGCCCGCCCCACTACACGCGCGCTTAGGGAGGGAAGACAAGGAAAAAAAAAAAGGCGATCGCCATTATCCCAGCAGCAGTGATCTGAATGCGCAGTCCCCGCACACTATACGCTGAAATTTCATAACAGTGTGAGTCACAGAGTGACTTACACTATTACAGCTAAAAGCCAGCTAGTAATTAGCTTGGCTTTTTGCTGCTAGAACCGTTCTCGATTGTAACTAAAACTATTGAGCTTTTAGCAAAAAGCTCGAGTTCTTGTTCGATCTAGAACAGCCCCCAAAATCACTCGAACTGCGAACTGGAGAACCACGAACCACGAACCGCGCTCAACTCTACTCGAGAGGTGCAACCGACGTAGCTTTTGCAGCATAATGTGCACGTTGCCACATAGACTACATGCGTGAAGGGGCAATTGATGAACGATTGAATATTAAAGTTTTCTCCATTATTCCCTAAGAGGGATTTGGTATTCTACATAAATCTGCAAAGGCCACATCGGCTGGACCTATAGGAACCATGGACACTAAGCCAAGTTCTATTGGATTTTTTAGAAATATACATGCTAGGTGCCACAAGATTCCCTATTGTGCAAGCTTTTTTGGCTACTATATTTACTCCTGGCTGAGGCCTAAAACACACTTCCGCATAAAAAACGTCTGTGTGACACGGTCCGTTTTTCGGGTCCGTGTTCCATTTTTTTGGGGGGTTTCTCCGGTACGTATGGAATCCGTGTGATGGCGTATGCGAACCGTGTGTG
Source organism: Anomaloglossus baeobatrachus (assembly GCF_048569485.1). Taxonomy (NCBI): domain Eukaryota; kingdom Metazoa; phylum Chordata; class Amphibia; order Anura; family Aromobatidae; genus Anomaloglossus; species Anomaloglossus baeobatrachus. Next base: position 140,716,584 of record NC_134361.1, on the reverse strand, counting down.
CGTGTGGAATGTACGTATTTACATAAAATACGCACGTGTGCAGTCCGTGTGCTGTCCGTTTTGTAATATCCGTATTTTCACACAAATAACCTTGTTAGCCCATGATAATGTGCTCCTGGTGTGTTAAATTGGTCAATTAACTACCCAATTTGGTTAGTTTGCTTAAAAAACCTTAAAAAACATGGATTCTGAGCTCATTCTCACATTAGACACACTCCAAAATGTCTCTCTCCAATGAAGCAACCATGTATTTGCTCTGGTTGATATCTAGGAGATTTGGGGTTAGGCGACATATGATTGAAGAAGAGCCACCACTGGAGAGAAGGATGTGGATTCACCCCCTTGTGAAGCTCAGGAAAACACATGGGCATTTTAATATTCTCTATGGCAAAATGCGGAAATTTCCACCAAAATTCCAAGCCTGCTGCCATCTCACCATGAATTCATTTGACAACATCCTTGGCCTTGTGTACCATCGTTTGAAGCATCAGGACACATATATGCGCCTCAGCATCTCCCCTGAGGAACGACTGTTGGTGAATTTACGGTAGGTGTTGTCATGTATACTCATGCTTTATCTGTTATTTTGAAATACATGTTAAATCTCAAAGGCATCATTTTGTAGAAATTATGTAATTTTAAATTTAGGTATTTGTTGAAAACTTATATTGATCACATAACCTCATTGCAATCTCAAAATAAGATCTGAGTGCTCACATCTACCATTCAATCTCTATCAAAATTAAAGAAACAAGAGAGATAAATCAAACAAGCTTGTTTATTAAACAGAAAAATAACTATTTTTCCAATATGGAAAGTAAATATCAACACATATGTTTTTCCAACAAAAGCAATAAAATAATAGTCATACACAGTATCTCGCCAGTCATTGGATGATACAAATATTTGGTGTGAAATACAACTTACATGAATAGTCAAAGTAATGTCATGTTTTTATTCTATTTTAGTTACCTTGCAACTGGGCAATCCATCATCAGTCTACATTTCGAATTCTTATTGGGAAGGTCCACAATTGGCAAGATTATCCTGCATACCTGCACTGTGCTATGGGAGACCCTTAGGCATCATGTCATGCAGCTGCCTTGAACACAGGAATGGATGCACATTTCAGAAGAATTTTTGGAGTAAACAGCTTTCCCTAATTGTATTGGCGCCATTGACGGAAAGCACATTAGAGTGAAGAAACCACCTTACTCTGCATCAAGATATTTTAATTATCATAAGTTTTTTTCTGTAGTTATTTTGGCCATGGTAGATACAAACTACTGCTTTTTATTTGCTGATATTGGGGCCTATGGCAGTGCCTCAGATGCACGCATTTTCAGAAGCTCACGTTTAGCAAGACGATTAATGTCTGATAGTTTACGTTTGCCTGCACCAAGACCATTGCCTGGTACTAATGGCCCTATTGTTCCTTTTGTAATGGTTGCAGATCAGGGGTTTGCATTGTCTAGGCATTTGATGCGTCCATATCCCAGAAGGGGGCTGGACAGATCAAAAGCCCTATTTAATAGCAAATTGGCCAGAGCACGTTGCCTTTGGCATTTTGGCCTCAAGATGGCGCATTTATCAAACCACCATCCAACTCCAACCAACCATCGTCAAGGCTGTCATTAAAGCTACAGTAGTGTTACATAATTACTGTAGATTACATGAAAGCAATGACGAAGACATTGAGGAGTTGCCAGCTTTAAATGCACCATTTGTAGAGAATGGTAGTGTTAGAACCACTGTGTCCACTTCTGGTCTACAAGTGAGGAATCAGTTTAAAGATTATTTTAGTTTAAATCGCCATAGTCATGTATAAATTTGACATTGTTATAGTTTTTTATCACTTGGTTACATAATCACAAACACATATGTAATATAAAAGAGAAAATGACCATACATAGGTATAATTTGTGTTATTTTTGTTGGTTGGTTGTGTTTGTGGTCCCCATAAGCTATTGGGATTTAACTATATTGCTATAAAATCAGGAATTTTTGTTTTGCAAAAACAAGTACTACTGAATGTACATGACTAATAAAAATATGGCAAATTGGTTTTGAAAAAATTAGTCCAGATTTACTATTTAACCTATGTATGTCTGTTATCTTTTGCAATACACCCTGTATTCTTTTTTTTTTTTTTACAGAATTTTGTCAGGGACATTAGCCCATACAAAACACCATACTTTATTATGCAATAATGTGTGAGGAAAGAGTTAACCTTTTCCACTGACTTAGAAAAATAATAGAAATTCATTCTCCCTGGCAAGACCAAACCAGACTTATTTGCGTAATAAACTGTGAGACCAACTTCAAGGACACAGAATGTTTTGACTTAGAAATGACTGACAAACATCTTGTTATGGGAATAAGAACGCAACAGTTTATTATGGGAGCATAAGTCATTATGTTAATTTCTCTTGCTGGGAATATGTAATTCACGCCTTTAATGAATATGTATGCTGCATAGTTACGCCCTAATCAAATCTGTATAACCTTGTAATGTAAACAAAATAATACAGTTTCTTTTTGGGAGCCGCACGTCTCCTAGCCTTTACGTGTATAACGGTGTCTGCCTGTTTTCATTGAAGGCTAAAGGGAGGGCAGAGGGGGGTCACCGGTACCCTCTCTCATTTGGGCATCGCTGGCAATAGCTGTGACCGTTAGGTCAACCTAACATTATCTGGCGCCCGAAAAGCAGGGACCCGTGTTTGTAATCCCAGGACGCAGTGGACTGTCTTGCCAAGCCGAGGAGGAGGTGACCAGACGTGGGGACCAGAAACACCTGGCCAGGTAAGAGTTGAACCTTATTCTTCTCTTTATGCTCCCCATCTCTGTTCAGTTCCTTCCTCAACGCGCAAAAGGTGCACTGTGAGTAGATACTGGGTTATTGGCGGGTTTCTACTGAACTCTGAGAGAGCCTTGCCAGCTGATGTTTTCTGTGCCTTGTTTGGTTGTTTGCTTGTTCGTTTCTCTGTGTTTCTCTGCCTCTCCGTGTGTCGCGTGTCTGCTCTCCTGCGCTTTACTTCTGTGCTGTTGTTCTTGTTGGTTGTCATAGATTCCATACATCAGTGAGTGTTGAAAGGGAATAGTGTACCTGCTCTGTTCAATGGATGTGATATTCACTGCCCTAGTGTTAGTGGGAATAGCCCTGTTTGCCATTGCCATCGGATATAGAGTGTACCTGTGGTACAAGAAGGGCAACCCAGCGCCATTCAACATTCTCAGCCCCCTCTGAACAGTTAGGACACCACCTTTCAGTAGGAATACAGATTAAGAGTCAGTCTCTGGGTACTTCCAGGAAAGGTGGTTCTAGACCTCACCTTAGGTAGGAATACAAAAGGAGTTAGTCTCTGAGTATCTCCAGGATAGGTAGGTTTAGTCCAAAGGACGTTCAAGGGTCTAAAAGCTGAAGAAGATAGACGAAGAATGGGACAAGGAATATCAAAAGACAGAAGAGCTGGATGCACCCTGCAACATCTCATTACGTGTTATCATGGCAAGAGGACAGCCAGTCAGTCCAAGGAAGTTTTCAAGACATTTGGATTGAAGGGAAAGGATCAATTGGACCCCAACAAATGGAATACAATAACAGCTACTAGAGCAGGAGTGATAGCAGATAAATCATGGACTAAACTGTTCAGAACTCTTTCTGACATGGCAAAAACAGCCCACGATCAAGGTTGGATATACCATGAAGAATCAGACACATGGGAAGAAGCTGGGAAGCAAGCTAATAAGGATCACCAGCCTCCTCCGTACCTGTCAGCTACTCCTGGAACGACTCCAAAAATAGCAGGATCCCCGGAATGGACCTGCACAAACTGTAGCCAACAAAATCCGGACTGGAGTGAAAAATGCCTAGCCTGTGGAGCTCCACAGCACAAGCTACAAGCCACAGCACCAGTGCCTCTTTATCCCGTAGTGGAAAGAAGAGTCCTGATAAGACCACCTGTTAATCCACAAAACCCAGATGCTCCTAGAGATGTAGTTCCCCGTACATATGAAGACTACGTACCCTGGACTCCAGCCGAGCAGATGGCTTTTCTGCAAAATGCTCCAGACCCGACTAGAAACCCAGTCAGTTTTTCACGTTACCTGAACCAAATACAGGTCTCCTACAGAAGTACTTGGTTGGACATGGAAGGTTTGTGTAGAGTTAAAATGTCTCCCGAACTGTATGCCAAACTCACTGCCCACCTGGCAGGACATGCTCCGGACGATACCCGTAATGTGGAATCGGGCCAAGACTTCATGATAAGACTCAATCTCTTCTGCGCCCAGGAGCAAAGAACTAAGGGCACAATGGGACCAGTGCATCAAGGTCCTGTGGAGAATGTCAGTTCATTTTACTACAGATTGATGCAGTCATTCGCAGATGAAGGGCTGGACTTACAAGCGGGTGCAATACGTCGCCTGATGGTAAGATCCTTCATGGATGGAATACATGCACCTCTGGCAGAAAGATTGAAAGCGTGCTGCCCAGAATGGAGGAACATGGAAGACATAGATCTTCTAGTCAACAAAGCAAGTGGCTTAGAAACCGACGCAAAGGATAAAAGGAGCAACAAGAAAGTTGTCATAGCAGCAGTGGACGGCCAGCCAGAAGGTACAAGAAAGAAGGCACCGACCTGCTACTATTGTGGAATCAAAGGACATGTGATCAGAGACTGTAGAAAGAAGAAGAGGGACACTCAAAACCGACCCGAGAGTCAGGAGGAGAAGACTGCCTGACTTGCGGCAGCACGGGATAGGGATGCCAGAGGTCCATTTATACATGTCCCCCTTCACATTGGCAACAAGGAAATAAGAGCTTTAGTGGACTCAGGAGCCTCTCGCTCCGTACTCCCCAAGAATCTGGTGCCTGAAGGATCCATCTCCTCTGAAGCTACAGTAGTATCCGGATTTGATGGACAAGCCCAGATAATCCCAATAACACATCCACTGAAGGTGAAACTGGGACCACACATGTTCGTGTCTAAATTCTTAGTGTCCCCCCTGGGTGGAGATGCCCTAGTGGGAGCAGATCTACTATCAAGACTGCAAGCTCAGATTGTCTACAATGAAGATGGATCTGCTATCCTGCAAATTCCAGAAGATATCCCAGAAGAAGTCCTGTGCACTCTTCAGATGATAGAAGACCAACCAGAATCTGAAGTTACACATGAAGTAAACACGGACCCAATACTTCTACAAGTTCCTGCAAAACTCTGGTCCACATCAAAAACTGACCTCGGCACACTACCCGTGCCCCCCGTAAAGGTTTCAGTCAAGCCTGGAATTATACCACCGCAGCTGAGACAATACCCTCTTAATGTTCAACAGGAAGCTGCCCTAGATTACCAGATAAAAGAACTGTTGAAGTCTGGAGCCCTCAGAATTACTAAGTCTCCTTACAACACTCCGTTGTTTCCTGTTAAGAAGAGACAAGTAAAAAAAGGTGATCCAGTTACGTACCGGATGGTACACGATCTGAGGGCAGTGAACTCAATACTGGAGCCCCTCACCCCTGTTGTACCAAATCCACATACGCTGCTTACACAGGTGCCGGCTACATCCACCCATTACACGGTCATAGACCTTGCTAATGCTTTTTTCTCAGTACCACTGGACCCAGCATGCCAAGATTTCTTTGCATTCACGCACAAGCAAAATCAATATACATGGACACGCCTGCCTCAAGGTATGCAACATTCTCCTACGCTATATACTCAGGCAATGAGCAATGTACTTCGGGGCTGGGAACCCCCTGAGCACTGTGTCCTTCTTCAGTACGTGGATGATTTACTACTGTGTTGCCCTAATGAAGAAATCTGTAAAACGGCTTCAATAAGTCTTCTTACCTTTCTGGCAGAAGTAGGATGCAAAGCGAGCAGAGATAAGTTGCAGTTCTGCAAAACGAGGGTCACTTTCTTGGGTCATTGCCTTTCTGCGGGACAAAAACACCTCAGCCCGGACAGACAAGAAGTTATCAGGAAAGCAAGCATTCCTAGAAATCTCAAACAACTCAGAGGATTTTTAGGGCTAATATCTTTCTGCAGACAGTGGATTCCCAATGCATCGCTACTCATGCAACCGCTGTATGATTGCACAAAGAATATTCCTTTCTCCCTCACAGAAGAAGCTCAACAAAATTTTCAAAAGCTCAAGGAACTAGTGATTGATGCACCTGCTCTGGCACTACCAAACTATGATCTCACCTTCAATCTGTTCGTAGCAGAGCTTCAAGGATTTGCCGTAGGAGTACTCACCCAGAAGACAGACAAACATCACATAATCGGGTACTACTCCTCTCAACTCGACAACGTTACCAGAGCAGCACCAACCTGTGTCCGTGCTGTTACAGCAGTTTCAAACATACTGCAGAAAGCATCTGAAATCTCACTAGATTTCCCGACTACCATCCTTACCAGCCATGACATCTATGCTGTTCTCAATCAAGTGCAGTTGAAACATCTTTCCATGGCAAGACAAGTCAGACTCCAGTGCACGCTGTTGCTACCCCCAAACATCTCATTTGCTCGAGTTACAAGTCTAAACCTTGCTGATCTGCTGATCTTCACAAGTTTAGAAGGGGGGACAGAAGAGAGGACAGAAGAGAGTGACAAACGTACCAGCGCACCATTTGATCATGATTGTCAGGAACTCATTGAACATGAGGCAAAGCCCCTGCACAATATTCAGGCAACACCGCTTACAAATCCAGACTTTGAACTTTTTGTGGATGGTAGCAGATACGCTGATGAAGCAGGCAAGTTCCACACCGGATTTGCAGTAGTGACTCTATATGCAGTCCTAGCCAAACAACCGCTACCTCCACGCATATCTGCTCAAGAAGCAGAACTTCTTGCCCTCATTTGGGCAATTGAGTTTCTGGAAGAACGAACAGCGAACATCTACACGGACTCAGCCTATGCACACGGCATTGTGCACGATTTTGGCACTATCTGGCAGACTAGAGGATTCCTCACAGCAACAGGAAATCCCATCAGGCATGGAGCCTCAGTGAAGAAACTAATGGAAGTAGCCTTGATACCAAAACAGCTAGCAATCATAAAGGTTGCTGCCCACACCAAGGCTCAAACACCCGAGGCAAGGGGAAATCGCTTGGCCGACCAAACAGCAAAACAAGCAGCCTTACTCCCTTTGAAGGAGACGGAAACAGTGTCAACGACGGAGGAAGAAATGCAGAACCTCTTTGAGACACAAGAAAACGCCTCTGAGGAAGAAAAGGCCGGATGGCGGGCCAAGGGGGCAGAAAAGGTGGAGGGGATTTGGCGCCTAAACGGACTTCCCGTCCTGCCACGCAGTTGGTTCCCTGCCATTTTCCAAGTACTCCACTACCCCACACATGGAAGCACAAACTCAATCATGAACCAGATGCAACCATATTGGGTAGCCCCCGGCTTCAGACAATACGCCTCCCAGAGAATAAAGGATTGTCACATCTGTCAACAACACAATCCAGGCCAGCTAACTAAAACCCCGCAAAGACACATGCCAAAGACGTTTGCCCCATTCCAAAGAGTACAAATAGACTATATACAGTTGCCAAGACATGGCATCTACGAGTTTGTACTTGTCTGTGTAGACCTCTTCTCAGGATGGCCAGAGGCCTACCCTGTCAGCTCAGCCACGGCCCGTATTACAGCAAAGAAATTGGCCTGTGAGCTGGTACCCCGGTTTGGACTCCCTGAAGTCATAGAGTCAGACCGAGGTACTCATTTCACTGGACAAGTTTTCCAGAACACCTGTGCCCTGTTAGGCATTCAGTCAGCCTTACACACACCTTACCACCCACAGTCATCAGGGAAAGTGGAAAGGTTAAATGGGACTCTAAAGCTCAAACTAGCCAAGGCAGTGGAGGAGACTGGTAGACCATGGACAGAATGTCTCCCCATAGCTCTTTACTCTATAAGGACTACCCCGCAGGGAAAGCACAGGCTCTCACCATTTGAAATACTCTTTGGTAGTGCACCCAGATTAGGATGCTACTTCCCGCAGGAGTTACACCTGCAATGTGATAGCCTAACGTCTTATGTTGTTTCCCTGCAGAAGAGACTAACTGAAACCCACCAAAGGGTCTACTCTTCTCTACCTGATCCTGATGCTGTTCCAGGAACCCACTCCCTAAAGCCTGGTGACCGGGTCTACCTAAAGAAGCACGTGAGAAAGACCCTTGAGCCACGATTCGAAGGGCCTTTGACTGTCCAGCTGACCACTCCAACCTCCGTCAAACTCGAGGGGAGATCGACATGGGTCCATGCCAGCCACTGCAAGAAGGCCTAATACTGCTGATAAGTATTTCTATGTGTACTCCCTTTTTGGGGCCTTCTACACCACGGCAGAATACATTTGAGACCCATCATGAAGTGTTAGCTGAAAAACTTGAGATCACAGACTGCTGGATATGTACACACGCACCTGTGACAGCCTCTTCCATGCCATACTTAGCCATACCAGTCCCAATAAACGAAGTGTTTCAATGGGGAGGCTGTTACAATAGATTATCAGTCAATGACACCAAGTATCAAAAACTGTGGAACACTAGTGTGCCCATACCAATAGTAGGGTGGGTGGATTTCCCCTGGTGGCAAGGCAATCTTACTACTGGCCTTCCCGGAACCCAGCAATATTTAGCCTTTGAAGGAAGCAGCTGGGTACCCCGTAATTACACAAAAACACCTATTATGGGCAAGATTCCAACAGAAGGAATCAAAATAAGTTTTGGGCGAACCTCTGACAGTACAGATGCATTTAAACCCTTGCTGTTAGAGAGACATCTGCATGACCATGGGTGGGTATACAATTCATTGTTTCCAGAAGGCACAAATGATACTTGTTACTCCCAACCCGGAAATTTATGGTGCAATGATTCTGACCCATATGTGCCTGGCCGAGAAACCTGTGGTGAACCGTCCGCAGGGTATTGTAGTCCCCTAGGCCAACTTCCCGGATGGTGTATACTCAGAAACATATCGGCCTTTATAGATATAGTACATCGCCTCATATTACAACATTCAGCCATCTGGGATCTCCCACCGCAAACCTATTGGGTTTGTGGTTACAACGCCTACAAATGGCTACCAGTAGGAGTAAATGGCACCTGCACCTTGGCCCGTTTGACCCCTGCCACCTTCATTATCAATACCACTGATATACCGGCAGGGAAAATGCCTCTCCACCTACTGGTAAAGAGAGTGGCAGACAACAAAGACAGGCCTAGTGGCCGACCCCATGTGATTCAAATGAGTCATGTCAACAAATTTTTCAGTTCTCTTTTTATCTATCCCATGATAAGGCAGATGTATGATAAGTTGGTGGACAGCACTGACTATCTTGATGATCAAATTTTTGAGGTTCTCCAAGCAGTAAATAGTACCATTGCCATACAGAGACAATTAATCATTGTAACCAACCAACATACTTTGGTACTGGATTACCTCACTGCAGCCCAAGGGGGGATGTGCCAAGTAGTAGGCCCCAGCTGTTGTCACTACATAGATCCAAGAGGAACCTTAAGAGCCCAAGCCAGTTTAACTGAGATACAAAAGCTGAGGAAAAAACATGATGAGGAGGTACTCAGAAGCTCAGATGCTTGGTGGAGCAATACCTTTTCAATGTTCAACCCTGCAAACTGGTTTAAGGGAATAGGAGGATGGTTCATGGGGATATTGCAATCAGTGTTCCAAGTGTTACTCTGTTTGGTAGTTGCTTATGTAGTGTTCAAGTTGCTAATGGCTTTGTTTTCCCGCTGCTTGAAGCAATGTAGATACAATGATTATTCAGCACCCGTATGAAATCACTAATATGCCTTTTTCTCTTCTCTACTCTTTCCTCTAGAAATCACCTTGGCGTATCATGATGAGACTCCTATCGAGAGGCATGCAGGCAGTCCTGGGTGACGGATGTGAGACGACACTCCCTGAGCAACCCGCGGCTCAGAAAGTATCTGGAGACTAGCCTGCTCGCTTTATAGTCCACAGCTTCTCGATGGCCCCCTGTCCATCAATCACGCCAATAGGGGGGATTGTGAGGAAAGAGTTAACCTTTTCCACTGACTTAGAAAAATAATAGAAATTCATTCTCCCTGGCAAGACCAAACCAGACTTATTTGCGTAATAAACTGTGAGACCAACTTCAAGGACACAGAATGTTTTGACTTAGAAATGACTGACAAACATCTTGTTATGGGAATAAGAACGCAACAGTTTATTATGGGAGCATAAGTCATTATGTTAATTTCTCTTGCTGGGAATATGTAATTCACGCCTTTAATGAATATGTATGCTGCATAGTTACGCCCTAATCAAATCTGTATAACCTTGTAATGTAAACAAAATAATACAGTTTCTTTTTGGGAGCCGCACGTCTCCTAGCCTTTACGTGTATAACGGTGTCTGCCTGTTTTCATTGAAGGCTAAAGGGAGGGCAGAGGGGGGTCACCGGTACCCTCTCTCATTTGGGCATCGCTGGCAATAGCTGTGACCGTTAGGTCAACCTAACAAATGTCACGCAAACATAATTTGTTTGACACTATTGGAATACAAGTATGGGACCAGACCATATGCAGATACTGCATAGTGGCTGGATTTTTAATAATAAAGGTGTCTGAATGTTAGTGTAGTAGTTTATGTGCATGCATTTTTTCCCTAAACCCAGTTTTTTCTAATGGTTGGTCCAAACAACATGTCCATAGCAAGGCAACATTCTAACAGGCAGGTAATGTTTTGGAAGTGATAGAGTAATTTCTATTGAATTTTTGGAAAGGAAAACACAAATATGACCCCATGCATATCATGCATATAGAGTAACTAATGTGTTACAGTTTGATATGTTTTCCCACCAGCAATACCCTAGAAAAAATACAAAAATGTAAAATAATACATACAATATCACATTATGATTCAACTAAATCCTCTAGGCTAGTGATGCTTTCTTGTGTAGTCTCCATTGCATTGACACCTACAGAAAATGTTTGCTGCACAACACTAGATGTTGTAGTAAGTGACTGGTCAGTGTTTCCACTAGTAACAGTTGTTGTACTTGGAACAAATAATGATGCAGTTGTTTGAGCAGATGGAAGACCAAGTGTAGGTGGTACATATTGATGTGTTGGAAGAGGCTGAGTATGTGTGTATGTGAAGTTAGTTGTCTAAGTCTGTTGTTGAAAGTACTGTTGTTGTGGATTATTAGGAACATGGTAGGATGCTGGTTGTTGAAACATTTGAGGTAGTCTATGAACATTACTAACAATACTAGGATAGTTAAAAGAGGTTTGCATTGGTGTCTGTTGGGGTACTTGTGGGACACATGATGGCTGTTGAGATGCCTTTGTGTCATTAATGTACCTATTTGGTGTGGGTCAACTGTTGGCCTAATTTGTACATCAGTTCCCATAGAAGAAGATGGACACTGTATATGTGTTTTTTGTACTACAGGATTTAGTTGAAAATTAGAGTAATGTTCATCAGTTTGGGTTTCCACAGTTTGTTGGGTTGTGTTTGTGTGTGGGCCACGTGGATTGGCTCTCAATTGTTCTATCACTTCAAAACAATATATGGGTTCTGGCTCACGTTGGGTAGCAGATATTAGTGTTATTAAGGATGCCCTCAATCTGTCCTGCCTATCAGGTGCAACCAATGCAAGAGAGGGAGAAAGGGAGCGGCAAAATGTCTCTCCATCACTCTCTGGTATCAGTGAATTCATCATGTGTATTATTCTGGTATCAATGATATCTGGCAGGGAACGTAAATCTTCATAACGCCTATGTCTGCGACCATGGATAGATTGGGCTACTGTGCGCATGGTATTAGTTGATATTCTTGGCTCTGTGCCTGCATGTTGCTGTGGACTACTCTCTGCAAGAACTGGTGAAGGGCCACTTTGTTGCCCTGTAGACTGGCCTGCAATTACATTAGTGGATTGACTTGTTCCCAAACCCAAATCAGAGGACATTTCTTCTGCGTCTGGCTGGCTGGTGTTGGGGATTGTTGGTGGTTGATATGAGGTAGGCTCCATCTCAGAAGCAGAGGTCGCTGTTAATACAGCTGACTGGGCTTCCTCACTATCTTCTAGATTATCCTCTGTACTTTGATGAAAGAAAAAAAAAAATAAAATTAATGTGTGCATGTATAAAAAAACCACCATGTGATGTAATGGTTTAAACTTACTTTGGTACTTCCATAATGGGCATGAGGAAGCTCAGTTTTTCATAATGGACATATTTTTTCTTTTTTGCTGCGGCAGCTGTGGTGGCCACTGGGTTATATTCTCTTCTGAACTGGTCACGGGCTGAGCGCCATCGCCGTTTTACAAGATCCACTGTTTAAAAACAAAAAATTGTAAAATAAGGTAACAAATTATAACAATTGAAGATTAAAAAAATAAGACATTAGTCTTGTATTGCAGCAATTGAAAAAAATTGGAACACACACATCCATGTGTATGAAAACAACAACCCATAACACTCATATAGTGACATAATAACACAATAAGCATGAGAAAGAAAACAAGTTCTCCAGTAAAAATATTAAACCACTGTATAATCATTTATCTCCTTTTAAATTTCCAAAAATAAAAAAATTAAACCTTCAGTAAGCCATGAGAAACAAAATGACTACAAACCCATGAAGTGCTATATGTTCCACAAAGATTTCCCATTACACTCTACACATTACTGTTACCATTCCAGACATGGTGACACCAAGGAACATGCATAATAAACCAAACATGAAAATACAACTCAAAATGTATAGACATTTCACAGCACATTTACAATAGAAAAAGCACAACATTGCAAACCAAAAAAAAAAAACATGTTTAATTGTTGCTTGACCACCCTGAAATGCCTTTTGTACATGCATAAAATGCTTTGCAGGCCACATATACACATGCTGACATTACTAGTAAACTGCAATGAATAGTTCAAAAGGCCAAAAAACTACACTCTCCTGTTTGTGAGTCTCCAGTGTAGCTCAAAATGAGTCAGGCCCATTAATACATGCCAAACAAACTATACAAATATGGATATAATCTGCCTACAGAATGAGCACATGTAGGTAAAGACAGAAGCAATGCAAATATCTGTACTCACCATATCTATTTTTCTTTCCAGGGGTACATTGAGACCATCCATTCCTAGGGTAGACTAGCTCTGCCACAGCCATCCATGCTCCTTCCACCATTAACCTGTCATGATAGCCATCAACACGTGTGTCCCACAGCTCTGGATGCCTCTCTACTTCTCCAATCACCCTCTCTGTATCGATTCTGGGCGCCATGCTCAGTACCTGTGTTGTTCTCTGTGCTCAAAGCTCCCCTGCAGTGAGAGGACAGGTGCCCAGCTGCTGTCTGGCGTGCAAATGAGACAGGAAATGTATGTTTGGCGCCAGAATTAATGGCCTACAATTGACCTGATAGATTGGTAACAAGTGTTTCAAATTTTGTGATGAAAAACGGACATGGACGATACGTGCTGAACACGGACATACTCCGTGTGCGGTCCGTGCAGGCACGGACCCATAGACTACAGCGGGTCCGTGCCTGCGTGCTGCCGGCCAAAAACGGACATGTCGTCCGTGTAGAAAAGCGCACACACGTACTTACCACACGGACACACGTTCCGTTTGATTTTACGTGCGTGTGCCATCTACCATTGAATAACATGGGTCTCCGTGTGTACGTGTCTCCGGTACGTGCAAATACGTACCGCACACATACAAAAAAAATGGATGTGTGTTACGGGTCTGAAGAATAGAATTTAATGTGGTGTCCTGATGTAAGAGGGGGATAAACCGCTAAATAGTTTGCTTAATCTGAAAAAAGTATGCTTCTCTGTGAAATCTGTTCATAACTTTGGAGATGTTTTGATCCGATGAATAATAATGGAAACATATTTTTCGAACATGAATTTTTGTACGGGTCTATGTATTAACGGAATCTAGTGTATACTATGGTGTATGTTTTTTCCCCTTATCAGATGAACGGTCTCATTTACCAAGAAAAACTGAGAATTTCATGATTTTATTTATAATAGATAATTCATAAAAGAATTATGCTCCCATTTATTTATTTTTATATGGGACTCAATTTATATGACAGAACATACTTTCAGGTTTGCCTTTATCATATAACCATACCCTTTAAATATATCTTTTCAGGTTTATAACAAAACATGTTGATGAGAAATATTAAAATAATTCTTTAATCAGTATTTCTGATGATGGGAATAAATATCAGTATGAGCTAATGTATGGCATAATGTTTATCATTGTTTACCATTTCTGACAATATTGGTTAGTTTTAGTGCCCTATATTGATAGAACATGTTCCAATACTCACCTGTTTCTGTATGCAATCAGGACATTCCTGCCCCTCCCTTTCATCCAGCCAACAGGTCAGTCTATTTCAGTAGCTCTGTGGTATTCATGAGACACTTATGATTAAGAACTCTTTTGTGTTTTAAGTTGAGGTCCGAAACGCGCAAAGTTCTCATGGATTAAAAATACATACTCGGTCTTCACGATTTTTTTTAATGATCCTAATAAAGTTTATGATGGTTTTATTCTAAGATGAACCTGTGCTGGATACGTTTCCTTTTTTCCTCCTGCATTCGCTTATGACCGGTTGGGACTCACTGGTGGATCCCAGGCACCCACAAGGCTGGGCAGTCTGGGCAGCAGGTGAGCTGAAGAAATACCTTTTCTCCTTTATTTTTTACTTCAATTCATGCTGCATCATTTTAATTTCCTCTTTGTCACTTAATTTAAATGCCTTTCTTTTTCCTGTTGAGCAAATGCTTCAATTCTTTTGTTATCCATGGCTTGTTATTTGCAAAACATCTAATCTTTTTAACAGGCACCAACATATCAATGCAGAAGTTAATGTAGTCAGTCACTCTACCAACCACTTCATTAACATTTGTATATTTGTCCATTGTCCCAAGCAACACATCCCAGTCTGTAAGATGAAAGCAATCCTGTAAAACCTGTTCATTTGTTGGATTCCATTGTCTAATTGTTTTAATTGTAGCAGGCTGTTTACTAACAACAGGTTGGTAAACTGGAGACAATAGAATAAGATTGTGATCGGATTTCCCCAAGGGCAGCAGGGCAGACAATGAATAAGCATTCTTGACATTAGCATAAAGTAAATCCAAAATAATTTTGTCATGTGTTGTACATTTAACAAATTGATAGAATTTAAGTAAAGCAGTTGAAATTTTAGCCCGATTAAAATCCCCAGAGATTACAGTAAGCTGACAATACTAAGTTTGTCCACTACTTTTACAATAATGGCCCAGCCTTATGAGAGTTCCACAATGTCTGATCAGCTGTAAAGTCTGCCAGGGACCACAGTCTCAGGATGGCTGTCACGGATAAACTAGAGGCAAGCCACCCACTCAGCAGGATCCTAAGAAACCCAAAACCCTTTAACCCCTGTACAGCGATTTTTTAATTACACAAAGTCCAGGAGATCACTGCCTAAGGAAGGCTGCAATCCAGGAAAGAGTAGTCAAGTCAATCATATAACCATACCCTTTAAATATACAGTCAATCATATAACCATACCCTTTAAATATATCTTTTCAGGTTTATAACAAAACATGTTGATGAGAAATATTAAAATAATTCTTTAATCAGTTCTTCTGATGATGGGAATAAATATCAGTATGAGCTAATGTATGGCATAATGTTTATCATTGTTTACCATTTCTGACAATATTGGTTAGTTTTAGTGCCCTATATTGATAGAACATGTTCCAGTACTCACCTGTTTCTGTATGCAATCAGGACATTCCTGCCCCTCCCTTTCATCCAGCCAACTGGTCAGTCTATTTCAGTAGCTCTGTGGTATTCATGAGACACTTATGATTAAGGACTCTTTTGTGTTTTAAGTTGAGGTCCGAAACGCGCAAAGTTCTCATGGATTAAAAATACATACTCGGTCTTCACGATTTTTTTTAATGATCCTAATAAAGTTTATGATGGTTTTATTCTAAGAAGAACCTGTGCTGGATACCTTTCCTTTTTTCCTCCTGCATTCGCTTATGACCGTTTGGGGCTCACTGGTGGATCCCAGGCACCCACAAGGCTGGGCAGTCCGGGCAGCAGGTGAGCTGAAGAAATACCTTTTCTCCTTTATGTTTTACTTCAATTCATGCTGTATCATTTTAATTTCCTCTTTGTCACTTAATTTAAATGCCTTTTTTTTCCTGTTGAGCAAATGCTTCAATTCTTTTGTTATCCATGGCTTGCTATTTGCAAAACATCTAATCTTTTTAACAGGCACCAACATATCAATGTAGAAGTTAAGGCCCCGTCACACTAAGCAACATCGCTAGCAACATCGCTGCTAACGAACAACTTTTGTGACGTTGCTAGCGATGTTGCGGTGTGTGACATCCAGCAACAACCTGGCCCCTGCTGTGAGGTCGTTGGTTGTTGCTGAATGTCCTGGGCCATTTTTTAGTTGTTGCTGTCCCGCTGTGAAGCACAGATCGCTGTGTGTGACAGCGAGACAGCAACAACTAAATGTGCAGGCAGCAGGAGCCGGCTTCTGCGGAGGCTGGTAACCACAGTAAACATCAGGTAACCAAGAAGCCCTGTCCTTGGTTACCCGATATTTACCTTTGTTACCAGCCTCCGCCGCTCTCACTGTCAGTGCCGGCTCCTGTTCTGTGCACATGTAGCTGCAGGACACATCGGGTTAATTAACCCGATGTGTGCTGTAGCTAAGAGAGCAGGGAGCCAGCGCTAAGCGGTGTGCGCTGCTCCCTGCTCTGTGCACATGTAGCTGCAGCACACATCGGGTAATTAACCCGATGTGTGCTGTAACTAGGAGAGCAGGGAGCCAGCGCTCAGTGTGCGCTGCTCCCTGCTCTCTGCATGTGTAGCTGCGTGCGCTGGTAACGAAGGTAAATATCGGGTTGGTTACCCGATATTTACCTTCGTTACCAAGCGCAGCATCTTCCACGCGGCGCTGGGGGCTGGTCACTGGTTGCTGGTGAGCTCACCAGCAACTCGTGTAGCGACGCTCCAGCGATCCCTGCCAGGTCAGGTTGCTGGTGGGATCGCTGGAGCGTCGCAGTGTGACATCTCACCAGCAACCTCCTAGCAACTTACCAGCGATCCCTATCGTTGTTGGGATCGCTGGTAAGTTGCTTAGTGTGACTGGACCTTTAATGTAGTCAGTCACTGTACCAACCACTTCATTAACATTTGTATACTTGTCCATTGTCCCAAGCAACACATCCCAGTCTGTAAGATGAAAGCAATCCTGTAAAACCTGTTCATTTGTTGGATTCCATTGTCTAATTGTTTTAATTGTAGTGTGACGCCCTGGGCAAGCCAGGGGTCACAGGTCATCACACCACCACACCCTACATCCCAGTTAGGAACACCAAAGCTAACCAAAAATCCTTGTTGCCTTCCTCCAGGGGCTGATGTTCACACCAGGGGGTGGGCCAGGCGGTTGGCTCCGCCCACCGAGGAGTTCACAGCTCTGGAGGCGGGAAGAACCAGGCAGTCCAGTGAGGGACATGAAGGAGTAAACAACGGAGTTTAGCCCAGGCAGGGCTTGAGTGAGGAGTAAACCAGTAGAAGTGAAGGAAGTAAAGTGGTAAAGGAGGAAAGCAAGAGTGGTGACAGAAAGAAAGCCTGAAGTAGTCCAGCTGTGTGCAGGACAGGGTCAGCAGGGTCAGCAACGACGGTGACTGTCCGGAGGGGTGACTGTTCGGGAGTTCCTGGAAGGACTGCGGACGGGTAGTGACCCGGCGGTCTGGAGCAGCGTGCAAAGGACAGTCAGCACCAGGGCAGGGGCCTCTCGGACCCCGGCAAGGCTAGGAGTCGCCATAATTTGCCGAATCCGTCAGTGAAGGGGACGTAGATCCCCCAACAACCAAGTCCCGATTGAAGGCAACAGTCCAACCATTAAGGAGGAACACCGCCACCGCCAAGGCACCAGTTCCTCAGGGCCAGCGTCTGCGGGCAAAGTAGAGCTCCTCCGGTCCAGCTTGAAGCCGGGGAGCGGGTTACCGGTGGGGACCCATCGCTACCAACTTAGAAACATCAGGTGCAGGTCAGAGGGACATCACCGTCACCTACTGGGAGAGCAAGTGCAGCCGTCCGTGGGAACCGTCTTTCCAGCCGTGTGGTTTACCGTAAAACTGTGTCAACGTCTCAGGCTGAGTGAGTACCACAGTGCCGCAAGGCACAGCGCTGCCCCCGCGTCCCTGCGCCCACCAGGCCCTGCATCTCCCATCTCATCACCGGGCCCCGGGATCACCAACCCCTACCCACGGAGGGGCAACACAACACCTAGCTGCTCCGCATCACCATCCCCGGGATCCCCATATTGAGCAGCGGTGGTGAAATCACCACAACCGTGGGTGGCGTCACGGACAATAAACTATTCCCACACCCAACAAACCCCCTTTCACTCACGGGCGAGGAGTGCCGCTCGAGAACCCCCGGGATCCGGCCCACAGCTCGAGCCACCACTGAGCAGCAGCCGCCGGACCCGAGCAGAAGGGGTGAGCGTAGTGTGCTGACACCCTCCTCCCCGCCCGCGACAGTAGCAGGCTGTTTACTAACAACAGGTTGGTAAACTGGAGAGAATAGAATAAGATTGTGATCGGATTTCCCCAAGGGCGGCAGGGCAGACGATGAATAAGCATTCTTGACATTAGCATAAAGTAAATCCAAAATAATTTTGTCACGTGTTCTACATTTAACAAATTGATAGAATTTAAGCAAAGCAGTTGAAATTTTAGCCCGATTAAAATCCCCAGAGATTACAGTAAGCGAGTTGGGGTGTTTCATCTGGAGCCGAGCAATGACTCCTGACAGCACTTCTCCTGCAGCCTCATGGTTTGCTGATGGTGGTATGTACAACACTATTGCAGTTACAAGCGAGAATTCTCTAGGAATATAGTAAGGTCTGAGGCCAACGGCTAGCAGTTCAGTGTTCGGACAACAATGGCGCTCCCTTACTGTCACATGCCCCTGATTGCACCATCCGTTGTTTATGTAGAGTATAACTCCTCCACCCTTTCTTTGCCACTCTTCATAATGTCTCTATCAGCCCGGACCATGTGAAATCCTGGTACTGAAACACTTGAGTCAGGGATCCCTCCATGTAACCAAGTTTCAGGAAAACACATCAAACTGCATTCCTTGTACTCCCTCTGGGTCCGAATTAATGCCAGCAGTTCATCCGACTTATTTCCCAATGATTGAACATTCCCCATGATGATGGACGGGACCACAAGTTTAAACCGTCTTCGCCTTGCCTTAAGTTTTTTGCCTGCTCTGCAACCTCTGAAAGGTCTCCTTACCTCACATGGGACATGTGGTCTACCCACTGCTGGATAAGACATTAGCCTGCGCAGCTCCAGAAGTCGGCCCCTTGAATAAATAACACGTTTAGGAACAGACTTTGAGACATCAATCCAATCCTTGTCCATGTTTGTCGCACTAAGCCTGTCCGTAATAGATGGCATACAGTGTTCGCCTCCAGACATAGTTGTACCAATAGATAACTGTGGATAGCAGCATACATTCAAGGGAAACATTCTAGAGGATCCAAGGTTGAGAAGCATACATCCAAGGGAAATCCAAGGGTTCAGCATACATCCAAGGGAAACATTCCAGAGGATCCAAGGTTCAGAAGGAGAAGGTACTGGAGAAAAATTCCTTAGAAGTTCCAGAACTGAGGTTCAGAAAGAAAAGGTTCACACAAAACAAAACAAAAATAATTACAAATTAAAACTGTTGGAAGTTGGGGGCATTGTGTGCGGGGATGATGGAGGCCAGTGTGTGCGGGGATGACGGGGCCGGTGTGTGCGGGGATGACGGAGCCGGTGTGTGCGGGGATGACGGGGGCGTTGTGTGCGGGGATGATGGGGGCCGGTGTGTGCGGGGATGACGGGGGCGTTGTGTGCGGGGATGATGGGGGCCGGTGTGTGCGGGGATGATGGAGGCCGGTGTGCGCGGGTATGATGGAGGCCGGTGTGTGCAGGGATGATGGAGGCTGGTGTGTGCAGGGATGAAGGGGGTGTTGTGTGCGGGGATGATGGAAGCCAGTGTGTGCGGGCATGATGGGGGCGTTGTATGCGGGGATGATGGGGGCCGGAGTGTGCGGGGATGATGGGGGCCGGTGTGTGTGGGGATGTTGGAGGCCAGTGTGTGCGGAGATGATGGAGGCCGGTGTGTGCGGGGATAATGGGGGCATTTTGTGCGGGGATGATGGAGGCCGGTGTGTGCGGGGATGACAGGGCCGGTGTGTGCGGAGATGATGGGGGCGTTGTGTGTGGGGATGATGGGTGCCGGTGTGTGCGGGGATGATGGAGGCTGGAAGCTGCAGTGACGGCACCGCTTATTGCGTCTCACTTCAGTTACTCAGGGGATTTGCGGTCACCGGTGCGTCCTTCACTGGTGACCGCAATACAGGCTGCGACACAGACAGAGCCGCAGGATGACAATGAAGTCGGGTGAAGTTCATCCGAGTTCATTCTCATCGCGCAACTGTCTGTGTCTGCTGTCAGCGGGCATGGAGGTGATCTGAATGGCAGAGCAAGCATCCAGCGCGCATACCTTCTGCGTCAATTTTACAGTCACAATAAATTCACATGTGCTGCCAAATCGCTGCAGTATTATACGCATGGACACTACACAATGTGCGCAATGTTAAT
Organism: Anomaloglossus baeobatrachus; assembly: GCF_048569485.1. Classification (NCBI taxonomy): domain Eukaryota; kingdom Metazoa; phylum Chordata; class Amphibia; order Anura; family Aromobatidae; genus Anomaloglossus; species Anomaloglossus baeobatrachus. The sequence continues at coordinate 140,695,880 of NC_134361.1, read as the reverse complement.
AATAATATCCAAATTCAGTGTATAGTGTGCGGGCGGGGGGGGGGCGGGTGTTCCTGAAATAATGGCGATCTCCATCTTTTTTTTCCTAACCACGCGTACAGTGGGGCGGTGCAGGCTGTCAGCCAATCACACACATACACAGCAATGTGCATTTTTTGCACACAACTAAGGGCATGTGTCATTGGCTGTGTATGTCACTTGCCCAATAAGGACTTCTGAGTAGTTTCACTTTTGGACCCCGGAAAAGGAGTTTACTCTGTGTATACGTACTTCATACAGGACTGGCTCATCTGGATCGATCCGTGCACCTCCTGATTTGTCCTGTGGCTTCTACGCTGGTAAGCTGAACCTTTTTTGTGTTTTCTATGTGTTTGTATGTGTTCGTGTTTGCCTGCCATTGTTTTCAATGGGGTTTGAAGGTGTTTGACGAACGTTCGACGAACACACCCTTCGTTCGAAGAACCGAAGCGAACTCGAACACTAGGGGGGTGGCTCATCTCTACTCCTTATGTGCACAGCAACGTAAAAGTGATGTATGAATGGGTGGTAAGTAGGTATAAGTAAACACGAATTGTAATGTTCGGGGTCCGCACTGGACACATTTTTTCTGGAGCTGAACTCCGAACACAGACCTTTTACTGTACGTCTGTGAGAGCGTGGTCGGTACTACAAACTCCTGACCCAGAACCTCAACCGTGCTGGTTATGTTAATATCTTGCAAACAGACTTTAAAGTGTGATGTGCAATGTAAATATTAAAGTACCTACTGTCTTCTAGGTTCCCAGCCGAGAGGGATTGGGGTCAGACAAACCCATATCAGAAACCAAGTTAACTGATGCTGGAATAGAAACAGTAACTGTCTATGGTGACGCTGTTTGGTGTATTGTGGGTCGGTATGGTTGGGGATGACCATAATTAAGAGGGGAGGAGTGTAAGGGGGTGGTCAGTACCACAAACTCCTGCCCCAATACCCCAACTGCGCTGGTTATGTTAATATCTTGCATAGAGTAATAAGATTATAGAGCAGAAGAATGTATGTATTAATGTGGCAGAGTCAGTAATGTCTGCATAGTAACATGAGGGAATATGTTATGAAGGCCATGGTGTGAGATAAGGTTTTAGATTGTTTTACAAGGTAATGTCATTCTCCAGTGGTCAGTTATTTTATTACGGGTATTTTTAAGGGATGACAAATAGTTAATATGGGTGTAGCCAGGGCAGGTCATCTTAAAAAGTTAGTGTATGGAGTAGATGCAGAGACAGGCTTGGGGGGCCTGGGAAGGAGTAAAAGATGAAACTGGCATGTAGGGTCAGGTATGTCTGCGTCTGTGGGGCAGGATCCTAAAAATCCCGGCTGAGAAAACGTTTGGTCGTCTGGAGCAATATGCACGCAGATCCACAAGCATTTCTGAGTGCATATTGCTAACCTCTGCCTTACTGTCCCTGTATCTAGTAGCACAGATAAAGAGCTCTTTAGAAAAAATATTTATAAAGATCCTTTATAATATGCTAATGAAGCCAGGGACTAGTCGCAAGAGCGTTAGTTCACTTGGCTAGTCAGCCCCCTTAGCATGTGAGCACGCCACTGTGGGCTTGCTAACATGCTAATAAATGCGCAGCTTCAGAGGCATGGTCGCGCTCACTTCTGCTGCCACCCCTGTTTTTTGGCTCAGAGTGCACGATCAGAATGTCCCCGAACTTCCGGTCATGTGCATTACACCAGTTTGAAGCTGAGACACAGATACCCGGCTTCACAGTATGCATGACAGGAAGTCCGGCACTTCAGATCATGCGCTTTGAGCCAATATCAGGAGTGGTGGCACCAGAGAGAGGTGAGATCAACCATGCCTCTGATGCTGCGCATTCTAGCACGCCCACAGCAGATTTGCGTATTGGTCCAAAACAGCAGCGTACAGACAGTGTAATCTATTAGCTCAATCTATCAAAAACCAGAGTATGTACAGCGTGCTTTGCTGTGTTAATATCCCTGAAATCCCATATTGTGTGGCATCACGTAGCTTTGAGTAGTGGTCAAAAACAGCAATGTACAAGCGGTGTAATTTATTAGCTCAATCTATCAAAAACCAGAGAGTGAACAAAGTGCCTTGCCATGTGAATATCTCTGAAACCTCATACTGCGTTGCATGACGCTGCTTTGCGTAGCTCTCCAAAACAGCAGTGTAAAGGCGGGGTAATCTATTAGCTCAATCTATTGAAAACCAGAGTGTGTACACCGTGCCTTGCTGTATGAATATCTCTAAAATCTTATACTCACATCTCATCGCATAACGCAGCTTAGTGTAGGGGACAAAAACAGCAGTGTACAGGCAGTGTAATCTATTAGCTCAATCTATCAAAAACCAGAGTGTGCACAACATGCCTTGCTGCATGAATATATCTGAATCCTTAGTCTGCGTTGAATCACGCAGCTTTGTGTAGTGCTCTAAAACAGCTGAACACAATCTTTGTCATAAGCAAGCTCTATACCGCACATCTGATATTGTGAACTTTTTTGTGTGCTAAAAAATGAGGAGATGGTACAAAAATAAAGAAAAATTATGTGTTAAAGGGCGCAGGCAGATCACACACCCAGTGCTCAATGAAATAACTAAAAGGATATTTAAAAATCACTGGTTTTATTCAGAACACATTTCAGAGGTGGTCTGCCTCCTTCATCAGGTTCCACTACAAGTAAAAGGTCATTATTGGACAAATTTATACACCCCGACGAAGCACACCAATGCGAAACACGTGTTGGGACACCGGTCCCCACGTGTTAACCCGGTATTCATTACTGTATCCTCACTCATCCCTTATAGACTGTGAGCCCTCGCGAGCAGGGTCAACTCTCCTCCTGTACTAGTCTGTGCCTTGTTTTGATTATGATTATTGTACTTGTCCCTACTATGTATACCCCTTTCACATGTAAAGCGCCATGGAATAAATGGCGCTATAATAATAAATAATAATAATAATAATAATGTGTGGTTCCTCACAGTCAGTTTGCCGGTAGGCGATTTGTGACGCAGGTGCAAACTAGTGTAATTTGGGTGGTACCTCTGAGGAATGTGTGTGATGTTGAGGGGGAGGAGGAGAGGCCACTTGATGTAGTTCATGACATCCAATCCAGCACCTGCTGTTTATCAGCCTAATTTCGAAGTTGAAGCAATATGCAGCTGGCAAAGAAATCTAGTGGAGCAGGATGTCCAGAAACGGAAGTTGTTCTCATTTCTCTTGGGATAGGTTGAACCAGCGTTTGCTCACTATAGACCTTTGACTAACTGAACTTCCCACACGTACACCTGCAGCACCCTGCCTATTCCCCCTTCTGTGACAACCTCATAATTAACCACTTATGGTTAATGTACCCTTCCCCTTTCAAACAGCTACTCTACCAGCACACCTGTCAGACACCTGATGCAAAAGATAAATTGTTTATTTCCTGCCTGTGTTAGCAATATTGTGAAGGCACTAAAAAGTACCACTACCTACAAAGGCGGTTCACTGCGTAATTTGGAACAGACACGGTAAAGTGCCAAGAAGACCTTTTTAGCTTCTTCAATAGCAAATTTTCAGCAGGGACCACTAACAATACCTATACATGCATTTTACTGCGTAATTTAGAGCAGACAATTTAAGTTGCAAAGAAACACTTTTTACATACTTCCTTACCACCTTTTTTAGGCCATACACTAACAAGCAACAATACATATAATTTTGTCTGCAGATTTTTAACCAGGCATATAAACTTGCTCCAAACTGCTTTTTAGATAGTTCCCTAGCAACATTTTCGGCCACGCACGGCTCACTACCAATAGCTATAAATGTGTTTGCGTAATTTTTAGCAGGCAATTAAAATTGCCCAGAACCACTTTTTAGATACTTCCCTAGAAATTTTTTAGGTCAAGCACTAACAAGTAATAATACCTATAACTGTGTTTCAGAATTTTGACCAGGCAATTAAAATTGAAAAGAACCACTTTTTAGGTAATTCCCTAGCAACCTTTTCAGCCACACATGGCTGACTACCAATACCTATAAATGTGTTTGCGTAATTTTTAGCAGGCAGTTAAAATTGACCAAAACCACTTTTTAGATACTTCCCTAGAAATTTTTTAGGCCAGGCACTAACAAGTAACAATACCTATAACTGTGTTTCAGAATTTTGACTAGGCAATAGAGTTGAGCGCGGTTTGCGGTTCGAGGTTCTCCAGTTCGCGGCTTGAGTGATTTTGGGGGCTGTTCTAGATAGAACTAGAACTCGAGCTTTTTGCTAAAGCTCGATAGTTCTAGATACGTTCGAGAACGGTTCTAGCAGCAAAAAGACCAGCTAATTACTAGCTGGCTTTCCGCTGAATTAGTGTAAGTCACACTATTATGAAATTTCAGTGTATAGTGTGCGGGAACAGTGCATTCAGATCACTGCTGTATGGATAATGGCGATCACCATTTTTTTTTTTCCCTTGTCTTCCTTCCCTAAGCGCGCGCGTGTAGTGGGGCGGGCCAGCATGTCAGCCAATCCCAGACACACACACAGCTAAGTGTACTTTTAGCCAGAGAAGCAACGGCATGTGTGATAGGATGTCCATGTCACATGTCCCTGCATTATAAAAACGAGTATCTACCCGTCCGGACGCCATTATCTCTTCTGCGTCCTTGGTGTCAGTCACCGCTGGCGCAGCGCCTATCTCCGATACTGCTGTGTACGCTCTATACACAGCGCTGTACAGAATAGGGATAGCACTTTCTATCAGTCCTTTTAAGGGCTAATACCGGCAGGGTCAGAGCCATAGGTGAAAGGTCCGTGAAAACAGAGTTTAACAGCTAAACAAGATGACAGCGTCTGTGTAGCTAAGGTCAGGGATTTCCTCGCTGCATTTCCCCATTAGGAGGGATAGAAAGGCAGGCTTCCTTTCCTCTACCCAGAGACCCACAACCCTGCCACTGTACCCTCCTGCCCTTTGCACACTCAAACTCATTTTTACTAAGCCATTATACTAGCAAACACTGAATGAACTTAGTGGCATCCTAAACGTGGCTGTTGGACTTCTGTATTGTCCCACTAGTGCAAAGATATTTGCAGCATGTCTGCCTGCATTGCACACTCAAACTCATTGTTACTAAGCCATTATACTAGCAAACACTGAGTGAACTTAGTGGCATCCTAAACGTGGCTGTTGGACTTCTGTATTGTCCCACTAGTGCAAAGATATTTGCAGCACGTCTGCCTGCATTGCACACTCAAACTCATTGTTACTAAGCCATTATACTAGCAAACACTGAGTGAACTTAGTGGCATCCTAAATGTGGCTGTTGGACTTCTGTATTGTCCCACTAGTGCAAAGATATTTGCATCATGTCTACCTGCATTGCACACTCAAACTCATTGTTACTAAGCCATTATACTAGCAAACACTGAGTGAACTTAGTGGCATCCTAAACGTGGCTGTTGGACTTCTGTATTGTATTACTAGTGCAAAGATATTTGCAGCACGTCTGCCTGCATTGCACACTCAAACTCATTGTTACTAAGCCATTATACTAGCAAACACTGCTGCCAGTTTAAGGGCCGTAGTTGCATTGTCAGGGATAATTATTGTTGTTTATTCTGCTATTAATAAAGCTAGACCACCGCTGAAATCTACACCACCTCTCAATTTTTACTACCACATTTTAAGTGCACAATCTTGTCGCAATCAAAATGAGTGGCAAAATGACAGATGCTGGTGGAAAGGGGAAGAGGCGTGTTGGAAAAGGAAAAAAAGGGTTTGTCCGTGGGGAATGTGGCAAAGCTCCATTAACATCTGCTGAAGATAGACCATCTTCCAGCAAAAGTAAGATGTCTACTACTTACTTTGGACAATCCGATGTGCTCCCTTTTTTACGGACATGAACAACTGGAACAAAGGAAAATGCTTGAATGGATCTCAAGTGGTCCAACAAGTGCCCTCTCCGCCACCTCAACTACCGCATCCAAAAAACACCAGTCCTCTGAGTTGTCATCCCAATCAAACTTGCTTTCTCCCAGCTCTGAAGTCTCCATCCGCCCTGCACAGTATGGTGGAACTGAAATGGCTGAGTCTGCAGAGCTGTTCAGTCACACTATAGCCTGGGAATCAGAGGTCTGCTCCCAAGCTACAGTGAGTACAGATCAGGAAATGGTCTGCAGTGATGCCCAGAACCTTTGTGACTCTGATTCAGGCCGTGAGGACCAAGTTTCTGAGCATAATGTTGACCCTTTTTCACAAACTGTAACACCTGTTGTTATAGACAATGAGGAACATACTGATGACGATGAGACGCAGATACCAGATTGGGATGACAACTTAAATATTCAGTCAGGGCAAGAAGAGGCTCAGTCTGAGGGTGAGGGGAGTGCAAACACAACAATTGATTAGGAAGTTCTAGATCCCACCTACTGTCAACCCACAGTCAGGCCCTCGAGGAGGTCAACAGAGACGGTGGAGGAGGATGCAACTGACGACGAAGTTACCTTGCGCCTTCCTGGACAGAGTAGGAGTACTGGTAGCACGTCTACAACTGCATCCTCAGCCACCACTGTGCCTCTGAGCACTAGTCGGGGTGGATCAGCAGGTCGCATGCCCTCTAAGCCTTGCCTAGCCTGGTCCTTTTTTGACATAGCAAAAGATCGCCCAAATTATGTGATCTGTAAAATTTGTCATGATTCTGTTAGTAGAGGGCAAAACCTCTGCAGTTTGACAACTTCTTCCATGAATCGTCACATGAATAAATATCATATGTCCCGGTGGGAAGCTCACCGTGCTGCAATGCGGCCTAGCGGAGCGAACCATCCACCGCCTGCCCCTTCTAATGCATCCGCGCGCTCTTCATCTTCTAGGACTGTGTGGACAGCTGTCACACCTGGTTTTCCACGCACAACTTCCACCACTGTAACCGCAACAGGCAGTTTGCTTGGTAGGTCGTCAGTTGGTTTGGAAGGGGAAACAAGTACGTGTGTACAGCTCTCTCAGACATCGATAGCACCAACGTTGGATGAAGGTGACATCATGTCTATGCCTGCACTTTCCTCACAAAGCTGCATTTTTCCAGGGACACCCTACTCAACACCGCCTACACACAGCAGCCAGATCTCTGTCCCTCAGATGTGGACAAATAAAAGGCCATTTCCTGCGACCCATGACAAAGCTAAGAGGTTGACTTTATCACTCTGTAAGCTCTTGGCTACCGAAATGCTGCCTTTCTGCCTGGTGGACACACAGGATTTTAGAGACCTTATGTCTGTCGCTGTGCCCCAGTACCAAATGCCCAGTCGCCACTACTTCTTTAAGAAAGGTGTGCCCGTGCTACACCAGCATGTCGCACACAACATCACCGCTTCCTTGAGAAACTCTGTGTGTCAAAGGGTGCATTTCACCACCGATACTTGGACCAGTAAGCATGGACAGGGACGTTACATGTCACTGACTGGGCACTGGGTAACTATGGTGATAGATGGTGAAGGGTCTGCTGCACAAGTCTTGCCGTCCCCACGACTTGTGTGTCAATCCTCTGTCTGTCCAAGTACCGGCACTGCTTCTGCCTCCTCCACCTCATCTGGGTCCTCCACCTCCGCCCCAAGCCTGCCTGGTCAGGCCACCAGCGTTCGCACTGCGCAGAAGGAATCACGCACCCCTCATTACTATGCTGGCAACAGAGCGCAACGGCATCAGGCGGTCTTTAGCTTGACATGTCTTGGAAATAGGAGTCACACAGCAGCTGAGTTGTGGGCAGCTCTGGAGACTGAGTTTAATATATGGTTGTCTCCACTCAACCTGCAGCCTGGTAAGGCCGTGTACGACAATACTGCAAACCTGGGTGCGGCCCTTCGCCTGGGCAAGGTGACACACGTGCCTTGTATGGCAATTTTTAACACACTATCCCGGCCTAGATGGCCTTCTGACCAGGGCACGAAAACTATCTGCTCACTTCCGCCGTTCAACCGCCGCATCTGAGCGACTTGCATCGCTCCAGAAGTCTTTCGGCCTGCCGGTTCATCGCCTGAAATGCGATGTGGCGACACGCTGGAATTCGACTCTCCACATGTTACAGCGACTGTGGCAGCACCGCCGAGCCCTGGTGCAATACGTCATGACGTATAGCCTGGGCTAACGAGATGCAGAGGTGGGGCAGATCACCCTGATGGAGTGGTGTCAGATCAAGGACCTATGCAGCCTTCTGCACAGTTTCGACATGGCGACGAATATGTTTAGCGCTGACAATGCCATTATCAGCATGACAATTCCAGTCATTTACATGCTGGAGCACACGCTAAACACTATTCGGAGTCAGGGGGTGAGACAACAGAAAGGGGAGGAACTACAGGAGGATTCATATGCGCAAGACACAACAACATCACCAAGGTCCAGAAGTTCATCATCACCAACGAGGCAGGCATGGGACCATGGGGGACAGGGATCAACAAGGGCGCATGGTAGCAGGCGAAATGTTGAGGAAGGTGCAAGAGAACATGAAGAAATGGAGGACGAACTGTCCATGGACATGGAAGACTCAGCGGATGAGGGAGACCTTGGTCAAATTTCTGTTGAAAGAGGTTGGGGGGAGATGTCAGAGGAAGAAAGAACGGTTAGCACCTCTATGCCACAAACACAGCGTGGACTTGGTCTGCATGGCTGCGCAAGACACATGAGCGCCTTCTTGCTGCATTACCTCCAACATGACCCTCGTATTGTCAAAACTAGAAGTGATGATGACTACTGGCTTGCCACACTATTAGATCCCCGATACAAGTCCAAATTTTGTGACATAATTCCAGCCATAGAAAGGGACGCACGTATGCAGGAGTATCAGCAGAAGCTGTTACTCGATCTTAGCTCGGCTTTTCCACCAAACAACCGTGCAAGTGCAGGGAGTGAATCTCCCAGTTGTAACTTGACAAACATGGGACGGTCTCATCATCTTCAACAGTCTACTTGTACCAGTAGCACCGTATCTGGTGCTGGTAACAGCAATTTTATGGAATCTTTTCATAATTTTTTTAGACCCTCCTTTGCAAGGCCACCAGAGACAAGAAGTCTGACACATAGTCAATGGCTAGAGAGGATGATACAGGAGTATCTCCAAATGAACATTGATGCCATGACTTTGCAAATGGAGCCTTGCTCATTTTGGGCTTCAAATCTTGAAAAATGGCCAGAGCTCTCAACTTACGCCTTGGAGATTTTGTCGTGTCCAGCTGCCAGCGTTGTCTCTGAACGTGTCTTCAGTGCTGCTGGGTGTGTGCTGACAGATAAGCGCCCGCGTCTGTCCAGTGACAATGTGGACAGACTAACATTCATTAAAATGAACAAGTCATGGATCCACAAGGAATTTACTACCCCTGTGTCATCCTGGGGAGAGTAAATGCTTGTGGATTTGGAATGTGCTTGATGCAAATCAAAACATCTTGTTTGCAACTAGGGCACAAGTGCTGCCACTGTTGAGGGGTCTGTGTGGCCCAATTTTTGGAAAAAAGGGAGACTCTGCTTGGAGTAACCCTTGCTTGCTGTGTTTTTTAAAAGGAGCCAAAATGAACAAGTCATGGTTCAGCAAAGACTTTGCTACCTACCCCGGTGTCATCCTGGGGACGGTTAAGAATGGCGTATTTTTGAATGTGATTGATGCAAATCTAGCTGTGAAGTGTACAACTGGGCACAACTGCTGCCACTGAAGGGGTGGGTGTGTGTGGGGCCCAATTTTTGGAAAAAAGGCAGACTCCGCTTGGAGTAATCCTTGCTTGCTGTGTTTTTTAAAAGGAGCCAAGATGAACAAGTCATGGTTCAGCAAAGACTTTGCTACCTACCCCGGTGTCATCCTGGGGACAGTTAAGGATGGCGTATTTTTTAATGTGCTTGATGCAAATCAAAACATTCTGTTTTCAACTAGGGCACAAGTGCTGCCACTGATGGGGTGTCTGTGGGGCCCAATTTTTGGAAAAAAGGGAGACTCCGCTTGGAGTAACCCTTGCTTGCTGTGTTTTTAAAAAGGAGCCAAGATGAACAGAGCTGGGATCAGGAAAGACTTTGCTACCTACCCCGGTGTCATCCTGGGGACGGTTAAGAATGGCATATTTTTGAATGTGCTTGATGCAAATCTAGCTGTGAAGTGTACAACTGGGGCACAACTGCTGCCACTGAAGGGGTGGGTGTGTGTGGGGCCCAATTTTTGGAAAAAAAGGAGACTCCGCTTGGAGTAACCCTTGCTTGCCGTGTTTTTAAAAAGGAGCCAAGATTAACAAGTCATGGTTCAGCAAAGACTTTGCTACCTACCCCGGGGTCATCCTGGGAACGGTTAAGTATGGCGTATTTTTGAATGTGCTCGATGCAAATCTACCTGTGAAGTGTACAACTGGGGCACAAGTGCTGCCACTGAAGGGGTGGGTGTGTGTGGGGCCCAATTTTTGGAAAAAAGGGAGACTCCGCTTGGAGTAACCCTTTCTTGCTGTGTTTTTTAAAAGGAGCCAAGATGAACAAGTCATGGTTCAGCATAGACTTTGCTACCTACCCCGGTGTCATCCTGGGGACGGTTAAGAATGGCGTATTTTTGAATGTGCTTGATGCAAATCTAGCTGTGAAGTGTAAAACTGGGGCACAACTGCTGCCACTGAAGGGGTGGGTGTGTGTGGGGCCCAATTTTTGGAAAAAAGGGAGACTCCGCTTGGAGTAACCCTTGCTTACAGTGTTTTTAAAAAGGAGCCAAGATGAACAGAGCTGGGATCAGGAAACACTTTGCTACCTACCCCGGTGTCATCCTGGGGACGGTTAAGAATGGCGTATTTTTGAATGTGCTTGATGCAAATCTAGCTGTGAAGTGTACAACTGGGGCACAAGTGCTGCCACTGAAGGGGTGGGTGTGTGTGGGGCCCAATTTTTGGAAAAAAGGGAGACTCCGCTTTGAGTAACCCTTGCTTGCTGTGTTTTTTAAAAGGAGCGAAGATGAACAAGTCATGGTTCAGCAAAGACTTTGCTACCTACCCCGGTGTCATCCTGGGGACGGGTAAGGATGGCGTATTTTTGAATGTGCTTGATGCAAATCAAAACATCCTGTTTGCAACTAGGGCACAACTGCTGCCACTGAAGGGGTGGGTGTGTGTGGGGCCCAATTTTTGGAAAAAAGGGAGACTCCGCTTGGAGTAACCCTTGCTTGCTGTGTTTTTTAAAAGGAACCAAGATGAACAAGTCATGGTTCAGCAAAGACTTTGCTACCTACCCCGGTGTCATCCTGGGGACGGTTAAGGATGGCGTATTTTTGAATGTGCTCGATGCAAATCAAAACTTCCTGTTTGCAACTAGGGCACAAATGCTGCCACTGATGGGGTGTCTGTGGGGCCTAATTTTTGGAAAAAAGGGAGACTTTGCTTGGAGTAACCCTTGCTTACAGTGTTTTTAACAAGGAGCCAAGATGAACAGAGCTGGGATCAGGAAAGACTTTGCTACCTACCCCAGTGTCATCATGGGGACGGTTAAGAATGGCGTATTTTTGAATGTGCTTGATGCAAATCTAGCTGTGAAGTGTACAACTGGGGCACAACTGCTGCCATTGAAGGGGTGGGTGTGTGTGGGGCCCAATTTTTGGAAAAAAGGGAGACTCCGCTTGGAGTAACCCTTGCTTGCCGTGTTTTTAAAAAGGAGCCAAGATGAACAAGTCATGGTTCAGCAAAGACTTTGCTACCTACCCCGGGGTCATCCTGGGAACGGTTAAGTATGGCGTATTTTTGAATGTGCTCGATGCAAATCTACCTGTGAAGTGTACAACTGGGGCACAAGTGCTGCCACTGAAGGGGTGGGTGTGTGTGGGGCCCAATTTTTGGAAAAATGGGAAACTCCGCTTGGAGTAACCCTTGCTTGCTGTGTTTTTAAAAAGGAGCCAAGATGAACAAGTCATGGTTCAGCAAAGACTTTGCTACCTACCCCGGGGTCATCCTGGGAATGGTTAAGTATGGCGTATTTTTGAATGTGCTCGATGCAAATCTACCTGTGAAGTGTACAACTGGGGCACAAGTGCTGCCACTGAAGGGGTGGGTGTGTGTGGGGCCCAATTTTTGGAAAAAAGGGAGACTCCGCTTGGAGTAACCCTTGCTTGCTGTGTTTTTTAAAAGGAGCCAAGATGAACAAGTCATGGTTCAGCAAAGACTTTGCTACCTACCCCGGGGTCATCCTGGGAACGGTTAAGTATGGCGTATTTTTTAATGTGCTTGATGCAAATCTAGCTGTGAAGTGTACAACTGGGGCACAAGTGCTGCCACTGAAGGGGTGGGTGTGTGTGGGGCCCAATTTTTGGAAAAAAGGGAGACTCCGCTTGGAGTAACCCTTGCTTGCTGTGTTTTTTAAAAGGAGCCAAGATGAACAAGTCATGGTTCAGCAAAGACTTTGCTACCTACCTCGGGGTCATCCTGGGAACGGTTAAGTATGGCGTATTTTTGAATGTGCTTGATGCAAATCTAGCTGTGAAGTGTACAACTGGGGCACAAGTGCTGCCACTGAAGGGGTGGGTGTGTGTGTGGCCCAATTTTTTGAAAAAAGGGAGACTCCGCTTGGAGTCACCTTGTGGTGTTTTACATGATTTTAGAAGGGCGTGCCATGCCTATATCTGTGTCTCCTCCTCTTTTTCCTTCGTTCGCCGAACTGAACTCGAACAAGACCTCTGTTCGACAAACCGAACTCGAGCCGAACCACGACCGGTTCGCTCATCTCTACTAGGCAATTAAAATTGAAAAGAACCATTTTTAGGTACCTTTCTATCAACTTTTGCGGCTACAAACGGCTAACTACCAATACCTATCAATATGTTTTGAGTAGTTTTCAGCAGGCAAGTAATATTGCCCAGAACTACTTTAGAGATACTTCACTAGGATTTTTTTTAGGCCAGGCAATAACAAGTAACATTACCTCTAACTGTGTTTACAGATTCTTCAGCAGGCAATTAAAATTGCCAAGAACCACTTCCATACACTGCACTTCACTGTTGTAAACTATCACTTCCTATCTATCTGAACTACGCAACATTAGACCCGTAGCTAAGCTCACCTACAATGCACGTCCCTATTTTAATCTATTGCTCACCTATCTGAACTAGCTAGCACCTTTAGCTAAGCTGACTGTCTAGCAGCATCGGTGGCAGCAGCTAAGCTACTCTAACGTTTCACATTCAGAAAATGGCACCGAGCCAACATGTCCGTGAGTTACAGTAAATGCACACGAACCTGTGACTTAGGTAGCCAATCACATAAGCCTTTCTGTTTGAATCTAGTGGATGTTTGCTGCGCCGTAATTGGCTGCAGCAACATCCACAAATAAAGTTATAAGAAAAAAACATGGCGTTGCGAGCATCTAGCTTCTGTCGGTCCAGAGTCCCAGCCTCCTCCACTGATTTTACACATCACCACAGCAAACAGCACCACAATCCTATCCAAAAGTAGACAATTCTATTAAAAAACGCATTTTTGAAAACTTGGCCAGCGTTTGGGGGCAAAAAACAAACAAGAATGAACATTACCGACTTTTTGTGGGAGGGGCTCGGGTTTGCCGAGCCCGAACGACCAAGCTGAGCTGGTCCAAGCTGTATCGTATTTGAAATTGGAAAAACTTTACCGAACAGGCTCGTTCATCTCTAAAGTGAATAGCAACGATGAGTGGTAGATCATGAAGAGGTTGTGGTGGAAGGGTGAATAGGCAGGGTGTTCGAGGTGTATGTGTGGGACATTCTAATCTTAGGGGTACTTTACATGCTGCGACATCGCTGTCGATATATCGTCGGTGTCACGTCGTTAGTGACGCACATCCGGCGCCGGTAGCGACATCGCAGCGTGTAAAACTTATGAGTGATGATCAACGAGCTCAAAAACGTGCAAAATCGTTGCTCGTTGACACGTCATTCATTTCCATAATATCGGTGCTGCTGCAGGTACGATGTTGTTTGTCGTTCCTGCGGCAGCACACATCGCCGCTGGATTGACAAACATCTCCTTACCTTCGTCCACCAGAAAAGGAGGAAGGAAGGAGGTGGGCGGCATGTTCCAGACGCTCATCTCCTCCCCTCCTTTTCTATTGGGCGGCGGTTCAGTGACGCTGCTGTGACGTCACTGTGATGCTGAACGAACCGCCCCCTTAGAAAGGAGGCAGTTCGCCTGTTACAGCGACGTCGCAGAGCAGGTATGTGTGTGTGACGCTGCCGTAGTGATAGTGTTCGCTACGGCAGCGATCACCACATATCAGCCGTACGACAGGGGCGGGTGCTATCATGCTCGACATCGCTAGAAAATGCTAGCGATGTCACAGCGTGTAAAGTACCCCTTAGTCATAGCTCTAGTGAGCAAACACCGGTTCATCCTATCCCAAGTGCAATGAGAATAACTTCCATTACTGGACAGCCTACTGCACTAAATTTCTTTAACAGCCGCACATTTCTTCAGCTTCGAAATGAGGGTAATAAACAATATGTGCTAGATTGGATGGCAAGCGCTGCATCAAGTGGCCTCTCTTTCTCTTCCTCCACCTCAAAATCACACACAGTTCATTCCTCAGAGGTGCCACCCCAATTACACTTGTTTGCGTCACAAATCACCTACCGACAAACTGACTGTAGGGAACCACACATGGATGAGTCTCAAGAGCTGTTAACACATTATATCCTATTCTATGGGCATCAGAGGTCTGCACCAAAAATTCCTAGACTCAAAAGGAGGAAAGCATCTGGACCAATGTCCAAATTTTTGTGAGTTGGATCCTGGCCTGGATGAAGTAGGGACGAAGCAGGATCCCGACCCTCGTCAACTTACCTTAACACCCGCGAATGGAGGTGATGATGATGAGACTCAGATACCTGAGACGCACGCGTATTGTTTTGTGATGTCAGGTCAGAAATAGAAGGAGTGGGACAATATAGACTAGAGCATGACGATGAAGTTGTAAATCACACTTGGTGTGAACACAAAGGCACATGCCTGAGTAGCTCAGCAGATGAGGAGGAGGAGAAAGACGCGGATGTTAAGATGTCAATTCTCACACAAATACGTAGTGATGCAACCATGAGAAGCACTGCATCCTCAGCCACAACTCTGGTTGTGGCCAGCAACAGTCACGGGTCTGCAGTTTGCAGGAAGAGTTTCCCAGCCTGGGCCTTTCTTAAAACCGCAAAGAATGATCCACCTTTCATTATCTGCTAACTTTATAAACAGTGACTTAGTCAGTATACGCAAAAATTCAAATAATTTGACTACTACATGCATTAATTGGCACATGTGCAATCAACATACATTACAGTAGGAATCTTACTGCTCTAAAATATGGACTACTGAACCACCGACCGACAAATCAACTGCATCTGTGGTGCCCCTGAGGCTTCCGTCGCCACAGAGACATTGCACCTCAACCAGAGGTGTGGTATCCCATCCTGGGTAAGGACAGGAGTAAACGCTGGTTCACAGGCAAATTCACACTACACCCATTGTTAGGCATATATCGGGACCGGGGATTGTGGCAGCCACTCCCCATGCTGCATGCTGAAGGGGCCGTAAGACCCAGCTCTTCTCCCATAGCGTGGGGCCTAGCAACTGGGAAAGTGGGAGGAGCCAACAGCAAGAAAGAGCAGGTACAGGAAGTCCAAGAGGAGTTGAAAGGAGTTTGTGAGAGGAGTCAGTAGCGTGAGTTGAGAGGAGTGAGAAGTGAGGAGTTAGAGAGAGAGAGGTTGATACCTCGGAAAAGCAAGAGAAAGTAAAGCTTCTTGGTGGAGACCCTGGGGCCCAGCTAGGCCCAGGTGACACCACAGACTGAAAGAATGGATTCCAGGGCCACCGAAAGGCTTTCAAGCTCGTGGCCTGTTCCACTGACCATCGGGTGGAGGGATCAGGCTGCATACAGGGATGGTCCCTAGAAACCAAGGAAAGAAAAACATTTCCAAAGTAAACACCGATGGCCCAGGGTGGTTGCAAGCGCCCAGGGCCACATCCCACCGTAGACCCCCTGGGACGAGGGCAAGATCCATACAGGCAAGCCTTCTTGAACAGAACCTATAGTGGAGGCCGAGACAGGTTTATCCAGAGAGGTCAAGGCTTGAAGACAGCTGAGGAAAGAGACACAACAAAAGGGTGCACCGGCATTCACTCCCAGAACTACCCGGTATCGGCGGAGGTCCCTGACAGGAGATTTCAGCAGTCCAAAGGCACCAGTGTGCTGCAGCCCTGGAATTGTGAGTAAACATCTTGAAACTGCACCCCCTGGTGTTGCCTCCTTTATTTCACCCTGCACTGCACCCTTTCCAAGCACCAACGGTTGCCCCGGGGTACCGCTCCACCTGTGGGGAGAAGAACCATCCCAGCTGCTAATCCTTCAGCCCCGGAAGTCCCATCCAGCAGCGGCGGCTCCATAGCCGCAATCCACAGGTGGCGTCACGAATAACCTACAAACTTTGTTATTAATTACCACCCCCATCTCTGCCATATTAGTTGACCCCGCCAGGGTCACGGAGTCGGGCCCCGCCACCACTGACTACCCCCGGACTAGTCCGGCCCTACATCGGGTGTCCCAAAGCCCTGGGGTGGACGAGTCACATCTGCTGCCTTTTCCTCTTGCTGCATCACCGTCAAAACTATTCTCACTTAGGCCTCTAACCACAGAACCTTCACTTGATTACCCGCTATAGTTGGGGTGAGTGACAGCCTGTCAGCTGTTACGGAAGTGACCATGCCTGGTATTTTTGACTGATGTGAGGGACAGGGTTGTAGCCCGCCGGTGCCAACATCGGAGAACCGACCCGGAAACCGTGCACAGAGGGGGTACTTGGACCCTGAAGCAAGGACCGGCACCAACGGCCTAGCTAATTAACCAATTGAGGGCAGGATTTTAGGTCCTGTCCCAACCTAAGTCCTGAAAAGTAGACAACCACCCTCAGAGAGGGATAGGGCATTCGCCAGGGCTCGGTAGATCTCACGGGTCAGCGTCTGACGGGCATGGCTCCCAACAGAAGGACTGGGAGCAGACTCTCTGTGTTACACACCAGGAAGTCTATCTTAGACCAAGACCAAGTGCAGAGGAGAAAGGCATTGACTACTCGCCCGGGTGTGGGACCTGATACACCCGTCTGCGGAGGCTGGCCACCATCACCTTGGTTTACAAAAAGAACTGTGTGTTTAGTGACTCCACACATCAGCGCATCTCCATCCAGCACCAGGACAACCAAACTGTAAGGGGTACTTTGCACGCTGCGACATCGCTAGCCGATGAGAGCAATGCCGAGCGCGATAGTACCCAACCCCGTCGCACATGCGATATCTTGTGATAGCTGCCGTAGCGAACATTATCGCTACGGCAGCTTCAGACGCACTTACCTGCCCTGCGACGTCGCTCTGGCCGGCAACCCGCCTCCTTAATAAGGGGGCGGGTCGTGCGGCGTCACAGCGACGTCACACACCAGGCAGCCAATAGAAGCGGAGGGGCGGAGATGAGCGGGACGTAAACATTCCGCCCACCTCCTTCCTTCTTCATTGCAGGCGGGATACAGGTAAGGAGATGTTCCTCGCTCCTGTGGCTTCATACACAGCGATGTGTGGTGCCGCAGGAACAAGGAACAACATCGTACCTGTCGCTGCAGCGAAATTATGAAAATGACCAACACTACACAGATCACCAATTTCTGACGCTTTTGCGATCGTTTATCGGAGCATCTAGGCTTTACACGTTGTGACGTCGTTACTGGCGCCGGATGTGCGTCACTTTCGATTTGACCCCGACAACATCGCAGTAGCGATGTCGCAACGTGCAAAGTACCCCTAAGTGTGCTGATCCCTACAACCCTGCACAACACTGGGCCCTTGGGCGTCCATCCCTACCCACGGACGGGTTAACATCCAGCTGCCAACACATCTCCCCTGGTATCCCATAACCGCATCTCACCACACACTGTGGGTGGCGTCACAGACAGTTTACAACAAATCCCATACAATTGCGTCCTCCCCCTTTTTATTCGAAGTGTCCGCGTGACCCCTGGGTCTGGAGAACGCCTTGAGCCATACCGTAGATCCGGATCCGACCAGCACCGGCTGCTGGCACATTGGCGGCACACCTCGAAACTTGGCGTCACAAACAGGATTCTTACCCATCCGCCTACCTGGTGGAAGTGCACCTTGTTCTGGACTGTCAGCAGTGCTCCGTTGCAAAGTTTCGAGAAACTGCCATTTTGCCGCCATTTTTAGGTGCAAAAAACAACAACCCAGCATCTTCCCCGAGAAATGGCGCAAAGCCGGAGCCCCGCCCCCTGCGAACAAGGCCGGAAGGAAGACCCTGAGGCTGACATTGAAACTAGCAAGCCACAGTTAGAGACTGCTTTCGAAAAACCAGGGGGGCGAGCGAAAGCTGCGGCATGTGATCCGGGGAGATAAGAGGCAAGGACTTTGCCATCTTTTGTTCCTGGACACCATCTCAGGAGGATGTCTGCCCGGTCCGGCGACCCGAGCAAAGAGGAGCCAGGATTCGGGACTGCTGAGTGGATGGAAGCCCAGACAGAATGGATGTGCCAAAGGATCTAGGCCCAGGCCAATTTTCTGCTGAAAAGATGGACGGCCGAGATTAGGGAGCTGGCTGCAGCCATCTGGGCCCGCGAACTGGAGATGGCCTCGGAGGAGCGGGTAAGAGACCCACGCCCCTATGTCCCCCCGGGACCGGCCCAACAGGCTGAGGAGCTCGGTCCGCCACGTGGCCTCCCTCGCTGCCCATACCTGTAGCTGGCACCCCGCTCGGTCTGCCGCCACAAGCAATGGCAGCGGTACCCGTTCCTTCTGCCTGCGAGGACCTGGTAACGGAATCCTCGGGCCATGAGCACGCCATCGCTCCGGCACCCATACCAGCCCCACGCCGGCCCAAAGCCCGGAAGACATCCCCTCCGGCACGAGCCAGGTCGCAATCCCGATGATGTCAGTCCCGGCCCCGGTAGTCCGCCCGGCTGCACCTAAGATGACATCACCTCCGGTCCCGAAGAAGGCTGCGCACTTGATGACGTCGGCCCCGGCAGTCCGCCTGGCCGCAGCAGAGGCGAAGCCCAACCGGAAGTCGGTTCCAGCAACGACACACCGCTCCCGAGTCCCCGGTCCCAGCTGAAGCGCAGCCAGGATGCACCTGCGGGGCAGCAGAGTGGGCCATGACACAGCGGAGCCCTCCACTGCACGTGAGTCCGGTCATAGCCGGCACGGAGGGTATCCGGCTTGGCCCAGTCCCTGAGCAGGAGAAAGCGGAGCACGGAACCAGTGCCCCGTACTGGGAGCGGCAACGGCAGCAGCTGAAGACCGAGATCGCGGCCCGTGAGAAGCGGAAGGCCAAAGTGCTCAACCGTACCTACCGGGAGAAAGACAACCTCCGGCAGGCAACTTTCTGGGTGCGAGGCCCAATGTATCAAGGACAGGTCCGGCACTTTAACCCCCAGAAGGGATGGGGTTTTATATGCGAGCCTGGCCTGGAGGCCGAGAGCTTCGTCTCCCGGAGAGATGTGTCCCCTCACCTACCTACTGGCCACCCAGATCGAGACCTAGAGCCCGGAGAGTTGGTTTCATACACCCGGCACTGCAGAGAGAGGGGATGGTTCGCCCTCGATGTCAAAAGGTGGGTGAAGGTTGGTGACCAGCTGCACCTCCGCCCCTCTCCGCCATCTCCAAGTGAAGAAGAAGATTAAGGTAGAAGTTCCCGGCTACCCACAGTTGAGTTAACCCCCCGTTGAAAACTTACAGTTTTAGGAACCATGGCTTAGGACTGGCAAGCCAACACAAAAACTTTTGGGCTTTGTAAATAATCTCCGACCACCTTTCTTGTCCTGCCGCAGTCTCTGGAGAGGCTGATTGGAGGAAGAGCCTGCGGCAGAGTCGGCCGAGGCTCAGTCACTACTAAAACCGGTGACTACCCTCAAGGTCAGGGGTCCCCGAACTTGGACGTGAGAAAGACTGCCGGGTAAGGAACTTTTTACCCGGACCGTGTGGGCGTCACCCGGACCCGTTCCTGGACTTGGGCAAAAAGGTGTGCACCAGTGTTTAGCGGTGGCACCAGGGAACAGGTTGTTTTGGGTGGGTGCGTGATGAGAAGGTGGTCCCGTTTGTATATGCAACATTTAAGATTTGTGCCTCTCGTAAGGGAAGAAATTGTAAAAACTTATTACACTTGTAAATCTGTTTTTTCTACTTTTTCTAGTTCCCGGTAAAAAAAATAAATGGTGGTGGTCGGACAGCCCACGGACGGTCTGTATAAAACCGAGGGGCAATGTAACGCCCTGGCAGAACCAGGTAGTCACACAGTTTAGTCCCCACACAACACCTTACCCACACAGGGTTAAAACAGCCGACCTGAAACCCTAGTCATCCCCTTAGGGAAGGACAGACACACCAGTGGGTGGGACCAGGCGGATGGAGAACGCCCACCTAGGATCTGGAGAACCCGGGGCGAGGAAAGCAGTCAGATAAGTCTAGAGTCAAGACGGCTGCCGGAGATCCGAGGTGGACCGGGACATGGTTGTAGCTCGCCAATGCCGACATCGGAGAACCGACCCGGAAACCATGCACAGAGGGGGTACTTGGACCCTGAAGATAGGACCGGCACCAACGGTCTAGCTAATTAACCAATTGAGGGCAGGATTTTAGGTCCTGTCCCAACCTTAGTCCCGAAAAGTAGACAACCACCCACAGAGAGGGATAGGGCATCCGCCAGGGCCCGGTAGATCCCACGGGTCAGCGTTTGACGGGCACGGCTCCCAACCAAAGGACCGGGAGCGGACTCCCCGTGTTACACACCGTTAGAGCAACACGAAGTGGAGAGGAGAAAGGCATTGACTACTCACCCGGGTGTGGGACCTGATATACCCGTCTGTGGAGGCCGGCCACCATCACCTTGGTTTACCAAAAACCAAGTGTGTTTACTGACTCCACACATCAGCGCATCTCCGTCCATCACCAGGACAACCGAACTGTAAGTGTGCTGATCAATGCATCCCTGCACAACACTGGGCCCTGGGGCGTCCATCCCTACCCACGGAGTGGTTAACATCCAGCTGCCAACACATCTCCCCTGGGTATCCCATTACCGCAGCGGTGGTGCTACATCTCACCACACACCGTGGGTGGCGTCACAGACAGTTTACAACAAATCCCGTACAATTACGTCCCCCACCTTTTTATTCGAAGTGTCCGCGCAACCCCCGGGTCCGGAGAACGCCTCGAGCCATACCATAGATCCGGATCCGAGCAGCACCGGCTGCTGGCACGGTGGCAGCACAGGGCTGCTTCCTAAGTCTTGAAATCCCCAAGGCTTGCGGCAGGGCTGTATTTTTCCTTCATGCTGCCCTAGGCACTTTAAGTGGTCGCGCCCCTTAGTGACAACGTAAAACTGAGTTTTCACACACGACATCTGTTTAAGGCAGATCTACTCAGTAGCACACTTTAAAAAGTAGAAATAAGAAACGAAGGGCACTAACCCCCCCCACCCCAAATGGGAATCACCAAAGGCACATCAAAACATAGCATGAGTATAAAATATTCCCACCACACCGTCCCCACTTATATACTGTGACTGTGATACTGCCCCTAATAAACTAAAACACCACTCTGCCCTCCCTTATAAACTACTGTATATCCACCACACCTTCCTCGATTATGAAATATGATCTGTACATTGTGAGGAGGGAGCAGCATGATGTGAGGACAATGTCCCATGCATGCTGCCCCCTCCTCACAATGTCCCATGCATGCTGCCCCCTCCTCACAATGTCCCATGCATGCTGCTCCCTCCTCACAATGTCCCATGCATGCTGCCCCCTCCTCACAATGTCCCATGCATGCTGCTCCCTCCTCACAATGTCCCATGCATGCTGCCCCCTCCTCACAATGTCTCATGCATGCTGCTCCCTTCTCACAATGTCCCATGCATGCTGCTCCCTCCTCACAATGTCTCATGCTTGCTGCCCCCTCCTCACAATGTCCCATGCATGCTGCTTCCTCCTCACAATGTCCCATGCATGCTGCTCCCTCCTCACAAGGTCCCATGCATGCTGCCCCCTCCTCACAATGTCCCATGCATGCTGCCACCTCCTCACAATGTCCCATGCATGCTGCCCCTCTCCATGAGCTCCTAATGCTGCCTTCCTCTTTTCCATAATGAGACCTTCATGTTGCCCCACTCATGCTATGACCACCACACTAACGCTTATGCTTCCCACCACACCGTCCCCACTTATATACTGTGACTGTGATACTGCCCCTAATAAACTAAAACACCACTCTGCCCTCCCCTATAAACTACTGTATATCCACCACACCTTCCTCGATTATGAAATATGATCTGTACATTGTGAGGAGGGAGCAGCATGATGTGAGGACAATGTCCCATGCATGCTGCTCCCTCCTCACAATGTCTCATGCTTGCTGCCCCCTCCTCACAATGTCCCATGCATGCTGCTCCCTCCTCACAATGTCCCATGCATGCTGCTCCCTCCTCACAATGTCCCATGCATGCTGCTCCCTCCTCACAATGTCCCATGCATGCTGCCCCCTCCTCACAATGTCCCATGCATGCTGCCCTCTCCTCAGAAGTGTCCCATGCATGCTGCCCCCTTCTCACAATGTCCCATGCATGCTGCCCCTCTCCATGAGCTCCTAATGCTGCCTTCCTCTTTTCCATAATGAGACCTTCATGTTGCCCCACTCATGCTATGACCACCACACTAACGCTTATGCTGAGACCCCCCCACACACTACCCCACTCTTGATATTGACTCCCCTACATTGCTCCACTCCATTCTAATCCCACACATGCTGCCCCTTCTCCATATGCTGCCCCCCTCTTATTCTGAGTCCTTACACTCCCCCCACCTAATCGATTTTGTCATTGCACTATCCCTCATCCCTTGTCCTCTGTCTCTAACATTAGCCCTTCTCTCCCACTCCCCTAGCATCAGCCTCTCTCCCCCAGCATCAGCCTCTATCTTCCCTCAGCATCAGCCTCTCTCCCCCAGTCTCAGCCTTTGCCTCCCCCCAGCCTCAGCCTGCCCCAGTCTCCGCCTCAGCCTCCCTCCAGCCTCCCCCCAGTCTCCGCCTCAGCCTCCCTCCAGCCTCCCCCCAGTCTCCGCATCAGCCTCCCTCCAGCCTCCCCCAGTCTCCGCCTCAGTCTCCCTCCAGTCTCAGCCTCCCTCCAGCCTTCCCCCAGTCTCAGCCTCAGTTTCCCTCCAGCCTCCCCCCAGTCTCAGCCTCTGCCTCCCTCCAGTCTTAGCCTCTGCCTCCCTCCAGCCTCCCCCCAGTCTCAGCCTCTGCCTCCCTCCAGCCTCCCCCCAGTCTCAGCCTCTGCCTCCCTCCAGCCTCCCCCCCAGTCTCACCATCTGGCTCCCTCCAGCCTCCCTCCAGTCTCAGCCTCAGCCTCCCTCCAGTCTCAGCCTCAGCCTCCCTCCAGCCTCCCCCCATTCTCAGCCTCCATCCAGTCTCAGCTTCTGCCTCCCTCCAGCCTCCCCCCAGTCTCAGCCTCCCTCCAGCCTCCCCCCAGTCTCAGCCTCCCTCCAGCCTCCTTCCAGTCTCAGCCTCCCTCCAGCCTCCCCCCAGTCTCAGCCTCCCTCCAGCCTCCCCCCAGTCTCAGCCTCTGCCTCCCTCCAGCCTCCCCCCAGTCTCAGCCTCTGCCTTCCTCCAGCCTCCCCCCAGTCTCAGCCTCTGCCTCCCTCCAGCCTCCCCCCAGTCTCAGCCTCTGCCTCCCTCCAGCCTCCCCCCAGTCTCAGTCTCTGCCTCCCTCCAGCCTCCCCCCAGTCTCAGCCTCTGTCTCCTCCCAGTCTCAGCCTCTGCCTCCCTCCAGCCTCCCCCCAGTCTCTGCCTCCCTCCAGCCTCCCCCCAGTCTCAGCCTCTGCCTCCCTCCAGCCTCCCCCCAGTCTCAGCCTCTGCCTCCCTCCAGTCTCAGCCTCTGCCTCCCTCCAGCCTCCCCCCAGTCTCAGCCTCTGCCTCCTCCCAGTCTCAGCCTCTGCCTCCTTCCAGCCTCCCCCCAGTCTCAGCCTCTGCCTCCCTCCAGCCTCCCCCCAGTCTCAGCCTCTGCCTCTCTCCAGTATCAGCCTTTGCCTTCCCCCCCCGCATGCCCAGATCTCCGGTCTGCATTAGAGACACCCCCACGCTCCTTATGAATCCACTTACCTGCTCCAGTGCCTGCCGCCATCTTCCTGGCTCACGTGAGTATCTTCTGCTGACACCGGCTTCCATCACGGCGTCCTCCGCGGCGTCCTGCTGTGAGCTCTGCAGCACAGAGGAAGGAGCTGATTGGCGGGCGCCTGTGACCCCGGAAGTACAGGCGCCGGCAGTTCCGGGGTCAATCAGCTCCCTGTGCTCGGCGGCCGCAAAAAAAAAAATGTAAAAAAAAAATATTTTTTTTTTGCTGCCAGAAGGGTGCCGCCCCCCACAACCTGCCGCCCCAGGCACCGGACCACGGGTGCCTAATGGTAAATACGGCCCTGGCTTGCGGGAGAAACTTCTGGATCTACTGCATCCTCCACTGCTTCTGCTTGCTCCACCTCCTCTAGGGCCTCCATCTCAGCCTTCAAACTCTCCCTTAATGTATCTGCATTCCAAGAGTGCAGAGAGAATCCCCCCCATCTCAATACAGCTCAGACAGGGCTCAATACAATCAGGCAGTGCTGAAATTAATATGCATTGGAGAGGCAAGTCACACAGCTGCAGAGTTGTGGACTGCTATTCAGGCGGAGTTTGATAAATGTCTGTCTCCACTGAACCTGGAGCCAGGGAAGGCCGTGTGCGATAACGGTGCAAACATTTTGGCAACTCTACGCTTGGGCCACATCACACATGTATCTTGCATGGTTCATGTCCTCAACCTGGTTGTATAGAAATTCCTAGCCCACTATCCCAGCCTGGATGCACTGCTGCAAAAGGCATGGCCGCTGTGTGCTCACTTACGCCATTTGCACCCAGTGGCTAATCGACTTGCAACGCTACACAAAGGTCTTTCAGTCTATAGGTTAACTGGTTGATATGCGATGTGTTGACAGAGTGGAATTTCATTCTGCATATGTTGCAGCAACTGTGGCAACAGCAGCAAGCCCTGTTGCACTATATCCTGAGGCATAGCCTGGGACTACGCAGTGCGGATATGGGGCAAATCACAATTGCGGAGTGCACACAGGTGAAGGACATCAGCATCCTTCTGCACAGTTTTAAATGGCTAAAAAGATGGTTTACACTGACAATGCAGTCATGAGTACTAGAATTCTGCTCATGTACATGTTGCAGCAGATTTTGAATAGTCTACGGAACTAGGTGGGGATGTCAAAGGAAGAGGAGGGAACAGAGGAGGAAGCAGAAAGGATACCATTTCTTGTAAGGTCTATACAGTCGAACAGGTGGGTGTCACAGGAGGGTGGAGTTTATGGATTGTGGTTGTACCGCCCCCGTGCCAGCGGCCGAGCTGCTCGGATCTGGAGCCGCGGTGGCTTTAGGGGTCTCCGGACCTGGGGGTCCGCGTGGACACTCGAATTTAAAAGGAAAGGGGGATAGTTATGTATAGGGAATTTGGAAAGTTTGTGACGCCACCCACGGTGCGTGGTAAGATGGTGTACCACCGCTGCTGTTGGTGGGGGAGCCCGGTGGCGGAGGTATAGAAGCAAGGTGTTTAACCCCTTCGTGGGTAGGGGGTTGGTGCCCCGGGGCCCACTGGGGAGATGGTGATTGGGGTGCCGTTGGGTGGAGGAAAAGGGGCTCTTCAGTGTACTCACTCAGTCCAGGAATAATGACACCGACAGCTGTAAACCAAAATTCTGAGCACCACTGCAGCCTGGAGGGAGTGCACTGGGATCCGTGCCCTTGGTGTTGCTGTTAGCCTGTGGAATTTTCCGTGGCACCTTCTCTCTAATTGGACCCTTAAGCTTGAAACTTTTCGGGTCCCGCTCACCCGTATGGCTAATGGAGTGAGCTTGCTCTCAGAGTTCACGCGTCGGATTTCTTTGGACTGTATTTCGGAAAGGCCTATCCGATCAGTGCACTAGTATGACGCCCTGGTAAAACCAGGTAGTCACAGTTAGGCCCCCGCATTACACCTTCCCTCATTAGGAAACTCACAGCCAACCAGAAAACCCTAGTCACCCCCCCTTAGTGAAAGATAGACACACGAGTGGGCGTGACCAAGTGGTTGGGACACGCCCACCCAGGGGTCAAGACAGCCCGGGGTGGAAAAACAAGTCAGTGTAGCTGAGAGTTCAGTTTGGAGAGGAGTGTGGGCTGGAGCTAAGGGTAACTCCAGCAGTGAAGTCCAAGTTGAATTGTATCAGGGTAGGAGCCCTGGTGCCACTGGCTAGGAGGCAGAAGGTGGTCTCCATCAGCAGGAGACCGGAAGACTTCTCGGTGGAACCGAGGTGGACCGGGACAGGGTTGTAGCCCGCTGGTACTGATGCGGGGAACCGACCCGGAAACCGTAGCACAAAGGGGGGTACTCGGACCCTGAAGCCAGGACCAGAACCAACTGGAGCTAGTTAATTAACAGATTGAGGCCAGGACTAGAGGTCCTGTCCCACCCAAAGTCCCTCATAGAAGACAACAGCCCACCGATTAGGGATAAGAGGTCCCTACCAGGGCCCATAGATCCCACGGGCAAGCGTCTGCGGGCACAGCTCCTTAGGCAACATGAAGCCGGGAGCGGACTCCTGAGTTTCACGCTAGGAAAGTCCACCTTTCACACAGCAGTGCAGGAAAAGGATAGAGACCACCAGCCGGGTGGGGGATCAGAACGCAACCGGTCGCGGCATCGGCCACCATCACCTTGGTTTGCCAGAGACTTGTGTGTTTTACTAGCAGTGAGTACACCAGCATCCCCCGCGGTCGCCATCCACTGCACGCACCAATCGGGTCCCGGGGCCACCATCCCTGCCCACGGAGGGGTTAACAACTTGCTACACAACATCTCCCCCGGGTGCCCCGTAACAGCAGCGGTGGTGTCCCACCTCACCACACACCGTGGGTGGCGTCACGAACTTAATACTGCCCAGCCCGTACATATACGTCCCCCCATTTATTCGGCGTGTGCGTGAGACCCCCGGGTCAGGAAACCCTCGAGCCACCACCCCTGAAGGCCCGGATTCGAGCAGTGCCGGCTGCTGGCACGGGGGCGGCACACCCCGAAACTCGACGTCATGAACAGGATACTTACCCATCCACTTACCTTGTGGAAGTGCGCCTTGTATTGGACAGTCAGCGGTGATCCGTTGCAAAATTTTCAGAAGTCACCATCTTGTCGCCATTTTGGGCACGAAAACTACAGCCCAGCATCTTCTTCATCGAGAAAAGAGCGCGAAAGCCGAAGCCCCGCCCCCTGGGAACGCGGACGGAAAGCGAGCCCAGAAGTCACAAAATGAAACTAGCAGGCTTGAAAAAGAAGTGCCAACAAAAGACCAAGGGGGAGCAGCGGGAAGATGTCCGCACCTAATCCTGATGGCGGAGGGGCGCCGGTCGCTGGAGCGGTGGTGCCCGCAGATGCCAAAAATGTGGCGGCTCCCACTCCGGTCGCAGGAGCGGGTGGAGCTGTGGCTCCGGCGGTCACCCAGGTAATGCCGATTTCCTTGCCCTACATGCCCGATGCTGCCTGGCTACTCCAGTAGGATGGGAAACCTGATGCCCTGCAGATGTTCCGAAAGAAAATCTGTACTATCCTTGATTTGTATGCCATGACTGGTACAAAGAACCTCAATTACCAGAATAAAATATAAACTTTATTGATATCAAAATTTAGTTAAAATACACCCAGTGACTTGTGAGCACACAGGGGCATACAAGGAAAATTGAAGAGCATTACCAAATGGGATCCCTCTAACAAGAGAGCTGCTCTTAAATATGGGGATTATATACAGATGTGTATGTAGCATACACCCCCTTTAGAAAGCTAATTATTCCTTGATGTCCCTTAAATATCAAAAAGCATTCACTACACCATAGGGGTACAATAGGGTAAAAGGGTGGACAGTCTCTATGGAGTTCCTATCACACCCTATACACGCTTGCTCCTACCTACCGACGGGGAGTTTGACGCCGTAACTATTTTGGGCGCCCCCGTTCCACGTCGGCTTACCCTAAATGCACCCTACCTCAAGGTGAATGAATACTAAATAATTTTTCAGAATTCATAAATAATTCAAGAAATTTGACCTACAAATACACATCCTGCAATTCAGATAAATTAATTAATAAAACAGAATGGTTACAACCCATAATCGTATAGTCTTCCTTTGAAAGAAAATGAATCTCTGACTGACATTCATGGATCAGATTAAATGCAAATATTGTACAACCTGTACGAAGAATGCACAGAAAGGACCTAAATAACTAATCCTCAATGCATTCAAAAATGAGTGTAAATGGCACCATGGGGGCGGAGTAGGGTGGAAGGGGAGACAACCTCTATGGGGTCCCTATCTCATCCTATACACACTCACTCCTACCTACCAACGGAGGGTTTGACGCCGTAACTGTTTTGGGCGCCCCCGTTCCACGTCGGCTTTCCCTTAATGCACCCTACCTCAAAGGTGAACAACTTCAATGCAATTTTTCACATGGATAACATATCGCACAGATTGCACAAATGATGTATACATTAAGGAAAGATAGATGCAATTACTTTCCTTCAAATGCTCGTTTCTATATCGCCTCGACGCGTTTCCCCTTCTTTTAGATATAAGGATCATCAGTAGAGATGAGCGAACCGGTCCCGGTTCGGCTCGAGGTCGGTTCGGCGAACGGAGGTCCCGTTCGAGTTCGGCTCGTCGAACGTTCGACGAACCGAACTCGAACTGCATAGGAAACAATGGCAGGCAATCACAAACACAGAAAAACACCTAGAAAACACCCTCAAAGGTGTCCAAAAGGTGACAAACAACTCACAACACATGGGAAAGTGACAAGGACATATACTCATGCGAAAACAAAAGAGCTGGACAAGGAAAAAGAGGAGGACACACAGATATATGAGTATATGCAAGGAAACATCGATTCCATTAATGTGCAACTTGAGCCCTGCTCATTTTAGGCTTCCAATCTGGATAAATTGCCTGAGCTCGCCACGTACGCCTTGGGGATCTTGTCGTGTCCTGCAGCCAGCGTTCTCTCGGAACCTGTCTTCAGTGCTGCTGGGGGTCTGCTGGCAGATAAGCACACGTGTCTGTCCACTGACAATGTGGACATGGCTCTCAGAGGACTTTTCTTCCCCTGGGTCAGCTAGGGGACGGGAAAGGCACGCGTATTTTTGAGAGTGCTTCATGCAAAGCATCTTTTTCATCTTGAAAATTGGGTCAACTGATGCATGGCAAGTGGGGTGTGTGTGGCCCATTTAGTGGAAACGAGGGAGACTGTGGTTGGAGTCCCCTCGCTGTGTTTCTAAAAGAACCAAGATGAACAAGTCATGGCTCTCAGAGGACTTTTCTTCCCCTGGGTCAGCCAGGGGACGGGAAAGGCACGCGTATTTTTGAGAGTGCTTCATGCAAAGCATCTTTTTCATCTTGAAAATTGGGTCAACTGATGCCAGTCAAGTGGGGTGTGTGTGGCCCATTTAGTGGAAACGAGGGAGACTGTGGTTGGAGTCCCCTCGCTGTGTTTCTAAAAGAACCAAGATGAACAAGTCATGGCTCTCAGAGGACTTTTCTTCCCCTGGGTCAGCCAGGGGACGGGAAAGGCACGCGTATTTTTGAGAGTGCTTCATGCAAAGCATCTTTTTCATCTTGAAAATTGGGTCAACTGATGCCAGTCAAGTGGGGTGTGTGTGGCCCAGTTAGCGGAAACGAGGGAGACTGTGGTTGTAGTCCCCTCGCTGTGTTTCTAAAAGAACCAAGATGAACAAGTCATGGCTCTCAGAGGACTTTTCTTCCCCTGGGTCAGCCAGGGGACGGCAAAGGCACGCATATTTTTGAGAGTGGTTCATGCAAAGCATCTTTTTCATCTTGAAAATGGGGTCAACTGATGCCAATCAAGTGGGGTGTGTGTGGCCCAATTAGTGGCAACGAGGGAGACTGTGGTTGGAGTCCCCTCGCTGTGTTTCTAAAAGAACCAAGATGAACAAGTCATGGCTCTCAGAGGACTTTTCTTCCCCTGGGTCAGCCAGGGGACGGGAAAGGCACGCCAATTTTTGAGAGTGCTTCATGCAAAGCATCTTTTTCATTTTGAAAAGGGGCATCAACTGATGTCAGTCAAGAGGGGTGTGTGTGGCCCAATTAGTGGCAACGAGGGAGACTGTGGTTGGAGTCCCCTCGCTGTGTTTCTAAAAGAACCAAAATGAACAAGTCATGGCTCTCAGAGGACTTTTCTTCCCCTGGGTCAGCCAGGGGACGGGAAAGGCACGCGTATTTTTGAGAGTGCTTCATGCAAAGCATCTTTTTCTTTTTCAAAAGGGGGCTCAACCGATGCCAGTCAAGTGGGGTGTGTGTGGCCCAGTTAGTGGAAACGAGGGAGACTGTGGTTGGAGTCCCCTCGCTGTGTCTCTAAAAGAACCAAGATGAACAAGTCATGGCTCTCAGAGGACTTTTCTTCCCCTGGGTCAGCCAGGGGACGGGAAAGGCACGCGTATTTTTGAGAGTGCTTCATGCAAAGCATCTTTTTCTTTTTCAAAAGGGGGCTCAACCGATGCCAGTCAAGTGGGGTGTGTGTGGCCCAGTTAGTGGAAACGAGGGAGACTGTGGTTGGAGTACCCTCGCTGTGTCTCTAAAAGAACCAAGATGAACAAGTCATGGCTATCAGAGGACTTTTCTTCCCCTGGGTCAGCCAGGGGACGGGAAAGGCACGCGTATTTTTGAGAGTGCTTCATGCAAAGCATCTTTTTCATCTTGAAAATGGGGGTCAACTGATGCCAGTCAAGTGGGGTGTGTGTGGCCCAATTAGTGGCAACGAGGGAGACTGTGGTTGGAGTCCCCTCGCTGTGTTTCTAAAAGAACCAAGATGAACAAGTCATGGCTCTCAGAGGACTTTTCTTCCCCTGGGTAAGCCAGGGGACGGGAAAGGCACGCGTATTTTTGAGAGTGCTTCATGCAAAGCATCTTTTTCATTTTGAAAAGGGGCATCAACTGATGTCAGTCAAGAGGGGTGTGTGTGGCCTAATTAGTGGCAACGAGGGAGACTGTGGTTGGAGTCCCCTCGCTGTGTTTCTAAAAGAACCAAAATGAACAAATCATGGCTCTCAGAGGACTTTTCTTCCCCTGGGTCAGCCAGGGGACGGGAAAGGCACGCGTATTTTTGAGAGTGCTTCATGCAAAGCATCTTTTTCTTTTTCAAAAGGGGGCTCAACCGATGCCAGGCAAGTGGGGTGTGTGTGGCCCAGTTAGTGGAAACGAGGGAGACTGTGGTTGGAGTCCCCTCGCTGTGTTTCTAAAAGAACCAAGATGAACAAGTCATGGCTCTCAGAGGACTTTTCTTCCCCTGGGTCAGCCAGGGGACGGGAAAGGCACGCATATTTTTGAGAGTGCTTCATGCAAAGCATCTTTTTCATTTTGAAAAGGGGCATCAACTGATGTCAGTCAAGAGGGGTGTGTGTGGCCCAATTAGTGGCAACAAGGGAGACTGTGGTTGGAGTCCCCTCGCTGTGTTTCTAAAAGAACCAAAATGAACAAGTCATGGCTCTCAGAGGACTTTTCTTCCCCTGTGTCAGCCAGGGGACGGGAAAGGCACGCGTATTTTTGAGAGTGCTTCATGCAAAGCATCTTTTTCTTTTTCAAAAGGGGGCTCAACCGATGCCAGTCAAGTGGGGTGTGTGTGGCCCAGTTAGTGGAAACGAGGGAGACTGTGGTTGGAGTCCCCTCGCTGTGTCTCTAAAAGAACCAAGATGAACAAGTCATGGCTCTCAGAGGACTTTTCTTCCCCTGGGTCAGCCAGGGGACGGGAAAGGCACGCGTATTTTTGAGAGTGCTTCATGCAAAGCATCTTTTTCTTTTTCAAAAGGGGGCTCAACCGATGCCAGTCAAGTGGGGTGTGTGTGGCCCAGTTAGTGGCAACGAGGGAGACTGTGGTTGGAGTCCCCTCGCTGTGTTTCTAAAAGAACCAAGATGAACAAGTCATGGCTCTCAGAGGACTTTTCTTCCCCTGGGTCAGCCAGGGGACGGGAAAGGCACGCGTATTTTTGAGAGTGCTTCATGCAAAGCATCTTTTTCATTTTGAAAAGGGGCATCAACTGATGTCAGTCAAGAGGGGTGTGTGTGGCCCAATTAGTGGCAACGAGGGAGACTGTGGTTGGAGTCCCCTCGCTGTGTTTCTAAAAGAACCAAAATGAACAAATCATGGCTCTCAGAGGACTTTTCTTCCCCTGGGTCAGCCAGGGGATGGGAAAGGCACGCGTATTTTTGAGAGTGCTTCATGCAAAGCATCTTTTTCTTTTTCAAAAGGGGGCTCAACCGATGCCAGGCAAGTGGGGTGTGTGTGGCCCAGTTAGTGGAAACGAGGGAGACTGTGGTTGGAGTCCCCTCGCTGTGTTTCTAAAAGAACCAAGATGAACAAGTCATGGCTCTCAGAGGACTTTTCTTCCCCTGGGTCAGCCAGGGGACGGCAAAGGCACGCGTATTTTTGAGAGTGCTTCATGCAAAGCATCTTTTTCATCTTGAAAATGGGGGTCAACTGATGCCAGGCAAGTGGGGTGTGTGTGGCCCAGTTAGTGGCAACGAGGGAGACTGTGGTTGGAGTCCCCTCGCTGTGTTTCTAAAAGAACCAAGATGAACAAGTCATGGCTCTCAGAGGACTTTTCTTCCCCTGGGTCAGCCAGGGAATGGCAAAGGCACGCGTATTTTTGAGAGTGCTTCATGCAAAGCATCTTTTTCAAAAGGGGGCTCAACCGATGCCAGTCAAGTGGGGTGTGTGTGGCCCAGTTAGTGGAAACGAGGGAGACTGTGGTTGGAGTCCCCTCGCTGTGTTTCTAAAAGAACCAAGATGAACAAGTCATGGCTCTCAGAGGACTTTTCTTCCCCTGGGTCAGCCAGGGGACGGGAAAGGCACGTGTATTTTTGAGAGTGCTTCATGCAAAGCATCTTTTTCATCTTGAAAATGGGGGTCAACTGATGCCAGTCAAGTGGGGTGTGTGTGGCCCAATTAGTGGCAACGAGGGAGACTGTGGTTGGAGTCCCCTCGCTGTGTTTCTAAAAGAACCAAGATGAACAAGTCATGTCTCTCAGAGGACTTTTCTTCCCCTGGGTCAGCCAGGGGACGGGAAAGGCACGCGTATTTTTGAGAGTGCTTCATGCAAAGCATCTTTTTCTTTTTCAAAAGGGGGCTCAACCGATGCCAGGCAAGTGGGGTGTGTGTGGCCCAGTTAGTGGAAACGAGGGAGACTGTGGTTGGAGTCCCCTCGCTGTGTTTCTAAAAGAACCAAGATGAACAAGTCATGGCTCTCAGAGGACTTTTCTTCCCCTGGGTCAGCCAGGGGACGGCAAAGGCACGCGGTTTTTTTTGAGAGTGCTTCATGCAAAGCATCTTTTTCATCTTGAAAATGGGGGTCAACTGATGCCAGTCAAGTGGGGTGTGTGTGGCCCAATTAGTTTCAACGAGGGAGACTGTGGTTGGAGTCCCCTCGCTGTGTTTCTAAAAGAACCAAGATGAACAAGTCATGGCTCTCAGAGGACTTTTCTTCCCCTGGGTCAGCCAGGGGACGGGAAAGGCACGCGTATTTTTGAGAGTGCTTCATGCAAAGCATCTTTTTCTTTTTCAAAAGGGGGCTCAACCGATGCCAGGCAAGTGGGGTGTGTGTGGCCCAGTTAGTGGAAACGAGGGAGACTGTGGTTGGAGTCCCCTCGCTGTGTTTCTAAAAGAACCAAGATGAACAAGTCATGGCTCTCAGAAAACTTTTCTTCCCCTGGATCAGCCAGGGGACGGCAAAGGCACGCGTATTTTTGAGAGTGCTTCATGCAAAGCATCTTTTTCATCTTGAAAAGGGGCATCAACTGATGTCAGTCAAGAGGGGTGTGTGTGGCCCAATTAGTGGCAACGAGGGAGACTGTGGTTGGAGTCCCCTCGCTGTGTTTCTAAAAGAACCAAAATGAACAAGTCATGGCTCTCAGAGGACTTTTCTTCCCCTGGGTCAGCCAGGGGACGGGAAAGGCACGCGTATTTTTGAGAGTGCTTCATGCAAAGCATCTTTTTCTTTTTCAAAAGGGGGCTCAACCGATGCCAGTCAAGTGGGGTGTGTGTGGCCCAGTTAGTGGAAACGAGGGAGACTGTGGTTGGAGTCCCCTCGCTGTGTCTCTAAAAGAACCAAGATGAACAAGTCATGGCTCTCAGAGGACTTTTCTTCCCCTGGGTCAGCCAGGGGACGGGAAAGGCACGCGTATTTTTGAGAGTGCTTCATGCAAAGCATCTTTTTCTTTTTCAAAAGGGGGCTCAACCGATGCCAGTCAAGTGGGGTGTGTGTGGCCCAGTTAGTGGAAACGAGGGAGACTGTGGTTGGAGTCCCCTCGCTGTGTCTCTAAAAGAACCAAGATGAACAAGTCATGGCTCTCAGAGGACTTTTCTTCCCCTGGGTCAGCCAGGGGACGGGAAAGGCACGCGTATTTTTGAGAGTGCTTCATGCAAAGCATCTTTTTCATCTTGAAAATGGGGGTCAACTGATGCCAGTCAAGTGGGGTGTGTGTGGCCCAGTTAGTGGAAACGAGGGAGACTGTGGTTGGAGTCCCCTCGCTGTGTTTCTAAAAGAACCAAGATGAACAAGTCATGGCTCTCAGAGGACTTTTCTTCCCCTGGGTCAGCCAGGGGACGGGAAAGGCACGCGTATTTTTGAGAGTGCTTCATGCAAAGCATCTTTTTCTTTTTCAAAAGGGGGCTCAACCGATGCCAGTCAAGTGGGGTGTGTGTGGCCCAGTTAGTGGAAACGAGGGAGACTGTGGTTGGAGTCCCCTCGCTGTGTTTCTAAAAGAACCAAGATGAACAAGTCATGGCTCTCAGAAAACTTTTCTTCCCCTGGGTCAGCCAGGGGACGGCAAAGGCACGCGTATTTTTGAGAGTGCTTCATGCAAAGCATCTTTTTCATCTTGAAAAGGGGCATCAACTGATGTCAGTCAAGAGGGGTGTGTGTGGCCCAATTAGTGGCAACGAGGGAGACTGTGGTTGGAGTCCCCTCGCTGTGTTTCTAAAAGAACCAAAATGAACAAGTCATGGCTCTCAGAGGACTTTTCTTCCCCTGGGTCAGCCAGGGGACGGGAAAGGCACGCGTATTTTTGAGAGTGCTTCATGCAAAGCATCTTTTTCTTTTTCAAAAGGGGGCTCAACCGATGCCAGTCAAGTGGGGTGTGTGTGGCCCAGTTAGTGGAAACGAGGGAGACTGTGGTTGGAGTCCCCTCGCTGTGTCTCTAAAAGAACCAAGATGAACAAGTCATGGCTCTCAGAGGACTTTTCTTCCCCTGGGTCAGCCAGGGGACGGGAAAGGCACGCGTATTTTTGAGAGTGCTTCATGCAAAGCATCTTTTTCTTTTTCAAAAGGGGGCTCAACCGATGCCAGTCAAGTGGGGTGTGTGTGGCCCAGTTAGTGGAAACGAGGGAGACTGTGGTTGGAGTCCCCTCGCTGTGTCTCTAAAAGAACCAAGATGAACAAGTCATGGCTCTCAGAGGACTTTTCTTCCCCTGGGTCAGCCAGGGGACGGGAAAGGCACGCGTATTTTTGAGAGTGCTTCATGCAAAGCATCTTTTTCATCTTGAAAATGGGGGACAACTGATGCCAGTCAAGTGGGGTGTGTGTGGCCCAATTAGTGGCAACGAGGGAGACTGTGGTTGGAGTCCCCTTGCTGTGTTTCTAAAAGAACCAAAATGAACAAGTCATGGCTCTCAGAGGACTTTTCTTCCCCTGGGTCAGCCAGGGGACGGGAAAGGCACGCGTATTTTTGAGAGTGCTTCATGCAAAGCATCTTTTTCTTTTTCAAAAGGGGGCTCAACCGATGCCAGTCAAGTGGGGTGTGTGTGGCCCAGTTAGTGGAAACGAGGGAGACTGTGGTTGGAGTCCCCTCGCTGTGTCTCTAAAAGAACCAAGATGAACAAGTCATGGCTCTCAGAGGACTTTTCTTCCCCTGGGTCAGCCAGGGGACGGGAAAGGCACGCGTATTTTTGAGAGTGCTTCATGCAAAGCATCTTTTTCTTTTTCAAAAGGGGGCTCAACCGATGCCAGTCAAGTGGGGTGTGTGTGGCCCAGTTAGTGGAAACGAGGGAGACTGTGGTTGGTGTACCCTCGCTGTGTCTCTAAAAGAACCAAGATGAACAAGTCATGGCTCTCAGAGGACTTTTCTTCCCCTGGGTCAGCCAGGGGACGGCAACGGCACGCGTATTTTTGAGAGTGCTTCATGCAAAGCATCTTTTTCATCTTGAAAATGGGGGTCAACTGATGCCAGTCAAGTGGGGTGTGTGTGGCCCAATTAGTGGCAACGAGGGAGACTGTGGTTGGAGTCCCCTCGCTGTGTTTCTAAAAGAACCAAGATGAACAAGTCATGGCTCTCAGAGGACTTTTCTTCCCCTGGGTCAGCCAGGGGACGGGAAAGGCACGCGTATTTTTGAGAGTGCTTCATACAAAGCATCTTTTTCATTTTGAAAAGGGGCATCAACTGATGTCAGTCAAGAGGGGTGTGTGTGGCCCAATTAGTGGCAACGAGGGAGACTGTGGTTGGAGTCCCCTCGCTGTGTTTCTAAAAGAACCAAAATGAACAAATCATGGCTCTCAGAGGACTTTTCTTCCCCTGGGTCAGCCAGGGGACGGGAAAGGCACGCGTATTTTTGAGAGTGCTTCATGCAAAGCATCTTTTTCTTTTTCAAAAGGGGGCTCAACCGATGCCAGGCAAGTGGGGTGTGTGTGGCCCAGTTAGTGGAAACGAGGGAGACTGTGGTTGGAGTCCCCTCGCTGTGTCTCTAAAAGAACCAAGATGAACAAGTCATGGCTCTCAGAGGACTTTTCTTCCCCTGGGTCAGCCAGGGAACGGGAAAGGCACGCGTATTTTTGAGAGTGCTTCATGCAAAGCATCTTTTTCTTTTTCAAAAGGGGGCTCAACCGATGCCAGTCAAGTGGGGTGTGTGTGGCCCAGTTAGTGGAAACGAGGGAGACTGTGGTTGGAGTCCCCTCGCTGTGTCTCTAAAAGAACCAAGATGAACAAGTCATGGCTCTCAGAGGACTTTTCTTCCCCTGGGTCAGCCAGGGGACGGGAAAGGCACGCGTATTTTTGAGAGTGCTTGATGCAAAGCATCTTTTTCATCTTGAAAATGGGGGTCAACTGATGCCAGTCAAGTGGGGTGTGTGTGGCCCAGTTAGTGGAAACGAGGGAGACTGTGGTTGGAGTCCCCTCGCTGTGTTTCTAAAAGAACCAAGATGAACAAGTCATGGCTCTCAGAGGACTTTTCTTCCCCTGGGTCAGCCAGGGGACGGGAAAGGCACGCGTATTTTTGAGAGTGCTTCATGCAAAGCATCTTTTTCTTTTTCAAAAGGGGGCTCAACCGATGCCAGTCAAGTGGGGTGTGTGTGGCCCAGTTAGTGGAAACGAGGGAGACTGTGGTTGGAGTCCCCTCGCTGTGTTTCTAAAAGAACCAAGATGAACAAGTCATGGCTCTCAGAGGACTTTTCTTCCCCTGGGTCAGCCAGGGGACGGGAAAGGCACGCGTATTTTTGAGAGTGCTTCATGCAAAGCATCTTTTTCTTTTTCAAAAGGGGGCTCAACCGATGCCAGTCAAGTGGGGTGTGTGTGGCCCAGTTAGTGGAAACGAGGGAGACTGTGGTTGGAGTCCCCTCGCTGTGTCTCTAAAAGAACCAAGATGAACAAGTCATGGCTCTCAGAGGACTTTTCTTCCCCTGGGTCAGCCAGGGGACGGGAAAGGCACGCGTATTTTTGAGAGTGCTTCATGCAAAGCATATTTTTCATCTTGAAAATGGGGGTCAACTGATGCCAGTCAAGTGGGGTGTGTGTGGCCCAGTTAGTGGAAACGAGGGAGACTGTGGTTGGAGTCCCCTCGCTGTGTTTCTAAAAGAACCAAGATGAACAAGTCATGGCTCTCAGAGGACTTTTCTTCCCCTGGGTCAGCCAGGGGACGGGAAAGGCACGCGTATTTTTGAGAGTGCTTCATGCAAAGCATCTTTTTCTTTTTCAAAAGGGGGCTCAACCGATGCCAGTCAAGTGGGGTGTGTGTGGCCCAGTTAGTGGAAACGAGGGAGACTGTGGTTGGAGTCCCCTCGCTGTGTTTCTAAAAGAACCAAGATGAACAAGTCATGGCTCTCAGAAAACTTTTCTTCCCCTGGGTCAGCCAGGGGACGGCAAAGGCACGCGTATTTTTGAGAGTGCTTCATGCAAAGCATCTTTTTCATCTTGAAAAGGGGCATCAACTGATGTCAGTCAAGAGGGGTGTGTGTGGCCCAATTAGTGGCAACGAGGGAGACTGTGGTTGGAGTCCCCTCGCTGTGTTTCTAAAAGAACCAAAATGAACAAGTCATGGCTCTCAGAGGACTTTTCTTCCCCTGGGTCAG
The DNA here is from genome assembly GCF_048569485.1 of Anomaloglossus baeobatrachus. Classification (NCBI taxonomy): domain Eukaryota; kingdom Metazoa; phylum Chordata; class Amphibia; order Anura; family Aromobatidae; genus Anomaloglossus; species Anomaloglossus baeobatrachus. The sequence goes on along the minus strand of NC_134361.1, from coordinate 140,657,427 downwards.
CCAGGGGACGGGAAAGGCACGCGTATTTTTGAGAGTGCTTCATGCAAAGCATCTTTTTCTTTTTCAAAAGGGGGCTCAACCGATGCCAGTCAAGTGGGGTGTGTGTGGCCCAGTTAGTGGAAACGAGGGAGACTGTGGTTGGAGTCCCCTCGCTGTGTCTCTAAAAGAACCAAGATGAACAAGTCATGGCTCTCAGAGGACTTTTCTTCCCCTGGGTCAGCCAGGGGACGGGAAAGGCACGCGTATTTTTGAGAGTGCTTCATGCAAAGCATCTTTTTCTTTTTCAAAAGGGGGCTCAACCGATGCCAGTCAAGTGGGGTGTGTGTGGCCCAGTTAGTGGAAACGAGGGAGACTGTGGTTGGAGTCCCCTCGCTGTGTCTCTAAAAGAACCAAGATGAACAAGTCATGGCTCTCAGAGGACTTTTCTTCCCCTGGGTCAGCCAGGGGACGGGAAAGGCACGCGTATTTTTGAGAGTGCTTCATGCAAAGCATCTTTTTCATCTTGAAAATGGGGGTCAACTGATGCCAGTCAAGTGGGGTGTGTGTGGCCCAGTTAGTGGAAACGAGGGAGACTGTGGTTGGAGTCCCCTCGCTGTGTTTCTAAAAGAACCAAGATGAACAAGTCATGGCTCTCAGAGGACTTTTCTTCCCCTGGGTCAGCCAGGGAACGGGAAAGGCACGCGTATTTTTGAGAGTGCTTCATGCAAAGCATCTTTTTCTTTTTCAAAAGGGGGCTCAACCGATGCCAGTCAAGTGGGGTGTGTGTGGCCCAGTTAGTGGAAACGAGGGAGACTGTGGTTGGAGTCCCCTCGCTGTGTTTCTAAAAGAACCAAGATGAACAAGTCATGGCTCTCAGAGGACTTTTCTTCCCCTGGGTCAGCCATGGGACGGCAAAGGCACGCGTATTTTTGAGAGTGCTTCATGCAAAGCATCTTTTTCATCTTGAAAATGGGGGTCAACTGATGCCAGTCAAGTGGGGTGTGTGTGGCCCAATTAGTGGCAACGAGGGAGACTGTGGTTGGAGTCCCCTTGCTGTGTTTCTAAAAGAACCAAAATGAACAAGTCATGGCTCTCAGAGGACTTTTCTTCCCCTGGGTCAGCCAGGGGACGGGAAAGGCACGCGTATTTTTGAGAGTGCTTCATGCAAAGCATCTTTTTCTTTTTCAAAAGGGGGCTCAACCGATGCCAGTCAAGTGGGGTGTGTGTGGCCCAGTTAGTGGAAACGAGGGAGACTGTGGTTGGAGTCCCCTCGCTGTGTCTCTAAAAGAACCAAGATGAACAAGTCATGGCTCTCAGAGGACTTTTCTTCCCCTGGGTCAGCCAGGGGACGGGAAAGGCACGCGTATTTTTGAGAGTGCTTCATGCAAAGCATCTTTTTCTTTTTCAAAAGGGGGCTCAACCGATGCCAGTCAAGTGGGGTGTGTGTGGCCCAGTTAGTGGAAACGAGGGAGACTGTGGTTGGTGTACCCTCGCTGTGTCTCTAAAAGAACCAAGATGAACAAGTCATGGCTCTCAGAGGACTTTTCTTCCCCTGGGTCAGCCAGGGGACGGCAACGGCACGCGTATTTTTGAGAGTGCTTCATGCAAAGCATCTTTTTCATCTTGAAAATGGGGGTCAACTGATGCCAGTCAAGTGGGGTGTGTGTGGCCCAATTAGTGGCAACGAGGGAGACTGTGGTTGGAGTCCCCTCGCTGTGTTTCTAAAAGAACCAAGATGAACAAGTCATGGCTCTCAGAGGACTTTTCTTCCCCTGGGTCAGCCAGGGGACGGGAAAGGCACGCGTATTTTTGAGAGTGCTTCATACAAAGCATCTTTTTCATTTTGAAAAGGGGCATCAACTGATGTCAGTCAAGAGGGGTGTGTGTGGCCCAATTAGTGGCAACGAGGGAGACTGTGGTTGGAGTCCCCTCGCTGTGTTTCTAAAAGAACCAAAATGAACAAATCATGGCTCTCAGAGGACTTTTCTTCCCCTGGGTCAGCCAGGGGACGGGAAAGGCACGCGTATTTTTGAGAGTGCTTCATGCAAAGCATCTTTTTCTTTTTCAAAAGGGGGCTCAACCGATGCCAGGCAAGTGGGGTGTGTGTGGCCCAGTTAGTGGAAACGAGGGAGACTGTGGTTGGAGTCCCCTCGCTGTGTCTCTAAAAGAACCAAGATGAACAAGTCATGGCTCTCAGAGGACTTTTCTTCCCCTGGGTCAGCCAGGGGACGGGAAAGGCACGCGTATTTTTGAGAGTGCTTCATGCAAAGCATCTTTTTCTTTTTCAAAAGGGGGCTCAACCGATGCCAGTCAAGTGGGGTGTGTGTGGCCCAGTTAGTGGAAACGAGGGAGACTGTGGTTGGAGTCCCCTCGCTGTGTCTCTAAAAGAACCAAGATGAACAAGTCATGGCTCTCAGAGGACTTTTCTTCCCCTGGGTCAGCCAGGGGACGGGAAAGGCACGCGTATTTTTGAGAGTGCTTGATGCAAAGCATCTTTTTCATCTTGAAAATGGGGGTCAACTGATGCCAGTCAAGTGGGGTGTGTGTGGCCCAGTTAGTGGAAACGAGGGAGACTGTGGTTGGAGTCCCCTCGCTGTGTTTCTAAAAGAACCAAGATGAACAAGTCATGGCTCTCAGAGGACTTTTCTTCCCCTGGGTCAGCCAGGGGACGGGAAAGGCACGCGTATTTTTGAGAGTGCTTCATGCAAAGCATCTTTTTCTTTTTCAAAAGGGGGCTCTACCGATGCCAGGCAAGTGGGGTGTGTGTGGCCCAGTTAGTGGAAACGAGGGAGACTGTGGTTGGATTCCCCTCGCTGTGTTTCTAAAAGAACCAAGATGAACAAGTCATGGCTCTCAGAGGACTTTTCTTCCCCTGGGTCAGCCAGGGGACGGGAAAGGCACGCGTATTTTTGAGAGTGCTTCATGCAAAGCATCTTTTTCATCTTGAAAATGGGGGTCAACTGATGCCAGTCAAGTGGGGTGTGTGTGGCCCAATTAGTGGCAACGAGGGAGACTGTGGTTGGAGTCCCCTTGCTGTGTTTCTTAAAGAACCAAAATGAACAAGTCATGGCTCTCAGAGGACTTTTCTTCCCCTGGGTTAGCCAGGGGACGGGAAAGGCACGCGTATTTTTGAGAGTGCTTCATGCAAAGCATCTTTTTCTTTTTCAAAAGGGGGCTCAACCGATGCCAGTCAAGTGGGGTGTGTGTGGCCCAGTTAGTGGAAACGAGGGAGACTGTGGTTGGAGTTCCCTCGCTGTGTCTCTAAAAGAACCAAGATGAACAAGTCATGGCTCTCAGAGGACTTTTCTTCCCCTGGGTCAGCCAGGGGACGGGAAAGGCACGCGTATTTTTGAGAGTGCTTCATGCAAAGCATCTTTTTCTTTTTCAAAAGTGGGCTCAACCGATGCCAGTCAAGTGGGGTGTGTGTGGCCCAGTTAGTGGAAACGAGGGAGACTGTGGTTGGTGTACCCTCGCTGTGTCTCTAAAAGAACCAAGATGAACAAGTCATGGCTCTCAGAGGACTTTTCTTCCCCTGGGTCAGCCAGGGGACGGCAACGGCACGCGTATTTTTGAGAGTGCTTCATGCAAAGCATCTTTTTCATCTTGAAAATGGGGGTCAACTGATGCCAGTCAAGTGGGGTGTGTGTGGCCCAATTAGTGGCAACGAGGGAGACTGTGGTTGGAGTCCCCTCGCTGTGTTTCTAAAAGAACCAAGATGAACAAGTCATGGCTCTCAGAGGACTTTTCTTCCCCTGGGTCAGCCAGGGGACGGGAAAGGCACGCGTATTTTTGAGAGTGCTTCATACAAAGCATCTTTTTCATTTTGAAAAGGGGCATCAACTGATGTCAGTCAAGAGGGGTGTGTGTGGCCCAATTAGTGGCAACGAGGGAGACTGTGGTTGGAGTCCCCTCGCTGTGTTTCTAAAAGAACCAAAATGAACAAATCATGGCTCTCAGAGGACTTTTCTTCCCCTGGGTCAGCCAGGGGACGGGAAAGGCACGCGTATTTTTGAGAGTGCTTCATGCAAAGCATCTTTTTCTTTTTCAAAAGGGGGCTCAACCGATGCCAGGCAAGTGGGGTGTGTGTGGCCCAGTTAGTGGAAACGAGGGAGACTGTGGTTGGAGTCCCCTCGCTGTGTTTCTAAAAGAACCAAGATGAACAAGTCATGGCTCTCAGAGGACTTTTCTTCCCCTGGGTCAGCCAGGGGACGGGAAAGGCACGCGTATTTTTGAGAGTGCTTCATGCAAAGCATCTTTTTCATTTTGAAAAGGGGCATCAACTGATGTCAGTCAAGAGGGGTGTGGGTGGCCCAATTAGTGGCAACGAGGGAGACTGTGGTTGGAGTCCCCTCGCTGTGTTTCTAAAAGAACCAAAATGAACAAATCATGGCTCTCAGAGGACTTTTCTTCCCCTGGGTCAGCCAGGGGACGGGAAAGGCACGCGTATTTTTGAGAGTGCTTCATACAAAGCATCTTTTTCTTTTTCAAAAGGGGGCTCAACCGATGCCAGGCAAGTGGGGTGTGTGTGGCCCAGTTAGTGGAAACGAGGGAGACTGTGGTTGGAGTCCCCTCGCTGTGTTTCTAAAAGAACCAAGATGAACAAGTCATGGCTCTCAGAGGACTTTTCTTCCCCTGGGTCAGCCAGGGGACGGCAAAGGCACGCGTATTTTTGAGAGTGCTTCATGCAAAGCATCTTTTTCATCTTGAAAATGGGGGTCAACTGATGCCAGGCAAGTGGGGTGTGTGTGGCCCAGTTAGTGGCAACGAGGGAGACTGTGGTTGGAGTCCCCTCGCTGTGTTTCTAAAAGAACCAAGATGAACAAGTCATGGCTCTCAGAGGACTTTTCTTCCCCTGGGTCAGCCAGGGGACGGGAAAGGCACGCGTATTTTTGAGAGTGCTTCATGCAAAGCATCTTTTTCTTTTTCAAAAGGGGGCTCAACCGATGCCAGTCAAGTGGGGTGTGTGTGGCCCAGTTAGTGGAAACGAGGGAGACTGTGGTTGGAGTCCCCTCGCTGTGTTTCTAAAAGAACCAAGATGAACAAGTCATGGCTCTCAGAGGACTTTTCTTCCCCTGGGTCAGCCAGGGGACGGCAAAGGCACGCGTATTTTTGAGAGTGCTTCATGCAAAGCATCTTTTTCATCTTGAAAATGGGGGTCAACTGATGCCAGTCAAGTGGGGTGTGTGTGGCCCAATTAGTGGCAACGAGGGAGACTGTGGTTGGAGTCCCCTCGCTGTGTTTCTAAAAGAACCAAGATGAACAAGTCATGTCTCTCAGAGGACTTTTCTTCCCCTGGGTAAGCCAGGGGACGGGAAAGGCACGCGTATTTTTGAGAGTGCTTCATGCAAAGCATCTTTTTCTTTTTCAAAAGGGGGCTCAACCGATGCCAGGCAAGTGGGGTGTGTGTGGCCCAGTTAGTGGAAACGAGGGAGACTGTGGTTGGAGTCCCCTCGCTGTGTTTCTAAAAGAACCAAGATGAAAAAGTCATGGCTCTCAGAAAACTTTTCTTCCCCTGGGTCAGCCAGGGGACGGCAAAGGCACGCGTATTTTTGAGAGTGCTTCATGCAAAGCATCTTTTTCATCTTGAAAATGGGGGTCAACTGATGTCAGTCAAGAGGGGTGTGTGTGGCCCAATTAGTGGCAACGAGGGAGACTGTGGTTGGAGTCCCCTTGCTGTGTTTCTAAAAGAACCAAAATGAACAAGTCATTGCTCTCAGAGGACTTTTCTTCCCCTGGGTCAGCCAGGGGACGGGAAAGGCACGCGTATTTTTGAGAGTGCTTCATGCAAAGCATCTTTTTCTTTTTCAAAAGGGGGCTCAACCGATGCCAGTCAAGTGGGGTGTGTGTGGCCCAGTTAGTGGAAACGAGGGAGACTGTGGTTGGAGTCCCCTCGCTGTGTCTCTAAAAGAACCAAGATGAACAAGTCATGGCTCTCAGAGGACTTTTCTTCCCCTGGGTCAGCCAGGGGACGGGAAAGGCACGCGTATTTTTGAGAGTGCTTCATGCAAAGCATCTTTTTCTTTTTCAAAAGGGGGCTCAACCGATGCCAGTCAAGTGGGGTGTGTGTGGCCCAGTTAGTGGAAACGAGGGAGACTGTGGTTGGAGTCCCCTCGCTGTGTCTCTAAAAGAACCAAGATGAACAAGTCATGGCTCTCAGAGGACTTTTCTTCCCCTGGGTCAGCCAGGGGACGGGAAAGGCACGCGTATTTTTGAGAGTGCTTCATGCAAAGCATCTTTTTCTTTTTCAAAAGGGGGCTCAACCGATGTCAGTCAAGTGGGGTGTGTGTGGCCCAGTTAGTGGAAACGAGGGAGACTGTGGTTGGAGTCCCCTCGCTGTGTTTCTAAAAGAACCAAGATGAACAAGTCATGGCTCTCAGAGGACTTTTCTTCCCCTGGGTCAGCCAGGGGACGGCAAAGGCACGCGTATTTTTGAGAGTGCTTCATGCAAAGCATCTTTTTCATCTTGAAAATGGGGGTCAACTGATGCCAGTCAAGTGGGGTGTGTGTGGCCCAATTAGTGGCAACGAGGGAGACTGTGGTTGGAGTCCCCTCGCTGTGTTTCTAAAAGAACCAAGATGAACAAGTCATGTCTCTCAGAGGACTTTTCTTCCCCTGGGTCAGCCAGGGGACGGGAAAGGCACGCGTATTTTTGAGAGTGCTTCATGCAAAGCATCTTTTTCTTTTTCAAAAGGGGGCTCAACCGATGCCAGGCAAGTGGGGTGTGTGTGGCCCAGTTAGTGGAAACGAGGGAGACTGTGGTTGGAGTCCCCTCTCTGTGTTTCTAAAAGAACCAAGATGAACAAGTCATGGCTCTCAGAGGACTTTTCTTCCCCTGGGTCAGCCAGGGGACGGCAAAGGCACGCGTTTTTTTTTGAGAGTGCTTCATGCAAAGCATCTTTTTCATCTTGAAAATGGGGGTCAACTGATGCCAGTCAAGTGGGGTGTGTGTGGCCCAATTAGTGGCAACGAGGGAGACTGTGGTTGGAGTCCCCTCGCTGTGTTTCTAAAAGAACCAAGATGAACAAGTCATGGCTCTCAGAGGACTTTTCTTCCCCTGGGTCAGCCAGGGGACGGGAAAGGCACGCGTATTTTTGAGAGTGCTTCATGCAAAGCATCTTTTTCTTTTTCAAAAGGGGGCTCAACCGATGCCAGGCAAGTGGGGTGTGTGTGGCCCAGTTAGTGGAAACGAGGGAGACTGTGGTTGGAGTCCCCTCGCTGTGTTTCTAAAAGAACCAAGATGAACAAGTCATGGCTCTCAGAAAACTTTTCTTCCCCTGGGTCAGCCAGGGGACGGCAAAGGCACGCGTATTTTTGAGAGTGCTTCATGCAAAGCATCTTTTTCATCTTGAAAAGGGGCATCAACTGATGTCAGTCAAGAGGGGTGTGTGTGGCCCAATTAGTGGCAACGAGGGAGACTGTGGTTGGAGTCCCCTCGCTGTGTTTCTAAAAGAACCAAAATGAACAAGTCATGGCTCTCAGAGGACTTTTCTTCCCCTGGGTCAGCCAGGGGACGGGAAAGGCACGCGTATTTTTGAGAGTGCTTCATGCAAAGCATCTTTTTCTTTTTCAAAAGGGGGCTCAACCGATGCCAGTCAAGTGGGGTGTGTGTGGCCCAGTTAGTGGAAACGAGGGAGACTGTGGTTGGAGTCCCCTCGCTGTGTCTCTAAAAGAACCAAGATGAACAAGTCATGGCTCTCAGAGGACTTTTCTTCCCCTGGGTCAGCCAGGGGACGGGAAAGGCACGCGTATTTTTGAGAGTGCTTCATGCAAAGCATCTTTTTCTTTTTCAAAAGGGGGCTCAACCGATGCCAGTCAAGTGGGGTGTGTGTGGCCCAGTTAGTGGAAACGAGGGAGACTGTGGTTGGAGTACCCTCGCTGTGTCTCTAAAAGAACCAAGATGAACAAGTCATGGCTCTCAGAGGACTTTTCTTCCCCTGGGTCAGCCAGGGGACGGGAAAGGCACGCGTATTTTTGAGAGTGCTTCATGCAAAGCATCTTTTTCATCTTGAAAATGGGGGTCAACTGATGCCAGTCAAGTGGGGTGTGTGTGGCCCAGTTAGTGGAAACGAGGGAGACTGTGGTTGGAGTCCCCTCGCTGTGTTTCTAAAAGAACCAAGATGAACAAGTCATGGCTCTCAGAAAACTTTTCTTCCCCTGGGTCAGCCAGGGGACGGCAAAGGCACGCGTATTTTTGAGAGTGCTTCATGCAAAGCATCTTTTTCATCTTGAAAAGGGGCATCAACTGATGTCAGTCAAGAGGGGTGTGTGTGGCCCAATTAGTGGCAACGAGGGAGACTGTGGTTGGAGTCCCCTCGCTGTGTTTCTAAAAGAACCAAAATGAACAAGTCATGGCTCTCAGAGGACTTTTCTTCCCCTGGGTCAGCCAGGGGACGGGAAAGGCACGCGTATTTTTGAGAGTGCTTCATGCAAAGCATCTTTTTCTTTTTCAAAAGGGGGCTCAACCGATGCCAGTCAAGTGGGGTGTGTGTGGCCCAGTTAGTGGAAACGAGGGAGACTGTGGTTGGAGTCCCCTCGCTGTGTTTCTAAAAGAACCAAGATGAACAAGTCATGGCTCTCAGAGGACTTTTCTTCCCCTGGGTCAGCCAGGGGACGGCAAAGGCACGCGTATTTTTGAGAGTGCTTCATGCAAAGCATCTTTTTCATCTTGAAAATGGGGGTCAACTGATGCCAGTCAAGTGGGGTGTGTGTGGCCCAATTAGTGGCAACGAGGGAGACTGTGGTTGGAGTCCCCTCGCTGTGTTTCTAAAAGAACCAAGATGAACAAGTCATGGCTCTCAGAGGACTTTTCTTCCCCTGGGTCAGCCAGGGGACGGCAAAGGCACGCGTATTTTTGAGAGTGCTTCATGCAAAGCATCTTTTTCATCTTGAAAATGGGGGTCAACTGATGCCAGTCAAGTGGGGTGTGTGTGGCCCAATTAGTGGCAACGAGGGAGACTGTGGTTGGAGTCCCCTCGCTGTGTTTCTAAAAGAACCAAGATGAACAAGTCATGGCTCTCAGAGGACTTTTCTTCCCCTGGGTCAGCCAGGGGACGGGAAAGGCACGCGTATTTTTGAGAGTGCTTCATGCAAAGCATCTTTTTCATTTTGTAAAGGGGCATCAACTGATGTCAGTCAAGAGGGGTGTGTGTGGCCCAATTAGTGGCAACGAGGGAGACTGTGGTTGCAGTCCCCTCGCTGTGTTTCTAAAAGAACCAAAATGAACAAATCATGGCTCTCAGAGGACTTTTCTTCCCCTGGGTCAGCCAGGGGACGGGAAAGGCACGCGTATTTTTGAGAGTGCTTCATGCAAAGCATCTTTTTCTTTTTCAAAAGGGGGCTCAACCGATGCCAGGCAAGTGGGGTGTGTGTGGCCCAGTTAGTGGAAACGAGGGAGACTGTGGTTGGAGTCCCCTCGCTGTGTCTCTAAAAGAACCAAGATGAACAAGTCATGGCTCTCAGAGGACTTTTCTTCCCCTGGGTCAGCCAGGGGACGGCAAAGGCACGCGTATTTTTGAGAGTGCTTCATGCAAAGCATCTTTTTCATCTTGAAAATGGGGGTCAACTGATGCCAGTCAAGTGGGGTGTGTGTGGCCCAATTAGTGGCAACGAGGGAGACTGTGGATGGAGTCCCCTCGCTGTGTTTCTAAAAGAACCAAGATGAACAAGTCATGGCTCTCAGAGGACTTTTCTTCCCTTGGGTCAGCCAGGGGACGGCAAAGGCACGCTTTTTTTTGAGAGTGTTTCATGCAAAGCATCTTTTTCATCTTGAAAATGGGGGTGAACTGATGCCAGTCAAGTGGGGTGTGTGTGGCCCAATTAGTGGCAACGAGGGAGACTGTGGTTGGAGTCCCCTCGCTGTGTTTCTAAAAGAACCAAGATGAACAAGTCATGGCTCTCAGAGGACTTTTCTTCCCCTGGGTCAGCCAGGGGACGGGAAAGGCACGCGTATTTTTGAGAGTGCTTCATGCAAAGCATCTTTTTCATTTTGAAAAGGGGCATCAACTGATGTCAGTCAAGAGGGGTGTGTGTGGCCCAATTAGTGGCAACGAGGGAGACTGTGGTTGGAGTCCCCTCGCTGTGTTTCTAAAAGAACCAAAATGAACAAATCATGGTTCTCAGAGGACTTTTCTTCCCCTGGGTCAGCCAGGGGACGGCAAAGGCACGCGTATTTTTGAGAGTGCTTCATGCAAAGCATCTTTTTCATCTTGAAAATGGGGGTCAACTGATGCCAGTCAAGTGGGGTGTGTGTGGCCCAATTAGTGGCAACGAGGGAGACTGTGGTTGGAGTCCCCTCGCTATGTTTCTAAAAGAACCAAGATGAACAAGTCATGTCTCTCAGAGGACTTTTCTTCCCCTGGGTCAGCCAGGGGACGGGAAAGGCACGTGTATTTTTGAGAGTGCTTCATGCAAAGCATCTTTTTCTTTTTCAAAAGGGGGCTCAACCGATGCCAGGCAAGTGGGGTGTGTGTGGCCCAGTTAGTGGAAACGAGGGAGACTGTGGTTGGAGTCCCCTCGCTGTGTTTCTAAAAGAACCAAGATGAACAAGTCATGGCTCTCAGAGGACTTTTCTTCCCCTGGGTCAGCCAGGGGACGGCAAAGGCACACGTTTTTTTTTTGAGAGTGCTTCATGCAAAGCATCTTTTTCATCTTGAAAATGGGGGTCAACTGATGCCAGTCAAGTGGGGTGTGTGTGGCCCAATTAGTGGCAACGAGGGAGACTGTGGTTGGAGTCCCCTCGCTGTGTTTCTAAAAGAACCAAGATGAACAAGTCATGGCTCTCAGAGGACTTTTCTTCCCCTGGGTCAGCCAGGGGACGGGAAAGGCACGCGTATTTTTGAGAGTGCTTCATGCAAAGCATCTTTTTCTTTTTCAAAAGGGGGCTCAACCGATGCCAGGCAAGTGGGGTGTGTGTGGCACAGTTAGTGGAAACGAGGGAGACTGTGGTTGGAGTCCCCTCGCTGTGTTTCTAAAAGAACCAAGATGAACAAGTCATGGCTCTCAGAAAACTTTTCTTCCCCTGGGTCAGCCAGGGGACGGCAAAGGCACGCGTATTTTTGAGAGTGCTTCATGCAAAGCATCTTTTTCATCTTGAAAAGGGGCATCAACTGATGTCAGTCAAGAGGGGTGTGTGTGGCCCAATTAGTGGCAACGAGGGAGACTGTGGTTGGAGTCCCCTCGCTGTGTTTCTAAAAGAACCAAAATGAACAAGTCATGGCTCTCAGAGGACTTTTCTTCCCCTGGGTCAGCCAGGGGACGGGAAAGGCACGCGTATTTTTGAGAGTGCTTCATGCAAAGCATCTTTTTCTTTTTCAAAAGGGGGCTCAACCGATGCCAGTCAAGTGGGGTGTGTGTGGCCCAGTTAGTGGAAACGAGGGAGACTGTGGTTGGAGTACCCTCACTGTGTCTCTAAAAGAACCAAGATGAACAAGTCATGGCTCTCAGAGGACTTTTCTTCCCCTGGGTCAGCCAGGGACGGCAAAGGCACGCGTTTTTTTTTGAGAGTGCTTCATGCAAAGCATCTATTTCATCTTGAAAATGGGGGTCAACTGATGCCAGTCAAGTGGGGTGTGTGTGGCCCAATTAGTGGCAACGAGGGAGACTGTGGTTGGAGTCCCCTCGCTGTGTTTCTAAAAGAACCAAGATGAACAAGTCATGGCTCTCAGAGGACTTTTCTTCCCCTGGGTCAGCCAGGGGACGGGAAAGGCACGCGTATTTTTGAAAGTGCTTCATGCAAAGCATCTTTTTCTTTTTCAAAAGGGGGCTCAACCGATGCCAGGCAAGTGGGGTGTGTGTGGCCCAGTTAGTGGAAACTAGGGAGACTGTGGTTGGAGTCCCCTCGCTGTGTTTCTAAAAGAACCAAGATGAACAAGTCATGGCTCTCAGAAAACTTTTCTTCCCCTGGGTCAGCTAGGGGACGGGAAAGGAGCGCGTATTTTTGAGAGTGCTTCATGCAAAGCATCTTTTTCATCTTGAAAATGGGGGTCAACTGATGCCAGTCAAGTGGGGTGTGTGTGGCCCAGTTAGTGGAAACGAGGGAGACTGTGGTTGGAGTCCCCTCGCTGTGTTTCTAAAAGAACCAAGATGAACAAGTCATGGCTCTCAGAGGACTTTTCTTCCCCTGGGTCAGCCAGGGGACGGCAAAGTCACGCGTATTTTTGAGAGTGCTTCATGCAAAGCATCTTTTTCATCTTGAAAATGGGGGTCAACTGATGCCAGTCAAGTGGGGTGTGTGTGGCCCAATTAGTGGCAACGAGGGAGACTGTGGTTGGAGTCCCCTCGCTGTGTTTCTAAAAGAACCAAGATGAACAAGTCATGGCTCTCAGAGGACTTTTCTTCCCCTGAGTCAGCCAGGGGACGGGAAAGGCACGCGTATTTTTGAGAGTGCTTCATGCAAAGCATCTTTTTCTTTTTCAAAAGGGGGCTCAACCGATGCCAGTCAAGTGGGGTGTGTGTGGCCCAGTTAGTGGAAACGAGGGAGACTGTGGTTGGAGTCCCCTCGCTGTGTTTCTAAAAGAACCAAGATGAACAAGTCATGGCTCTCAGAGGACTTTTCTTCCCCTGGGTCAGCCAGGGGACGGCAAAGGCACGCGTATTTTTGAGAGTGCTTCATGCAAAGCATCTTTTTCATCTTGAAAATGGGGGTCAACTGATGCCAGTCAAGTGGGGTGTGTGTGGCCCAATTAGTGGCAATGAGGGAGACTGTGGTTGGAGTCCCCTCGCTGTGTTTCTAAAAGAACCAAGATGAACAAGTCATGGCTCTCAGAGGACTTTTCTTCCCCTGGGTCAGCCAGGGGACGGGAAAGGCACGCGTATTTTTGAGAGTGCTTTATGCAAAGCATCTTTTTCATCTTGAAAATTGGGGTCAACTGATGCCAGTCAAGTGGGCTGTGTGTGGTCCAATTAGTGGAAACGAGGGAGACTGTGGTTGGAGTCCCCTCGCTGTGTTTCTAAAAGAACCAAGATGAACAAGTCATGGCTCTCAGAGGACTTTTTTTCCCCTGGGTCAGCCAGGGGACGGGAAAGGCACGCGTATTTTTGAGAGTGCTTCATGCAAAGCATCTTTTTCATTTTGAAAAGGGGCATCAACTGATGTCAGTCAAGAGGGGTGTGTGTGGCCCAATTAGTGGCAACGAGGGAGACTGTGGTTGGATTCCCCTCGCTGTGTTTCTAAAAGAACCAAAATGAACAAATCATGGCTCTCAGAGGACTTTTCTTCCCCTGGGTCAGCCAGGGGACGGGAAAGGCACGCGTATTTTTGAGAGTGCTTCATGCAAAGCATCTTTTTCTTTTTCAAAAGGGGGCTCAACCGATGCCAGGCAAGTGGGGTGTGTGTGGCCCAGTTTGTGGCAACGAGGGAGACTGTGGTTGGAGTCCCCTCGCTGTGTTTCTAAAAGAACCAAAATGAACAAGTCATGGCTCTCAGAGGACTTTTCTTCCCCTGGGTCAGCCAGGGGACGGGAAAGGCACGCGTATTTTTGAGAGTGCTTCATGCAAAGCATCTTTTTCTTTTTCAAAAGGGGGCTCAACCGATCCCAGGCAAGTGGGGTGTGTGTGGCCCAGTTAGTGGAAACAAGGGAGACTGTGGTTGGAGTCCCCTCGCTGTGTTTTACATGCTTTTAGAAGGGCATGACATGGCTTGGAGGTTGACTTTCAGCATCTGCAAACTGTTGGCTACCAAAATGCTGCCTTTCCAACACCTGTGGTTATAGAAAATGAGGAACATACTGATGAAGATGAGACGCAGATACCCGATTGGGATGACAACTTAAATATTCGGTCAGGGCAAGAAGAGGCTCGGTCTGAGGGGGAGGGGAGTGCAAACACAACAATTGATGATGAAGTTCTAGATCCCACCTACTGTCAACCCACAGTCAGACACTCGAGGAGGTCAACAGAGGCGGTGGAGGAGGATGCAACCGACGACTAAGTTACCTTGCGCCTTCCTGGACACAGTCGGAGCACTGGTAGCACGTCTACAACTGCATCCTCAGCCACCACTCTGCCTCTGAGCATTATTCGGGGTGGATCAACAGGTCGCATGGCCTCTAAGCCTTGCCTAGCCTGGTCCTTTTTTGACATAGAAAAAGATCGCCCAAATTATGTGATCTGTAAAATTTGTCATGGTTCTCTTAGTAGAGGTCAAAACCTCAGCAGTTTGACAACTTCTTCCATGAATCGTCACATGAATAAATATTATATGGCCCGGTGGGAAGCTCACCGTGCTGCAATGCGGCCTAGCGGAGCGAACCATCCACCGCCTGCCCCTTCCAGTGCATCCGCGCGCTCGTCATCTTCTAGGACTGTGGGGACAGCTGTCACACCTGTTTTTCCACCCACAACTTCCACCACTGTAACCGCAACAGGCAGTTTGCTTGGTAGGTCGTCAGTTGGTTTGGAAGGGGAAACAAGTGAGTGTGTACAGCTCTCTCAGACATCAATAGCACCAACGTTGGATGAAGGCAACATCATGTCTCCGCCTGCACTTTCCTCACAAACTTGCATTTTTCCAGGGACACCCTACTCAACACCGTCTACACACAGCAGCCAGATCTCTGTCCCTCAGATGTGGTCAAATAAAAGGCCACTTCCTGCGACCCATGACAAAGCTAAGAGGTTGACTCTATCCCTCTGTAAGCTGTTGGCTACCGAAATGCTGCCTTTCCGCCTAGTGGACACACAGGATTTTAGAGACCTTATGTCTGTCGCTGTGCCCCAGTATCAGATGCCCAATCACCACTGCTTTTCCAAGAAAAGCATGCCAGCGCTACACCAGCATGTCGCACACAACATCACCACTTCCTTGAGAAACTCTGTGTGCGACAGGGTGCATTTCAACACAGATACTTGGACCAGTAAGCATAGACAGGGTCATTACATGTCACTGACTGGGCACTGGCAAACTATGGTGACAGATGGAGAAGGGTCTGCTGTACAAGTCTTGCCGTCCCCACGAGTTGTTTCAATCCTTCTTCTGTATGTAGAAGTTAATACACTGCTTCTGCCTCTTCAACCTCGTGTGGGTCCTCCACCTTGGCGCAAACCCTGTGTGGTCAGGCCACCCTTCCTTGTAACTGCGCACAAGGACTACCACACACCTCCTTACTATGCTGGCAGCAGAGCTCAATGCCATCAGGCGGTCAAAGTTTTACTTTGAAATGTATGGGAAATGTGAGTCACACCGCTGAGAAGTTGTGGACGGTTAGCTCTGGATACCGAGTTTCATCAATGGTTGTCTCCACTCAACCAGCAGCCAGGGACGGCCGGGTGCAACAATGATGCAAACATGGGTGCGGCCCTTCGCTGTGACAATGTGACACACATGCCTTGTGTGGTTCACGTGTTGAACCTGGTTGTCCAGCAATTTTTAAAGCACTATCCTGGCCCACATGGCCTTCTGCAGAGAGCACGGTGTAACGCCTTCCTTGATCCACACACTCAGATGGGCTGTTAATGATAGGCTAGAGGGAAGCCACTCACCAAGCAGGACCCCTAGAACCCTGAAACCCTTTAACTCCTATACAGGGATTAGGAATTGCACAGGGCCCAAGGTGATTAATACCTGTGGAAGGCTGCAGTTCCAGAGAATAGTAGTCAGGCAGGGTCAAAACATTAATTGAGGAACAGGAACAGAATGGGACGGCCAGGACTTAATCAGAAAACAAGCAGAGGTGAAATGCGGATCGGCCAACAAGGTACATAAACAGCAAGCAGGAAAAGTAGTCAGGTAACAAGCACACAAAATCATAAAACTGAACTGGGGGTAAAATTAACCAGAGGTTCATAGCTATGTCTGGCAGTGGTCTGCAGACAGGATGTGCATAAAAAAAGGGTGTGGTGTCTTCCCATTGGTTGTAGCTGAATGATGGTATTTCATCTGTGAGATACCCACCAGCTACATTCAGCCAGAGATTCTGCATCTGTCAAGGTAATGCAGCCCAGTGGGTGAGCATAACCTGCGTCCACCTGCGCCGCTGGCATCGACTCCTCTCCCATCATCAGCACTATTCATGAAAGGAACACGTTGTCACCTGGCGACCGGAGTACAAATTGACGGAGCGGACTCCGTTGGTGACTTAATAGCCGTGTGCGGCAGTGATGCAAACCTGGCTGCGGGCCATCGTCAGGGCAATGTGACACACGTGCCTTGTATGGCTCACGTGTTGAACCTAATTCTCCAGCAATTTTTAAAACACCATCACGGCCTACATGGCCTTGTGCAGCGTGCACGCTCGCTATGTGCTCACTTCCATCGTGCGCACACAGCAGCTCAACAACTTTCGTCGCTACAGAAGTCTTTAGTCTGGTGGTTAAACGCCTGAAATGTGATGTGCCCACACGCAGGAATTTGAATCTGCACATGTTGCAGCGTTTGTGGCAGCACCGCCGAACCCTGCTGCAATACGTTATGACATATAGCCTGGGATAACTTGATCCAGAGGTGGTGCAGATCACGCTGCTGGAGTGGTGTCAGATCAAGGACCTATGCACCCTGCTACACAGTTTTGAAATGTCGACGAAGATGTTTAGCACTGGCAATGTCATTCTCAGCGTGACAATTCTGGTCATCTACATGATGGAGCACACTGTAATTATTATTCGGAGTCAGGTGTTGGGACAAGAGGAAGGGGAGGAAGTACAGGAGGAGTCATATGCGGAAGGGATAACAAGATCTACGAGGTCCAGATGGTCAGCGGCACCTATGCGGCAGTCATGGTGAGGGAGAGGGATTAACAAGGGCGCATAGTATCAGCAAAAAGTGTTGAGGAAGGTGCAGGAGCCCATGAAGAAATGGAGGACGAACTGGCGATGGGCATGGAAGACTCAGCAGATGAGTGAGAGCTTGCTCACATTTCGGTTGTGCGAGGTTGTGGGGAGAGGGCAGAGGAAGGAGGCACGATTCTCACCTCTCTGCCACCAACACACCAAGGACTTGGTCCTCCTGGATGCACAAGACACATGAGCGGCTTCTTGCTGCACTACCTACAACATGACCCTCGGATTGTACGAATTCAAAGTAATCCAGAATACTGGGTTGCCACACTGTTACATCCCCGGTACAAGACAAAATTTGGCGAAATAATTCCTGCCATATAAAGGGACGCACGTGTACATGAGTATCTGCAGAATGTGGTACGCAATCTTAGATCTACTTTTCCACTAAACACCAGTGCTGCACAGAGTGAATCTCAACGCTTTGTCATGGATAGGAGGAAATGGTCTTTTACTTGTCCACATCTGAGGGACCGAGGGCTGGCTGCTGTGCTGAGATGGCGTTCAGTACGGTGTCCCTGCACAGTTGCACTTTTGGTCATATACCAAAATGAGTTGAAAAAGGACAGATGCTGGTGGAAAGGGGAACAGGTGTGTTGGAAAGGGGAAAAAAGTTTTGGTCCGTGGATTTGGTGGTTAAGCAACAGTAACATTTGCTGAAGAAACACCATCTGTTACAGTGGGACTGGCAGATTTGGATAAAGTGGTATATACTATGTTACCGCTATATAACGAAAATTAATAAGAAAAGAAAGAGAAAGGTATATATCCCCATCAGCAGTCAGTGTCCACCGTGCTCCCAGTTGGAAAAGGAGAGGTTGGCAACTGGAAGGTTTGGTGGAGGATACAGAGCTGTGTGGCTATGAAACTAATAGTAGCCTGAACCGAGTTAGACGCCATTCGGATCTGGAGACTGTGAGCCCTGTTAGCGTCACAGGGTCCACATGCCCACCCAGCCCAGGAACTCCCTGTTAACAACACAGGGGCCATTGAGTACGCTGACCGTGTGCGTAGGGGCACACCTGTGGACAGCAGGCGCATCAGCAGCAGCAGGCCTGTTAATGCCACTGGGCTGCACAAGCAGGACTGGTAGGACAGGAGCTGGTCTTAACCGTTCTGCGTTACCAACTGTGGTGGTGGCCTGCATTGACACCCTATCCTTGCCTACCTCTGGCCTAAAGCCGCAATGGGTTCAACACATGGAGGTGTGCTCTTTCGGAGCATAATAGAAGACTGCGCACTTCCTTGTTGGCTCCAGCCCCTTTTATAACCTGGGTCCGCCCCAAACCAGGGTGAACCACAATGCACCTCCTGGAGACAAAAGTAGAGTGACACGTCATGAGTGGCATAACTAGCGTCCTATTTGGAACCGCAACTTCAATGATGACCTCATGGCTGCCATGACACAAACACCTCACCAGTCATCGTCTGACCATCAATAATGTGGTGACAAGTCATAGGGGTGGCCCTCTGCAAGCCATTTGGGAGGACACCTGATGCCCTGTGTTCTATATGTGCCCCCCCACATCAGGGGCAGGGCCAAAGAGTTCATTACCGGACCTAGTCTCTGATGCAGTAAGTGCCTGAGCATTCTCAGTAGCATGAAATACAGTCTCTGAAAAAAGACTATCAGCTTTAGCATGGTGTCTAGGCACAAAACAGGACTTAGACCCGGCACGTAATGCAAGCACCTGTGCAAAGAGGGTTTTCACACTTAGTGTGGGAGCATGCGCTGTATCCCGAAATGAAGACTTAGCGTCAGGAATAGCACAGTCAGGCTGAGCATACTCACTAGGCGAAACACTGTAATTAGGCTGCAGCTGGGGTAAATCGGCACACGCATGCGCAGTAGCTGCCTCTCCACACTTAGACGTGGAGGGGAAATTGCTCTTGGAGATGCTGTCTATGAACAGAAGGAAAAGCTAAAAGGAAGCATGACTTTCTATCCCTCCGAATTATCAAATGCAGCAATGAATTCCATGAGTTTGCTATAACATTAGCGTAGCAAAATGTGCATGAGGGTGTCATGTAGAGGTGCTAGAAATAGCTTGGCACCAGTGGGGCACTAATGGAATACAACAGCCAGTTCTATGATGCCACTAAATGGCAGTATTTTTTGCTATCATTATAGCTTATTAAAAACAGAGCAGGAGGGTGTCATGCAGAGGTGCTAGAAATAGCTTGGCACCAGTGGGGCACTAATGGAATACAACAGCCAGTTCTATGATGCCACTAAATGGCAGTATTTTTTGCTATCATTATAGCTTATTAAAAACAGAGCAGGAGGGTGTCATGCAGAGGTGCTAGAAATAGCTTGGCACCAGTGGGGCACTAATGGAATACAACAGCCAGTTCTATGATGCCACTAAATGGCAGTATTTTTTGCTATCATTATAGCTTATTAAAAACAGAGCAGGAGGGTGTCATGCAGAGGTGCTAGAAATAGCTCTGCACCAGTGGGGCACTAATGGAATACAACAGCCAGTTCTATGATGCCACTAAATGGCAGTATTTTTTGATATCATTATAGCTTATTAAAAACAGAGCAGGAGGGTGTCATGCAGAGGTGCTGCACATAGATTTGCACTAGTGTGACTAGACAAAAGTACAATAACCACGTTTAGGATGTCACTAGGTACACTGACTGTTTGCTAGTATAATGGCTTAGTTAAAAAAAGTTGGAGTGTGCAATGCAGGCAGACGTGATGCAAATATCTTTGCAATAGTGTGACTAGACAAAAGTCCAATAGCCACGTTTAGGATGCCACTAGGTACACTGACTGTTTGCTAGTATAATGGCTTAGTTAAAAAAAGTTGGAGTGTGCAATGCAGGCAGACGTGCTGCAAATATCTTTACAATAGTGTGAATAGACAAAAGTACAATAGCCACGTTTAGGATGCCACTAGGTACACTGACTGTTTGCTAGTATAATGGCTTAGTTAAAAAAAGTTGGAGTGTGCAATGCAGGCAGACGTGCTGCAAATATCTTTACAATAGTGTGAATAGACAAAAGTACAATAGCCACGTTTAGGATGCCACTAGGTACACTGACTGTTTGCTAGTATAATGGCTTAGTTAAAAAAAGTTGGAGTGTGCAATGCAGGCAGACGTGCTGCAAATATCTTTACAATAGTGTGAATAGACAAAAGTACAATAGCCACGTTTAGGATGCCACTAGGTACACTGACTGTTTGCTAGTATAATGGCTTAGTTAAAAACAGTTGGAGTGTGCAATGCAGGCAGACGTGCTGCAAATATCTTTGCAATAGTGTGACTAGACAAAAGTCCAATAGCCACGTTTAGGATGCCACTAGGTACACTGACTGTTTGCTAGTATAATGGCTTAGTTAAAAACAGTTGGAGTGTGCAATGCAGGCAGACGTGCTGCAAATATCTTTGCAATAGTGTGACTAGACAAAAGTCCAATAGCCACGTTTAGGATGCCACTAGGTACACTGACTGTTTGCTAGTATAATGGCTTAGTTAAAAAAAGTTGGAGTGTGCAATGCAGGCAGACGTGCTGCAAATATCTTTACAATAGTGTGAATAGACAAAAGTACAAAAGCCACGTTTAGGATGCCACTAGGTACACTGACTGTTTGCTAGTATAATGGCTTAGTTAAAAAAAGTTGGAGTGTGCAATGCAGGCAGACGTGCTGCAAATATCTTTACAATAGTGTGAATAGACAAAAGTACAATAGCCACGTTTAGGATGCCACTAGGTACACTGACTGTTTGCTAGTATAATGGCTTAGTTAAAAAAAGTTGGAGTGTGCAATGCAGGCAGACGTGCTGCAAATATCTTTACAATAGTGTGAATAGACAAAAGTACAATAGCCACGTTTAGGATGCCACTAGGTACACTGACTGTTTGCTAGTATAATGGCTTAGTTAAAAAAAGTTGGAGTGTGCAATGCAGGCAGACGTGCTGCAAATATCTTTACAATAGTGTGAATAGACAAAAGTACAATAGCCTCGTTTAGGATGCCACTAGGTACACTGACTGTTTGCTAGTATAATGGCTTAGTTAAAAAAAGGTGGAGTGTGCAATGCAGGCAGACGTGCTGCAAATATCTTTACAATAGTGTGAATAGACAAAAGTACAATAGCCACGTTTAGGATGCCACTAGGTACACTGACTGTTTGCTAGTATAATGGCTTAGTTAAAAAGAGTTGGAGTGTACAATGCAGGCAGACGTGAGGCACATATCTTTGCAATAGTGTGACTAGACAAAAGTACAATAGCCACGTTTAGGATGCCACTAGGTACACTGACTGTTTGCTAGTATAATGGCTTAGTTAAAAAAAGTTGGAGTGTGCAATGCAGGCAGACGTGCTGCAAATATCTTTGCACTACTGTGACTACACAAAAGTCCAATAGCCACGTTTAGGATGCCACTAGGTACACTGACTGTTTGCTAGTATAATGGCTTAGTTAAAAAGAGTTGGACTGTGCAATGCAGGCAGACGTGCTGCAAATATCTTTGCACTACTGTGACTACACAAAAGTCCAATAGCCACGTTTAGGATGCCACTAGGTACACTGACTGTTTGCTAGCATAATGGCTTAGTTAAAAAGAGTTGGAGTGTGCAGAGGACAGGAGGGTACAGTGCCAGGATTGTGGGGCTCTGGGTAGAGGAATGGAAGCCTGCCTTTCTATTCCCTCCTAATGGGGAAATGCAGCCACGAAATCCCTGACCTTGGCTACACAGACGCTGTCTCTGTTTTCAGGACCAGTCACCTATGGCTCTGACCCTACCGGTTTCAGCCCTTAAAAGGACTGATAGAAAGTGCTATCCCTATGCTGTCTAACGCTGTGTATGGAGCGCATACAGCTGTATCGGCGATAGGACTCAGGAGGACGGAGCTGCGACAGTGATGTCTGACACCAAAGACGCAGAAGAGATAATGGCGTCCTGGAGGAAAATGTCCGGTTTTATAATGCAGGGACATGTGACATGGACATGCTATCACACATGCCGTTGCTTCTCTGGCTAAAAGTCCACTTAGCTGTGTGTGTGTCTGGGATTGGCTGACATGCTGGCCCTCCCCACTACACGCGCGCGCTTAGGGAAGGAAGACAAGGAAAAAAAAAAAAAAATGGCGATCGCCATTATACAAACAGCAGTGATCTGAAGGCGCTGTTCCCGCACACTATACACTGAAATGTCATAATAGTGTGATTCACAGAGTGACTTACACTATTAAAGCGGAAACCAAGCTAGGAATTAGCTGTTTTTTTGCTGCTAGAACCGTTCTCGAACGTTTCTAGAACTATCGAGCTTTTGCAAAAAGCTCGAGTTCTAGTTCGATCTAGAACAGGCCCCAAAATCACTCGAGCCTAGAACTGGAGAACCTCGAACCACGAACCGCGCTCAACTCTAATCATCAGGAGGCAAAAGTTCCAGCTGTCAGATATGGTGATCCGTCAGGTATAGTGATCCATGGCTGTGCGCCCTGGTCACAGGAAGTGCAGGGTTTAAAAACCGGCACCAATAGATCACATGGGGCCACCAACCAATAACAACCCCTGGCTATCTCATCTCTAACACCATTACTGCGCATGTCACTCATGCTCTGGCCAATAAGTGACCTGATCCCATGAATGCACTCAGGCGCAGGGTAATTACGTGCACCTTCAAGGGAATCGGCAGCTGAGATTGGTACCGCCCTTGTTTCTAAGTCACCACTCCCGTCCTCAATTCATCTCTCAGAACCGCCCACCATCGGAGCTACACTGGGGTAACGCCTACAGGGCATATACGTCCCAATCACAGATCTCAAGGTAAAGACCGGAAGTAGAGGGGTTGTACCTGTACGTAAGCCTGCCGGCACCACAGATACTACTTACATCGGCACCCCAATGCGGCACCCAGTCAAATCCCCCGGGCAAAATGACGTAACCGCGCATGCGTACCGATCTACCGCTATTACCAAGCACGCCCCATTCCAATGCGGCGCCCAGTCAAATCCACCGGGCAAAATGACGTAACCGCGCATGCGTACTGATCTGCCGATATTCCAGAACACGCCCCATTCAGCCTCCAATCTCACCAATGGCATCCCAATGCGGCGCCCAATCAAATCCCCCCGGGCAAGATGACGAAACCGCGCATGCACACTGATCTATCGGCATTGCATTATCAATCCAAACGGGTGGGAAGCACATTATTCAAGGGGCGTGTTCCGACCCATTCATACACATTACCCATAGTGATGGCTCATCTCTGTCCACACAAAACATCGCAAGGGAACAACACCACCACACATGCATACTAGCACCCGGTACCGAAGACGCATCATATTACATCTTTTAAATGAATCCCCACGGGTTAAATAAAGCCAAGGGGAGGGGGGGCCGAAATAATGAAGGGGAGGGAGAGAGGAAAAGAGATGAAAGGGAGGAAGCAGAGGGATTTTAAGAGATGAAGCAATAATTGACAACTAAGGGGGGCAATTGCAAGTGGCCATATAGACCACCCCGCTTGTTTTACAATTCGAGAAATCCCTGATGCAATATCTTTTCCCGGTGCTAGCACTGCAAAAGCTTTTTGATGTACCAATCCAATTACAATATTTACAGTCACCACATCGGAAACAACCTATAGGTCTTCTATCCAGCCAAGTACCAGAGGGAGTAGGTCTCCGATAATGGCTATGGACCAATTGGTCCTTAAGGGAGGTTCCACGCCTATAGGTGATCGAAGGGCGAAAAGAAACGTTGTCACAAATATCTGGGTCAGCACGGAGAATTCCCCAGTGTTTTCGAAGTATGCCATAGATTTTTTCTGATTGACAATCATAGGTGCCAATAACTCTAATGATGTCATCCTCCTTCGTTCTCACCCGTGGTTGTAACAGTGAATCCCTATCACAGTTTAGGGCATGCTTAAAAGCTCCTTTCAAAACCTCGTCCGGGTAACCCCTTCGTTTAAAGCGGTTCTGCAGATCATTAGATTGCTCAAAAAAGTCTCTTTTATTAGAGCAATTTCTCCTCATGCGGAGATACTGTCCTTTTGGTATGCCACGCTTAAGGGGGACTGGATGAAAACTATCCCACCTTAACAGGTTATTTGTTGACGTCGGCTTCCTGTATGTCCGTGAAGAAAGGTGACCCCGATTGTCAACCGTAAAGACAATATCCAAAAAAGACAGTGATGATGTTTCAATTTCACTTGTAAATGACAACCCAAAATCATTGATGTTTATCTCTTTGATGAACCTGTGGAAATCCACTTTGCTACCTGACCAAATCAAAAAAATATCATCGATGAATCTCCCCCAAAAGTGGATAAAATTAATCCACCAGGGGGAGTCATCGGAAAAAATGACGGTTTCCTCCCACCAGCCCAGGAGCAAGTTGGCATACGATGGGGCACAAGAACTCCCCATCGCAGTGCCCCTGCGCTGGTGGAAGTACTTACCGTCAAAAAGAAAAAAAATATGCATCAAAGAATATGTCAGGAGCTCCAATACAAATTTGTTATGGGGTTTTGAGATCAGATGTGTCTCAAGAGCCTCATCTAAGATCACTGTAAGTTCTGATAGATACTTACCTGTGGGGTCGGTCTCAAGGACCCCATAGGTAGTTCTATCATCTAAAAGACTTTTGCACATATTCCTATACAAATCATGATTCATTATGACAAGGTTTCCACCTTTGTCCGATGGTTTTACTATGATCATCTGATTGTCTTTAAGTAGTCTCAGGGCATCCCTTTCACCCTCAGTAAGATTGCAGGAGTCAATACCACCCCGTAACCTTGCAATATCCTCCTCTACTAATTTCAAGAAAATGTCAATACTTGATAGCTCGCTTACTGGTGGCAACCTTTGACTCTTATTGCTCAATACCGTAAAGGGTCCCCAACCCCTATTTCGTTCACCCTCCTCAAGGAGCTCTGCCAAAATGTTAACCCCCTCCAAGTCTGAAACCTCAATCCCCAATTGTTTACATTTCTCATTATCATTGTTTTTAAAGAATTTTTTCCACTTGAGTTTCCTGCAAAAAAGGTTGATATCCTTAGTCCAAGAAAATCTATCAAATGACTGTGTCGGTACGAAGGACAGCCCCCTTCTGAGGACAGATAACATATCCTTTGTGAGGGCAAACAAAGAGAGGTTTATTATTTGGGTATCATTTAAATCTTTACATTTGGCTGGTCCCGACTCCTCAGATTGTAAGAGTTGGGGATTCCCTTCTCTAAAAAAGAGGGGGTACCGGACGATGAGGGTAAGTGAGGCAAGGAAAATCCAGAAGGAGACTGCAGTGGGCCTCGGATTGGTCTTGTTTCTGTATTTGAACCATGGGAGAAATAATTTCCTCTCTGGTTGCGCCATCGCTGTCTCCGTGGTGGTCTGAATATTCCTGGTCAGATGAGGAAATATCCGTATACAATTTAGAATCACTGGATGTTGTAAAATTATATGCTCTCCTATCCTTAATTTGGGAGAAATATGGTGTGCACACGGCCAGTCAAGGAGAGTGAGGTTCAAATGTGAGGACCAAAGTGCAGTAATATAGTCAAGATTACAACATTGCACTCTCAAAAATGAAAAAAGAAGAACAAGGTTTTTTTCTTTGCAAATTCTTGTATTATTTATTTATATAGAAATGTGACAGGGGGACGTTTTGGCCCAATAAGGCCTTTCTCACACCTAGTCACTTTAAGTTTGGAGATTTGGCTTATATGAAGCAGTTTCTGCTAGATGCAGGGGTAAGTGAAGTAGAGGAGGTCCAGCAAAATATAGCAAAGTTGTGTTCACTGTACACAATTTCTGTTTTGTTGCTTATAAAGGGTTTGTGCGTCCCAGGAGCTTTAAAAGGATATAGTATATATGGCGCCTTAGGTCTCTTGAGAATATAGGAATTAGTTTCTAGTGTGATTCTAGCTATATAGCAAAAAGAATTTCCATCTGTGGCTTGTATATCAGATATTACACTGCTGTGGTGGACTGAGCCCTCTTGTTGCCTCCTTCCCAGGATGTGGCCGAATGCCACAGGTTAAATAAAGCCAAGGGGAGGGGGGGCCGAAATAATGAAGGGGAGGGAGAGAGGAAAAGAGATGAAAGGGAGGAAGCAGAGGGATTTTAAGAGATGAAGCAATAATTGACAACTATAGAGACAAAATATTATAACCAGGAGAACAACCACCTAAAGATAAAGGTGTGTAGACAATTGCCCGTAAATCCACATTCACGGGGCAATGACGGGTGGGGTATAGAATTATTCAATTATTGCTTCATCTCTTAAAATCCCTCTGCTTCCTCCCTTTCATCTCTTTTCCTCCCTCCCTCCCCTTCATTATTTCGGCCCCCCCCTCCCCTTGGCTTTATTTAACCCTTGGGGATTCATTTAAAAGATGTAATATGATGCGTCTTCGGTACCGGGTGCTAGTATGCATGTGTGGTGGTGTTGTTCCCTTGCGATGTTTTGTGTGGACAGAGATGAGCCATCACTATGGGTAATGTGTATGAATGGGTCGGAACACGCCCCTTGAATAATGTGCTTCCCACCCGTTTGGATTGATAATG
This sequence comes from Anomaloglossus baeobatrachus, assembly GCF_048569485.1. NCBI lineage: Eukaryota > Metazoa > Chordata > Amphibia > Anura > Aromobatidae > Anomaloglossus > Anomaloglossus baeobatrachus. The sequence continues at coordinate 140,631,142 of NC_134361.1, read as the reverse complement.
CAATGCCGATAGATCAGTGCGCATGCGCGGTTTCGTCATCTTGCCCGGGGGGATTTGATTGGGCGCCGCATTGGGATGCCATTGGTGAGATTGGAGGCTGAATGGGGCGTGTTCTGGAATATCGGCAGATCAGTACGCATGCGCGGTTACGTCATTTTGCCCGGTGGATTTGACTGGGCGCCGCATTGGAATGGGGCGTGCTTGGTAATACCGGCAGATCGGTACGCATGCGCGGTTACGTCATTTTGCCCGGGGGATTTGAGTGGGCGCCGCATTGGGGTGCCGATGTAAGTAGTATCTGTGGTGCCGGCAGGCTTACGTACAGGTACAACCCCTCTACTTCCGGTCTTTACCTTGAGATCTGTGATTGGGACGTATATGCCCTGTAGGCGTTACCCCAGTGTAGCTCCGATGGTGGGCGGTTCTGAGAGATGAATTGAGGACGGTAGTGGTGACTTAGAAACAAGGGCGGTACCAATCTCAGCTGCCGATTCCCTTGAAGGTGCACGTAATTACCCTGCGCCTGAGTGCATTCATGGGATCAGGTCACTTATTGGCCAGAGCATGAGTGACATGCGCAGTAATGGTGTTAGAGATGAGATAGCCAGGGGTTGTTATTGGTTGGTGGCCCCATGTGATCTATTGGTGCCGGTTTTTAAACCCTGCACTTCCTATGACCAGGGCGCACAGCCATGGATCACTATACCTGATGGATCACCATATCTGACAGCTGGAACTTTTGCCTCCTGATGATCCTTATATCTATAAGAAGGGGAAACGCGTCGAAGCGATATAGAAACGAGCATTTGAAGGGAAGTAATTGCATCTATCTTTCCTTCCTGTATACATCATTTGTGCAATCTGTGCGATATGTTATCCATGTGAAAAATTGCTTAGAAGTTGTTCACCTTTGAGGTAGGGTGCATTAAGGGAAAGCCGACGTGGAACGGGGGCGCCCAAAACAGTTACGGCGTCAAACCCTCCGTTGGTAGGTAGGAGTGAGTGTGTATAGGATGAGATAGGGACCCCATAGAGGTTGTCTCCCCTTCCACCCTACTCCGCCCCCATGGTGCCATTTATACTCATTTTTGAATGCATTGAGGATTAGTTATTTAGGTCCTTTCTGTGCATTCTTCGTACAGGTTGTACAATATTTGCATTTAATCTGATCCATGAATGTCAGTCAGAGATTCATTTTCTTTCAAAGGAAGACTATACGATTATGGGTTGTAACCATTCTGCAATGTTTTATTAATTAATTTATCTGAATTGCAGGATGTGTATTTGTAGGTCAAATTTCTTGAATTATTTATGAATTCTGAAAAATTATTTAGTATTCATTCACCTTGAGGTAGGGTGCATTTAGGGTAAGCCGACGTGGAACGGGGGCGCCCAAAATAGTTACGGCGTCAAACCCCCCGTCGGTAGGTAGGAGCAAGCGTGTATAGGGTGAGATAGGGACTCCATAGAGATTGTCCACCCTTTTACCCTATTGTACCCCTATGGTGTAGTGAATGCTTTTTGATATTTAAGGGACATCAAGGAATAATTAGCTTTCTAAAGGGGGTGTATGCTACACACACATCTGTATATAATCCCCATATTTAAGAGCAGCTCTCTTGTTAGAGGGATCCCATTTGGTAATGCTCTTCAATTTTCCTTGTATGCCCCTGTGTGCTCACAAGTCACTGGGTGTATTTTAACTAAATTTTGATATCAATAAAGTTTATATTTTATTCTGGTAATTGAGGTTCTTTGTACTAGTCTCTAAACTCAATTCGATTGAACTGTTTTTGATAAGATTTCAAGGTTTCTATGGCGGGTTTTTTATCGGGACCTATTGGGGCAGATGACTGGCTAGAGGACGCGGTTCAGGCCTTTTCCACTGAGGACAGTAATTCGGGGTCAAATTCTCCATCTTTGAAAAGCACCTTTAGGGACCTACAGGACCTCTATTCAGAGAACTTGAGGTCCTGGTGGGAGGTTAAAGCTCTTGAGAACTATATTAAGCAAAGTATCGTTCCAAGGGGATTACGAATAAATATTAATCCGGCTCCAAGATTACAGGACCCTGAATTTCTGTCCAACTGGGAAAAGTAATCAGTGGGCTCCTCGCTGAGGTTTATGCAATTGCTCCTTGAAAAAGAAAAATTAAATTATAACGAATCTTTGACCAAATTGGACTCACTGAGAAAAAAGGCCCTAGAACTAAAAAGTGATCCTGATTTTGGGAGGAAAGAAACAACGTTGCAGAATAGTATAGAAAAATATCAAGCAACCTTAAAGAAATGTAAGCATAAGCAATTCTTACGTGATTATAACGACTTTAAGGATAGGAGAGCATATAATTTTACAACATCAAGTGATTCTAAATTGTATACGGATATTTCCTCATCTGACCAGGAATATTCAGACTCCGAAAGAGTAGGCCCTTCACATTCAGGAGACCATTATAGAGGTAGGGGATATACAAATAGACCACCACGGAGACAGCGATGGCGCAACCAGAGAGGAAATTATTTCTCCCATGGTTCAAATACAGAAACAAGACCAATCCGAGGCCCACTGCAGTCTCCTTCTGGATTTTCCTTGCCTCACTTACCCTCATCGTCCGGTACCCCCTCTTTTTTAGAGAAGGGAATCCCCAACTCTTACAATCTGAGGAGTCGGGACCAGCCAAATGTAAAGATTTAAATGATACCCAAATAATAAACCTCTCTTCGTTTGCCCTCACAAAGGATATGTTATCTGTCCTCAGAAGGGGGCTGTCCTTCGTACCGACACAGTCATTTGATAGATTTTCTTGGACTAAGGATATCAACTTTTTTTGCAGGAAACTCAAGTGGAAAAAATTCTTTAAAAACAATGATAATGAGAAATGTAAACAATTGGGGATTGAGGTTTCAGACTTGGAGGGGGTTAACATTTTGGCAGAGCTCCTTGAGGAGGGTGAACGAAATAGGGGTTGGGGACCCTTTACGGAATTGAGCAATAAGAGTCAAAGGTTGCCACCAGTAAGCGAGCTATCAAGTATTGACATTTTCTTGAAATTAGTAGAGGAGGATATTGCAAGGTTACGGGGTGGTATTGACTCCTGCAATCTTACTGAGGGTGAAAGGAATGCCCTGAGACTACTTAAAGACAATCAGATGATCATAGTAAAACCATCGGACAAAGGTGGAAACCTTGTCATAATGAATAATGATTTGTATAGGAATATGTGCAAAAGTCTTTTAGATGATAGAACTACCTATGGGGTCCTTGAGACCGACCCCACAGGTAAGTATCTATCAGAACTTACAGTGATCTTAGATGAGGCTCTTGAGACACATCTGATCTCAAAAAAGGAGTATGAATTTATGCTGCCAACTAAACCTTCAATAGCCACCTTCTATACACTCCCGAAAATTCACAAGGGGTATCCCCCATTGAGGGGACGCCCTATTGTATCGGAAGTAGGGTCAATAACCCAGAACATTGGTATTTATATTGATGTGATTCTCAAACCCTTCGTTCTTGCTTTACCATCCTATATTCGTGACACCTCTGATCTGCTCTCCAAAATGGATGGTGTTTTGGTTGAACCAGGGATGTTTCTAGCATCAATTGATGTGGAAGCCCTGTATAGTTCTATACCACACTCCAAGGGCATTGATGCAGTACGTCACTTTCTTCGATCTAGAGCGGTGTATTTACAACCCCATAACAAATTTGTATTGGAGCTCCTGACATATTCTTTGATGCATATTTTTTTTCTTTTTGACGGTAAGTACTTCCACCAGCGCAGGGGCACTGCGATGGGGAGTTCTTGTGCCCCATCGTATGCCAACTTGCTCCTGGGCTGGTGGGAGGAAACCGTCATTTTTTCCGATGACTCCCCCTGGTGGATTAATTTTATCCACTTTTGGGGGAGATTCATCGATGATATTTTTTTGATTTGGTCAGGTAGCAAAGTGGATTTCCACAGGTTCATCAAAGAGATAAACATCAATGATTTTGGGTTGTCATTTACAAGTGAAATTGAAACATCATCACTGTCTTTTTTGGATATTGTCTTTACGGTTGACAATCGGGGTCACCTTTCTTCACGGACATACAGGAAGCCGACGTCAACAAATAACCTGTTAAGGTGAGATAGTTTTCATCCAGTCCCCCTTAAGCGTGACATACCAAAAGGACAGTATCTCCGCATGAGGAGAAATTGCTCTAATAAAAGAGACTTTTTTGAGCAATCTAATGATTTGCAGAACCGCTTTAAACGAAGGGGTTACCCGGACGAGGTTTTGAAAGGAGCTTTTAAGCATGCCCTAAACTGTGATAGGGATTCACTGTTACAACCACGGGTGAGAACGAAGGAGGATGACATCATTAGAGTTATTGGCACCTATGATTGTCAATCAGAAAAAATCTATGGCATACTTCGAAAACACTGGGGAATTCTCCGTGCTGACCCAGATATTTTTGACAACGTTTCTTTTCGTCCTTCGATCACCTATAGGCGTGGAACCTCCCTTAAGGACCAATTGGTCCATAGCCATTATCGGAGACCTACTCCCTCTGGTACTTGGCTGGATAGAAGACCTACAGGTTGTTTCCGATGTGGTGACTGTAAATATTGTAATTGGATTGGTACATCAAAAAGCTTTTGCAGTGCTAGCACCGGGAAAAGATATTGCATCAGGGATTTCTCGAATTGTAAAACAAGCGGGGTGGTCTATATGGCCACTTGCAATTGCCCCTTAAACTATGTAGGTAAGACTACAAGGGAACTACGCAGACGTATCGGGGAACATCTAGGGGATATAAAACATAAGAGAGACACTCCCCTGGCCCGACATGTTTGGGAATTCCACCAGGGTGATAGTAGATCTATCTCCTTTATTATTATTGAAGTGGTCAAACCTAGCCCCAGGGGTGGCAACCTGGATAAGATTATCCTGCAGAGAGAATGCAGGTGGATTTATTCTTTAAAAACGCAAGTTCCATTGGGCCTAAATGATAGATTGACATACGCTCCATTTCTATAGTTCTGAAATTTACATCTACATTATCTCTTTGTCTCCAATTGGTCATTAATTTACTAACATTCATAACAGGATATTGTCCCGGTTTCTATACCCCACCCGTCATTGCCCCGTGAATGGGGATTTACGGGCAATTGTCTACACACCTTTATCTTTAGGTGGTTGTTCTCCTGGTTATAATATTTTGTCTCTATAGTTGTCAACTATTGCTTCATCTCTTAAAATCCCTCTGCTTCCTCCCTTTCATCTCTTTTCCTCTCTCCCTCCCCTTCATTATTTCGGCCCCCCCCTCCCCTTGGCTTTAGTTAACCCGTGGGGATTCATTTAAAAGATGTAATATGATGCGTCTTCGGTACCGGGTGCTAGTATGCATGTGTGGTGGTGTTGTTCCCTTGCGATGTTTTGTGTGGACAGAGATGAGCCATCACTATGGGTAATGTGTATGAATGGGTCGGAACACGCCCCTTGAATAATGTGCTTCCCACCCGTTTGGATTGATAATGCAATGCCGATAGATCAGTGCGCATGCGCGGTTTCGTCATCTTGCCCGGGGGGATTTGATTGGGCGCCGCATTGGGATGCCATTGGTGAGATTGGAGGCTGAATGGGGCGTGTTCTGGAATATCGGCAGATCAGTACGCATGCGCGGTTATGTCATTTTGCCCGGTGGATTTGACTGGGCGCCGCATTGGAATGGGGCGTGCTTGGTAATACCGGCAGATCGGTACGCATGCGCGGTTACGTCATTTTGCCCGGGGGATTTGACTGGGTGCCGCATTGGGGTGCCGATGTAAGTAGTATCTGTGGTGCCGGCAGGCTTACGTACAGGTACAACCCCTCTACTTCCGGTCTTTACCTTGAGATCTGTGATTGGGACGTATATGCCCTGTAGGCGTTACCCCAGTGTAGCTCCGATGGTGGGCGGTTCTGAGAGATGAATTGAGGACGGGAGTGGTGACTTAGAAACAAGGGCGGTACCAATCTCAGCTGCCGATTCCCTTGAAGGTGCACGTAATTACCCTGCGCCTGAGTGCATTCATGGGATCAGGTCACTTATTGGCCAGAGCATGAGTGACATGCGCAGTAATGGTGTTAGAGATGAGATAGCCAGGGGTTGTTATTGGTTGGTGGCCCCATGTGATCTATTGGTGCCGGTTTTTAAACCCTGCACTTCCTGTGACCAGGGCGCACAGCCATGGATCACTATACCTGACGGATCACCATATCTGACAGCTGGAACTTTTGCCTCCTGATGATCCTTATATCTATAAGAAGGGGAAACGCGTCGAGGCGATATAGAAACGAGCATTTGAAGGGAAGTAATTGCATCTATCTTTCCTTCCTGTATACATCATTTGTGCAATCTGTGCGATATGTTATCCATGTGAAAAATTGCTTAGAAGTTGTTCACCTTTGAGGTAGGGTGCATTAAGGGAAAGCCGACGTGGAACGGGGGCGCCCAAAACAGTTACGGCGTCAAACCCTCCGTTGGTAGGTAGGAGTGAGTGTGTATAGGATGAGATAGGGACCCCATAGAGGTTGTCTCCCCTTCCACCCTACTCCGCCCCCATGGTGCCATTTATACTCATTTTTGAATGCATTGAGGATTAGTTATTTAGGTCCTTTTTGTGCATTCTTCGTACAGGTTGTACAATATTTGCATTTAATCTGATCCATGAATGTCAGTCAGAGATTCATTTTCTTTCAAAGGAAGACTATACGATTATGGGTTGTAACCATTCTGCAATGTTTTATTAATTAATTTATCTGAATTGCAGGATGTGTATTTGTAGGTCAAATTTCTTGAATTATTTATGAATTCTGAAAAATTATTTAGTATTCATTCACCTTGAGGTAGGGTGCATTTAGGGTAAGCCGACGTGGAACGGGGGCGCCCAAAATAGTTACGGCGTCAAACCCCCCGTCTGTAGGTAGGAGCAAGCGTGTATAGGGTGAGATAGGGACTCCATAGAGACTGTCCACCCTTTTACCCTATTGTACCCCTATGGTGTAGTGAATGCTTTTTGATATTTAAGGGACATCAAGGAATAATTAGCTTTCTAAAGGGGGTGTATGCTACACACACATCTGTATATAATCCCCATATTTAAGAGCAGCTCTCTTGTTAGAGGGATCCCATTTGGTAATGCTCTTCAATTTTCCTTGTATGCCCCTGTGTGCTCACAAGTCACTTGGTGTATTTTAACTAAATTTTGATATCAATAAAGTTTATATTTTATTCTGGTAATTGAGGTTCTTTGTACTTGTCTCTAAACTCAATTCGATTGAACTGTTTTTGATAAGATATGCCATGACTGGCAGGCAGCGGGCATCTGTGGTACTCGGGCAGCTGACCGGTGCCGCTGAGCAGGAGATGGAGACCTGAGCAGACGCTGACCGGGTCTCAGTAACCGCCATCTTTGACAAACTACAGGTCACTTTCGAAACCTGCACTGAAGCGGCGTTGCGGATGCAGTTCTACAACTGCCGTCAGCGCTCGCAAGCATTCAAGACTACGCCTTGAGGCTGCAGACGGCCCTACGCACCCTGAAGCAGGTGGACCCTATTACTGAGGCCGAGAGCAACAAAATGCTGGTAGAGAAGTTCTGGCAGGGCCTAGGGTCCGCTGAAGATCGTAAACAACTACGGCTGTGGTGTCTGGACTTGAACTTCGCGGTTCTAAAAGACCGTGCCATTTAAAGCACTACAGATGGTCGACACTGGTGCCCCCGACCCACCATCCTGGCCGGCTGACACCGCTCCCGTCTTCGTAGCAGCCCTTTTGTTGGCCCGAAGGATCTGTCGTCGCAAGCCCAGCGCCTGAGTGATGACGTCGCTAGGATCCTCGCTGCCTTACAGCTACCATCGAAAGCCAAGCCAGCAGAGAAGATACAGCTCGCCGACAGCCTGGAGGATGTCCTGTGGATGCAGCGGAGGAAGGACAACGACAGCCGGTATGGACCACCCGTCTGCTACAAGTGCAATAAGACTGGCCATTACGCTCGCCGGTGCCCTTTAAACGAGCAACCAATGAGGCCAAGGGCCAATCCTCAGCAATAGACCCTCAAGGCGAAGCTGATTGGCGTGACCGATATGTTGGAGGTCGCCCCATCATCTCCCTTGCCGTGGATGGTATCCAGACCTACGCCCTTCTTGATCTCGACACCGGTTCGCAGGTAACGACTATGCCCTATAACCTGTACAAGCAATACTGGTCTGATAGCGAGCTCACCCCCCCGGATCCAAGTTTGACCATCATTACAGCTAATGGACTCCCTATGACCCAGGTGTCACTATGACCCACCTATTGCAACAACTGTCTGTTACAGCAGGAGAAGGGCAGCAGAGGGCTCCGCAACGTGAAATCCGGGCCCTACTGCAGCGGCAACAAGTGAAAATGTCAGGTGGAGAGATTGGTGGCGTGTGAGTGATGGATGTGGCGCCTCTAGTGGTGCCTCCGCGGAGTGAAATCATGATCTGGTGTAGAGTAACAGTGGGTCCCCGTGGACAGGATTACCCGGCAGTGGTGGAGCCTCTGCCGTCCGTGCATTGGCCCACAGTGATGGCAGCCAGAGGGGTGATTGATGTCAAGAAAAGACGGGTGCCCGTGAGAGTGATGAACTGCGGAGAGGAAGAGGTTAGGCTACACCCGCTATGCCACCATTGCTAAATTATTTACTGTAGATACAGATGCTATTCATGCAGCCACCTCCACTATCACCGCATCATAGTCAGGCAGTGACACCCCACCCGCACAGCTAGAGGAGTGGTGTCAGGAGCTACATGTCGGCACCGAATCTACACCTGCACATTACAAGGAGGGGGTGTACCGGGTAGTGCAAGAGTACGAGAATATATTCACTAAACACCCTTTAGACTTCGGGAGGATTCAGGGGCTTCAGCACCATATTCCCAGTGGCACACATCCACCTATTAACCCCTTCAGCCCCTGGGCACTTTCCGTTTTTGCGTTTTTGTTTTTTGCTCCCCTTCTTCCGAGAGCCGTACATTTTTATTTTTCTGTCAATCTTGCCATATGAGGGCTTTTTTTTGTGGGACAAGTTGTAGTTTTAAATGAAATCATAAGTTTTACCATATAGTGTACTGCAAAACGGCAAAAAATTTCCAAGTGCGGAAAAATTGCAAAAAAAGTGTTATTGTACAATAGTTTTTGGGATATTTTATTCACCGTGTTCACTATATGGTAAAACTGATGTATCTATGTGATGGCTCAGGTCAGTGCGAGTTTGCAGACACCAAACATGAATAGGTTTACTTTTATTTAAGAGGTTAAAAATAGTCACAAGCTTGTCCAAAAAAAGTGGCGCACGTTTTGCGCCATTTTTTAAAACCCGTAGCGTTCTCACTTTTCGGGATCCATGGCTCAGTGATGGCTTATTTTTTGTGTCTCGACTAGAGATGAGCGAACCGGTCGTTGTTCGGCGCGAGTTCGGTTCGTCGAACGGAGGTTTCGTTCGAGTTCAGTTTGACGAATGTTCGAAGAACCGAACTCATCCAGGGGAGGTAAAAGGCACGCGTATTTTTGAGAGTGCTTCATGCAAAGCATCTTTTTCATCTTGAAAATGGGGGGCAACTGATGACAGTCAAGTGGGGTGTGTGTGGCCCAATTAGTGGAAACGAGGGAGACTGTGGTTAGAGTCCCCTCGCTTTTGAAAAAAGAACCAAGATGAACAAGTCATGGCTCTCAGAGGACTTTTCTTCCCCTGGCTCATCCAGGGGAGGTGAAAGGCACGCGTATTTTTGAGAGTGCTTCATGCAAAGCATCTTTTTCATCTTGAAAATGGGGGTCAACTGATGGGGTGCGTGTGGCCCAATTAGTGGAAACGAGGGAGACTGTGGTTAGAGTCCCCTCGCTTTTGAAAAAAGAACCAAGATGAACAAGTCATGGCTCTCAGAGGACTTTTCTTCCCATGGCTCATCCAGGGGAGGTAAAAGGCACGCGTATTTTTGAGAGTGCTTCATGCAAAGCATCTTTTTCATCTTGAAAATGGGGGGCAACTGATGACAGTCAAGTGGGGTGTGTGTGGCCCAATTAGTGGAAACGAGGGAGACTGTGGTTGGAGTTCCCTCGCTGTGTTTCTAAAAAAACCAAGATGAACAAGTCATGGCTCTCAGAGGACTTTTTTCCCCTGGCTCATCCAGGGGAGGTGAAAGGCACGCGTATTTTTGAGAGTGCTTCATGCAAAGCATCTTTTTCATCTTGACTGTCATCAGTTGCCCACCATTTTCAAGATGAAAAAGATGCTTTGCATGAAGCACTCTCAAAAATACGTGTGCCTTTCACCTCCCCTGGATGAGCCAGGGGAAAAAAAGTCCTCTGAGAGCCATGACTTCTTCATCTTGGTTCTTTTAGAAACACAGCGAGGGAACTCCTACCACAGTCTCCCTCGTTTCCACTAATTGGGCCAAACACCCCACTTGACTGTCATCAGTTGCCCACCATTTTCAAGTGGGGTGTGTGTGGCCCAATTAGTGGAAACTAGGGAGACTGTGGTTGGGTTCCCCTGGCTTTTGAAAAAAGAACCAAGATGAACAAGTCATGGCTCTCAGAGGACTTTTCTTCCCCTGGCTCATCCAGGGGAGGTGAAAGGCACGCGTATTTTTGAGAGTGCTTCATGCAAAGCATGTTTTTCATCTTGAAAATGGGGGGCAACTGATGACAGTCAAGTGGGGTGTGTGTGGCCCAATTAGTGGAAACGAGGGAGACTATGGTTGGAGTCCCCTTCCTTTTGAAAAAAGAACCAAGATGAACAAGTCATGGCTCTCAGAGGACTTTTCTTCCCCTGGCTCATCCACGGGAGGTGAAAGGCACGCGTATTTTTGAGAGTGCTTCATGCAAAGCGTCTTTTTCATCTTGAAAATGGGGGGCAACTGATGACAGTCAAGGGGGGTGTGTGTGGCCCAATTAGTGGAAACGAGGGAGTCTGTGGTTAGAGTCCCCTCGCTTTTGAAAAAAGAACCAAGATGAACAAGTCATGGCTCTCAGAGGACTTTTCTTCCCCTGGCTCATCCAGGGGAGGTGAAAGGCACGCGTATTTTTGAGAGTGCTTCATGCAAAGCATCTTTTTCATCTTGAAAATGGGGGGCAACTGATGACAGTCAAGTGGAGTGTGTGTGGCCCAATTAGTGGAAACGAGAGAGTCTCCTCGCTTTTGAAAAAAGAACCAAGATGAACAAGTCATGGCTCTCAGAGGACTTTTCTTCCCCTGGCTCATCCAGGGGAGGTGAAAGGCACGCGTACTTTTGAGAGTGCTTCATGCAAAGCATGTTTTTCATCTTGAAAATGGGGGGCAACTGATGACAGTCAAGTGGGGTGTGTGTGGCCCAATTAGTGGAAACGAGGGAGTCCTCTCGCTTTTGAAAAAAGAACCAAGATGAACAAGTCATGGCTCTCAGAGGACTTTTTTTCCCCTGGCTCATCCAGGGGAGGTGAAAGGCACGCATATTTTTGAGCGTGCTTCATGCAAAGCATCTTTTTCATCTTGAAAATGGGGGGCAACTGATGACAGTCAAGTGGGGTGTGTGTGGCCCAATTAGTGGAAACTAGGGAGACTGTGGTTGGAGTCACCTCGCTTTTGAAAAAAGAACCAAGATGAACAAGTCATGGCTCTCAGAGGACTTTTCTTCCCCTGGCTCATCCAGGGGAGGTGAAAGGCACGCGTATTTTTGAGCGTGCTTCATGCAAAGCATCTTTTTCATCTTGAAAATGGGGGGCAACTGATGCCAGTCAAGTGGGGTGTGTGTGGCCCAATTAGTGGAAACGAGGGAGACTGGGGTTGGAGTCCCCTCGCTTTTGAAAAAAGAACCAAAATGAACAAGTCATGGCTCTCAGAGGACTTTTCTTCCCCTGGCTCATCCAGGGGAGGTGAAAGGCACGCGTATTTTTGAGAGTGCTTCATGCAAAGCATCTTTTTCATCTTGAAAATGGGGGGCAACTGATGACAGTCAAGTGGGGTGTGTGTGGCCCAATTAGTAGAAACTAGGGAGAATGTGGTTGGAGTCCCCTCGCTTTTGAAAAAAGAACCAAGATGAACAAGTCATGGCTCTCAGAGGACTTTTCTTCCCCTGGCTCATCCAGGGGAGGTGAAAGGCACGCGTATTTTTTAGAGTGTTTCATGCAAAGCATCTTTTTCATCTTGAAAATGGGGGGCAACTGATGACAGTCAAGTGGGGTGTGTGTGGCCCAATTAGTGGAAATGAGGGAGACTATGGTTGGAGTCCCCTTGCTTTTAAAAAAAGAACCAAGATGAACAAGTCATGGCTCTTAGAGGACTTTTCTTCCCCTGGCTCATCCGGCTCATCCAGGGGAGGTGAAAGGCACGCGTATTTTTGAGAGTGCTTCATGCAAAGCATCTTTTTCATCTTGAAAATGGGGGGCAACTGATGACAGTCAAGTGTAGTGTGTGTGGCCCAATTAGTGGAAACGAGGGAGACTGTGGTTGGAGTCCCCTCGCTTTTGAAAAGAGAACCAAGATGAACAAGTCATGGCTCTCAGAGGACTTATCTTCCCCTGGCTCATCCAGGGGAGGTGAAAGGCACGCGTATTTTTGAGCGTCCTTCATGCAAAGCATCTTTTTCATCTTAAAAATGGGGGGCAACTGATGACAGTCAAGTGGGGTGTGTGTGGCCCAATTAGTGGAAACTAGGGAGACTGTGGTTGGAGTCCCCTCGCTTTTGAAAAAAGAACCAAGATGAACAAGTCATGGCTCTCAGAGGACTTTTCTTCCCCTGGCTCATCCACGGGAGGTGAAAGGCACGCGTATTTTTGAGAGTGCTTCATGCAAAGCATCTTTTTCATCTTGAAAATGGGGGGCAACTGATGACAGTCAAGTGGGGTGTGTGTGGCCCAATTAGTGGAAACGAGAGAGTCCCCTCGCTTTTGAAAAAAGAACCAAGATGAACAAGTCATGGCTCTCAGAGGACTTTTCTTCCCCTGGCTCATCCAGGGGAGGTGAAAGGCACGCGTACTTTTGAGAGTGCTTCATGCAAAGCATGTTTTTCATCTTGAAAATGGGGGGCAACTGATGACAGTCAAGTGGGGTGTGTGTGGCCCAATTAGTGGAAACGAGGGAGTCCTCTCGCTTTTGAAAAAAGAACCAAGATGAACAAGTCATGGCTCTCAGAGGACTTTTCTTCCCCTGGCTCATCCAGTGGAGGTGAAAGGCACGCGTATTTTTGAGCGTGCTTCATGCAAAGCATCTTTTTCATCTTGAAAATGGGGGGCAACTGATGACAGTCAAGTGGGGTGTGTGTGGCCCAATTAGTGGAAACTAGGGAGACTGTGGTTGGAGTCACTTCGCTTTTGAAAAAAGAACCAAGATGAACAAGTCATGGCTCTCAGAGGACTTTTCTTCCCCTGGCTCATCCAGGGGAGGTGAAAGGCACGCGTATTTTTGAGCGTGCTTCATGCAAAGCATCTTTTTCATCTTGAAAATGGGGGGCAACTAATGCCAGTCAAGTGGGGTGTGTGTGGCCCAATTAGTGGAAACGAGGGAGACTGGGGTTGGAGTCCCCTCGCTTTTGAAAAAAGAACCAAAATGAACAAGTCATGGCTCTCAGAGGACTTTTCTTCCCCTGGCTCATCCAGGGGAGGTGAAAGGCACGCGTATTTTTGAGAGTGATTCATGCAAAGCATCTTTTTCATCTTGAAAATGGGGGGCAACTGATGACAGTCAAGTGGGGTGTGTGTGGCCCAATTAGTGGAAACTAGGGAGACTGTGGTTGGAGTCCCCTCGCTTTTGAAAAAAGAACCAAGATGAACAAGTCATGGCTCTCAGAGGACTTTTCTTCCCCTGGCTCATCCAGGGGAGGTGAAAGGCACGCGTATTTTTGAGAGTGCTTCAAGCAAAGCATCTTTTTCATCTTGAAAATGGGGGGCAACAACTGATGACAGTCAAGTGGGGTGTGTGTGGCCCAATTAGTGGAAATGAGGGAGACTATGGTTGGAGTCCCCTTGCTTTTAAAAAAAGAACCAAGATGAACAAGTCATGGCTCTCAGAGGACTTTTCTTCCCCTGGCTCATCCAGGGGAGGTGAAAGGCATGCGTATTTTTGAGAGTGCTTCAAGCAAAGCATCTTTTTCATCTTGAAAATGGGGGGCAACTGATGACAGTCAAGTGGGGTGTGTGTGGCCCAATTAGTGGAAACTAGGGAGACTGTGGTTGGAGTCCCCTCGCTTTTGAAAAAAGAACCAAGATGAACAAGTCATGGCTCTGAGAGGACTTTTCTTCCCCTGGCTCATCCACGGGAGGTGAAAGGCACGCATATTTTCGAGAGTGCTTCATGCAAAGCATCTTTTTGATCTTGAAAATGGGGGGCAACTGATGACAGTCAAGTGGGGTGTGTGTGGCCCAATTAGTGGAAACGAGGGAGACTGTGGTTAGAATCCCCTTGCTTTTGAAAAAAGAACCAAGATGAACAAGTCATGGCTCTCAGAGGACTTTTCTTCCCCTGGCTCATCCAGGAAAGGTGAAAACCACGCGTATTTTTGAGAGTGCTTCATGCAAAGCATCTTTTTCATCTTGAAAATGGGGGGCAACTGATGACAGTCAAGTGGGGTGTGTGTGGCCCAATTAGTGGAAACGAGGGAGACTGTGGTTAGAGTCCCCTCGCTTTTGAAAAAAGAACCAAGATGAACAAGTCATGGCTCTCAGAGGACTTTTCTTCCCCTGGCTCATCCAGGGGAGGTGAAAGGCACGCGTATTTTTTAGAGTGCTTCATGCAAAGCATCTTTTTCATCTTAAAAATGGTGGGCAACTGATGACAGTCAAGTGGGGTGTGTGTGGCCCAATTAGTGGAAACGAGGGAGACTGTGGTTGGAGTCCCCTCGCTTTTGAAAAAAGTACCAAGATGAACAAGTCATGGCTCTCAGAGGACTTTTCTTCCCCTGGCTCATCCAGGGAAGGTGAAAGGCACGCGTATTTTTGAGAGTGCTTCATGCAAAGCATCTTTTTCATTTTGAAAATGGGGGGCAACTGATGACAGTCAAGTGGGGTGTGTGTGGCCCAATTAGTGGAAACGAGGGAGACTGTGGTTGGAGTCCCCTCGCTTTTGAAAAAAGAACCAAGATGAACAAGTCATGGCTCTCAGAGGACTTTTCTTCCCCTGGCTCATCCAGGGGAGGTGAAAGGCACGCGTATTTTTGAGCGTGCTTCATGCAAAGCATCTTTTTCATCTTGAAAATGGGGGGCAACTGATGACAGTCAAGTGGGGTGTGTAGCCCAATTAGTGGAAACTAGGGAGACTGTGGTTGGAGTCCCCTCGCTTTTGAAAAAAGAACCAAGATGAACAAGTCATGGCTCTCAGAGGACTTTTCTTCCCCTGGCTCATCCAGGGGAGGTGAAAGGCACGAGTATTTTTGAGAGTGCTTCATGCAAAGCATCTTTTTCATCTTAAAAATGGGGGGACACTGATGACAGTCAAGTGGGATGTGTGTGGCCCAATTAGTGGAAACGAGGGAGACTGTGGTTGGAGTTCCCTCGCTGTGTTTCTAAAAGAACCAAGATGAACAAGTCATGGCTCTCAGAGGACTTTTCTTCCCCTGGCTCATCCAGGGGAGGTGAAAGGCACGCGTATTTTTGAGAGTGCTTCATGCAAAGCATCTTTTTCATCTTGAAATGGGGGTCAACTGATGACAGTCAAGTGGGGTGTGTGTGGCCCAATTAGTGGAAACGAGGGAGACTGTGGTTAGAGTCCCCTCGCTTTTGAAAAAAGTACCAAGATGAACAAGTCATGGCTCTCAGAGGACTTTTCTTCCCCTGGCTCATCCAGGGAAGGTGAAAGGCACGCGTATTTTTGAGAGTGCTTCATGCAAAGCATCTTCTTCATCTTGAAAATGGGGGGCAACTGATGACAGTCAAGTGGGGTGTGTGTGGCCCAATTAGTGGAAACGAGGGAGACTGTGGTTGGAGTCCCCTCGCTTTTGAAAAAAGAACCAAGATAAACAAGTCATGGCTCTCAGAGGACTTTTCTTCCCCTGGCTCATCCAGAGGAGGTGAAAGGCACGCGTATTTTTGAGCGTGCTTCATGCAAAGCATCTTTTTCATCTTGAAAATGGGGGGCAACTGATGACAGTCAAGTGGGGTGTGTGGCCCAATTAGTGGAAACTAGGAAGACTGTGGTTGGAGTCCCCTTGCTTTTGAAAAAAGAACCAAGATGAACAAGTCATGGCTCTCAGAGGACTTTTCTTCCCCTGGCTCATCCAGGGGAGGTGAAAGGCACGCGTATTTTTTAGAGTGTTTCATGCAAAGCATCTTTTTCATCTTGAAAATGGGGGGCAACTGATGACAGTCAAGTGGGGTGTGTGTGGCCCAATTAGTGGAAATGAGGGAGACTATGGTTGGAGTCCCCTTGCTTTTAAAAAAAGAACCAAGATGAACAAGTCATGGCTCTTAGAGGACTTTTCTTCCCCTGGCTCATCCGGCTCATCCAGGGGAGGTGAAAGGCACGCGTATTTTTGAGAGTGCTTCATGCAAAGCATCTTTTTCATCTTGAAAATGGGGGGCAACTGATGACAGTCAAGTGTAGTGTGTGTGGCCCAATTAGTGGAAACGAGGGAGACTGTGGTTGGAGTCCCCTCGCTTTTGAAAAGAGAACCAAGATGAACAAGTCATGGCTCTCAGAGGACTTTTCTTCCCCTGGCTCATCCAGGGGAGGTGAAAGGCACGCGTATTTTTGAGCGTCCTTCATGCAAAGCATCTTTTTCATCTTAAAAATGGGGGGCAACTGATGACAGTCAAGTGGGGTGTGTGTGGCCCAATTAGTGGAAACTAGGGAGACTGTGGTTGGAGTCCCCTCGCTTTTGAAAAAAGAACCAAGATGAACAAGTCATGGCTCTCAGAGGACTTTTCTTCCCCTGGCTCATCCACGGGAGGTGAAAGGCACGCGTATTTTTGAGAGTGCTTCATGCAAAGCATCTTTTTCATCTTGAAAATGGGGGGCAACTGATGACAGTCAAGTGGGGTGTGTGTGGCCCAATTAGTGGAAACGAGAGAGTCCCCTCGCTTTTGAAAAAAGAACCAAGATGAACAAGTCATGGCTCTCAGAGGACTTTTCTTCCCCTGGCTCATCCAGGGGAGGTGAAAGGCACGCGTACTTTTGAGAGTGCTTCATGCAAAGCATGTTTTTCATCTTGAAAATGGGGGGCAACTGATGACAGTCAAGTGGGGTGTGTGTGGCCCAATTAGTGGAAACGAGGGAGTCCTCTCGCTTTTGAAAAAAGAACCAAGATGAACAAGTCATGGCTCTCAGAGGACTTTTCTTCCCCTGGCTCATCCAGTGGAGGTGAAAGGCACGCGTATTTTTGAGCGTGCTTCATGCAAAGCATCTTTTTCATCTTGAAAATGGGGGGCAACTGATGACAGTCAAGTGGGGTGTGTGTGGCCCAATTAGTGGAAACTAGGGAGACTGTGGTTGGAGTCACTTCGCTTTTGAAAAAAGAACCAAGATGAACAAGTCATGGCTCTCAGAGGACTTTTCTTCCCCTGGCTCATCCAGGGGAGGTGAAAGGCACGCGTATTTTTGAGCGTGCTTCATGCAAAGCATCTTTTTCATCTTGAAAATGGGGGGCAACTAATGCCAGTCAAGTGGGGTGTGTGTGGCCCAATTAGTGGAAACGAGGGAGACTGGGGTTGGAGTCCCCTCGCTTTTGAAAAAAGAACCAAAATGAACAAGTCATGGCTCTCAGAGGACTTTTCTTCCCCTGGCTCATCCAGGGGAGGTGAAAGGCACGCGTATTTTTGAGAGTGATTCATGCAAAGCATCTTTTTCATCTTGAAAATGGGGGGCAACTGATGACAGTCAAGTGGGGTGTGTGTGGCCCAATTAGTGGAAACTAGGGAGACTGTGGTTGGAGTCCCCTCGCTTTTGAAAAAAGAACCAAGATGAACAAGTCATGGCTCTCAGAGGACTTTTCTTCCCCTGGCTCATCCAGGGGAGGTGAAAGGCACGCGTATTTTTGAGAGTGCTTCAAGCAAAGCATCTTTTTCATCTTGAAAATGGGGGGCAACTGATGACAGTCAAGTGGGGTGTGTGTGGCCCAATTAGTGGAAATGAGGGAGACTATGGTTGGAGTCCCCTTGCTTTTAAAAAAAGAACCAAGATGAACAAGTCATGGCTCTCAGAGGACTTTTCTTCCCCTGGCTCATCCAGGGGAGGTGAAAGGCATGCGTATTTTTGAGAGTGCTTCAAGCAAAGCATCTTTTTCATCTTGAAAATGGGGGGCAACTGATGACAGTCAAGTGGGGTGTGTGTGGCCCAATTAGTGGAAACTAGGGAGACTGTGGTTGGAGTCCCCTCGCTTTTGAAAAAAGAACCAAGATGAACAAGTCATGGCTCTGAGAGGACTTTTCTTCCCCTGGCTCATCCACGGGAGGTGAAAGGCACGCATATTTTCGAGAGTGCTTCATGCAAAGCATCTTTTTGATCTTGAAAATGGGGGGCAACTGATGACAGTCAAGTGGGGTGTGTGTGGCCCAATTAGTGGAAACGAGGGAGACTGTGGTTAGAATCCCCTTGCTTTTGAAAAAAGAACCAAGATGAACAAGTCATGGCTCTCAGAGGACTTTTCTTCCCCTGGCTCATCCAGGAAAGGTGAAAACCACGCGTATTTTTGAGAGTGCTTCATGCAAAGCATCTTTTTCATCTTGAAAATGGGGGGCAACTGATGACAGTCAAGTGGGGTGTGTGTGGCCCAATTAGTGGAAACGAGGGAGACTGTGGTTAGAGTCCCCTCGCTTTTGAAAAAAGAACCAAGATGAACAAGTCATGGCTCTCAGAGGACTTTTCTTCCCCTGGCTCATCCAGGGGAGGTGAAAGGCACGCGTATTTTTTAGAGTGCTTCATGCAAAGCATCTTTTTCATCTTAAAAATGGTGGGCAACTGATGACAGTCAAGTGGGGTGTGTGTGGCCCAATTAGTGGAAACGAGGGAGACTGTGGTTGGAGTCCCCTCGCTTTTGAAAAAAGTACCAAGATGAACAAGTCATGGCTCTCAGAGGACTTTTCTTCCCCTGGCTCATCCAGGGAAGGTGAAAGGCACGCGTATTTTTGAGAGTGCTTCATGCAAAGCATCTTTTTCATCTTGAAAATGGGGGGCAACTGATGACAGTCAAGTGGGGTGTGTGTGGCCCAATTAGTGGAAACGAGGGAGACTGTGGTTGGAGTCCCCTCGCTTTTGAAAAAAGAACCAAGATGAACAAGTCATGGCTCTCAGAGGACTTTTCTTCCCCTGGCTCATCCAGGGGAGGTGAAAGGCACGCGTATTTTTGAGCGTGCTTCATGCAAAGCATCTTTTTCATCTTGAAAATGGGGGGCAACTGATGACAGTCAAGTGGGGTGTGTAGCCCAATTAGTGGAAACTAGGGAGACTGTGGTTGGAGTCCCCTCGCTTTTGAAAAAAGAACCAAGATGAACAAGTCATGGCTCTCAGAGGACTTTTCTTCCCCTGGCTCATCCAGGGGAGGTGAAAGGCACGAGTATTTTTGAGAGTGCTTCATGCAAAGCATCTTTTTCATCTTAAAAATGGGGGGACACTGATGACAGTCAAGTGGGATGTGTGTGGCCCAATTAGTGGAAACGAGGGAGACTGTGGTTGGAGTTCCCTCGCTGTGTTTCTAAAAGAACCAAGATGAACAAGTCATGGCTCTCAGAGGACTTTTCTTCCCCTGGCTCATCCAGGGGAGGTGAAAGGCACGCGTATTTTTGAGAGTGCTTCATGCAAAGCATCTTTTTCATCTTGAAATGGGGGTCAACTGATGACAGTCAAGTGGGGTGTGTGTGGCCCAATTAGTGGAAACGAGGGAGACTGTGGTTAGAGTCCCCTCGCTTTTGAAAAAAGTACCAAGATGAACAAGTCATGGCTCTCAGAGGACTTTTCTTCCCCTGGCTCATCCAGGGAAGGTGAAAGGCACGCGTATTTTTGAGAGTGCTTCATGCAAAGCATCTTCTTCATCTTGAAAATGGGGGGCAACTGATGACAGTCAAGTGGGGTGTGTGTGGCCCAATTAGTGGAAACGAGGGAGACTGTGGTTGGAGTCCCCTCGCTTTTGAAAAAAGAACCAAGATAAACAAGTCATGGCTCTCAGAGGACTTTTCTTCCCCTGGCTCATCCAGGGGAGGTGAAAGGCACGCGTATTTTTGAGCGTGCTTCATGCAAAGCATCTTTTTCATCTTGAAAATGGGGGGCAACTGATGACAGTCAAGTGGGGTGTGTGGCCCAATTAGTGGAAACTAGGAAGACTGTGGTTGGAGTCCCCTCGCTTTTGAAAAAAGAACCAAGATGAACAAGTCATGGCTCTCAGAGGACTTTTCTTCCCCTGGCTCATCCAGGGGAGGTGAAAGGCACGCGTATTTTTTAGAGTGTTTCATGCAAAGCATCTTTTTCATCTTGAAAATGGGGGGCAACTGATGACAGTCAAGTGGGGTGTGTGTGGCCCAATTAGTGGAAATGAGGGAGACTATGGTTGGAGTCCCCTTGCTTTTAAAAAAAGAACCAAGATGAACAAGTCATGGCTCTTAGAGGACTTTTCTTCCCCTGGCTCATCCGGCTCATCCAGGGGAGGTGAAAGGCACGCGTATTTTTGAGAGTGCTTCATGCAAAGCATCTTTTTCATCTTGAAAATGGGGGGCAACTGATGACAGTCAAGTGTAGTGTGTGTGGCCCAATTAGTGGAAACGAGGGAGACTGTGGTTGGAGTCCCCTCGCTTTTGAAAAGAGAACCAAGATGAACAAGTCATGGCTCTCAGAGGACTTTTCTTCCCCTGGCTCATCCAGGGGAGGTGAAAGGCACGCGTATTTTTGAGCGTCCTTCATGCAAAGCATCTTTTTCATCTTAAAAATGGGGGGCAACTGATGACAGTCAAGTGGGGTGTGTGTGGCCCAATTAGTGGAAACTAGGGAGACTGTGGTTGGAGTCCCCTCGCTTTTGAAAAAAGAACCAAGATGAACAAGTCATGGCTCTCAGAGGACTTTTCTTCCCCTGGCTCATCCACGGGAGGTGAAAGGCACGCGTATTTTTGAGAGTGCTTCATGCAAAGCATCTTTTTCATCTTGAAAATGGGGGGCAACTGATGACAGTCAAGTGGGGTGTGTGTGGCCCAATTAGTGGAAACGAGAGAGTCCCCTCGCTTTTGAAAAAAGAACCAAGATGAACAAGTCATGGCTCTCAGAGGACTTTTCTTCCCCTGGCTCATCCAGGGGAGGTGAAAGGCACGCGTACTTTTGAGAGTGCTTCATGCAAAGCATGTTTTTCATCTTGAAAATGGGGGGCAACTGATGACAGTCAAGTGGGGTGTGTGTGGCCCAATTAGTGGAAACGAGGGAGTCCTCTCGCTTTTGAAAAAAGAACCAAGATGAACAAGTCATGGCTCTCAGAGGACTTTTCTTCCCCTGGCTCATCCAGTGGAGGTGAAAGGCACGCGTATTTTTGAGCGTGCTTCATGCAAAGCATCTTTTTCATCTTGAAAATGGGGGGCAACTGATGACAGTCAAGTGGGGTGTGTGTGGCCCAATTAGTGGAAACTAGGGAGACTGTGGTTGGAGTCACTTCGCTTTTGAAAAAAGAACCAAGATGAACAAGTCATGGCTCTCAGAGGACTTTTCTTCCCCTGGCTCATCCAGGGGAGGTGAAAGGCACGCGTATTTTTGAGCGTGCTTCATGCAAAGCATCTTTTTCATCTTGAAAATGGGGGGCAACTAATGCCAGTCAAGTGGGGTGTGTGTGGCCCAATTAGTGGAAACGAGGGAGACTGGGGTTGGAGTCCCCTCGCTTTTGAAAAAAGAACCAAAATGAACAAGTCATGGCTCTCAGAGGACTTTTCTTCCCCTGGCTCATCCAGGGGAGGTGAAAGGCACGCGTATTTTTGAGAGTGATTCATGCAAAGCATCTTTTTCATCTTGAAAATGGGGGGCAACTGATGACAGTCAAGTGGGGTGTGTGTGGCCCAATTAGTGGAAACTAGGGAGACTGTGGTTGGAGTCCCCTCGCTTTTGAAAAAAGAACCAAGATGAACAAGTCATGGCTCTCAGAGGACTTTTCTTCCCCTGGCTCATCCAGGGGAGGTGAAAGGCACGCGTATTTTTGAGAGTGCTTCAAGCAAAGCATCTTTTTCATCTTGAAAATGGGGGGCAACTGATGACAGTCAAGTGGGGTGTGTGTGGCCCAATTAGTGGAAATGAGGGAGACTATGGTTGGAGTCCCCTTGCTTTTAAAAAAAGAACCAGGATGAACAAGTCATGGCTCTCAGAGGACTTTTCTTCCCCTGGCTCATCCAGGGGAGGTGAAAGGCATGCGTATTTTTGAGAGTGCTTCAAGCAAAGCATCTTTTTCATCTTGAAAATGGGGGGCAACTGATGACAGTCAAGTGGGGTGTGTGTGGCCCAATTAGTGGAAACTAGGGAGACTGTGGTTGGAGTCCCCTCGCTTTTGAAAAAAGAACCAAGATGAACAAGTCATGGCTCTGAGAGGACTTTTCTTCCCCTGGCTCATCCACGGGAGGTGAAAGGCACGCATATTTTCGAGAGTGCTTCATGCAAAGCATCTTTTTGATCTTGAAAATGGGGGGCAACTGATGACAGTCAAGTGGGGTGTGTGTGGCCCAATTAGTGGAAACGAGGGAGACTGTGGTTAGAATCCCCTTGCTTTTGAAAAAAGAACCAAGATGAACAAGTCATGGCTCTCAGAGGACTTTTCTTCCCCTGGCTCATCCAGGAAAGGTGAAAACCACGCGTATTTTTGAGAGTGCTTCATGCAAAGCATCTTTTTCATCTTGAAAATGGGGGGCAACTGATGACAGTCAAGTGGGGTGTGTGTGGCCCAATTAGTGGAAACGAGGGAGACTGTGGTTGGAGTCCCCTCGCTTTTGAAAAAAGTACCAAGATGAACAAGTCATGGCTCTCAGAGGACTTTTCTTCCCCTGGCTCATCCAGGGAAGGTGAAAGGCACGCGTATTTTTGAGAGTGCTTCATGCAAAGCATCTTTTTCATCTTGAAAATGGGGGGCAACTGATGACAGTCAAGTGGGGTGTGTGTGGCCCAATTAGTGGAAACGAGGGAGACTGTGGTTGGAGTCCCCTCGCTTTTGAAAAAAGAACCAAGATGAACAAGTCATGGCTCTCAGAGGACTTTTCTTCCCCTGGCTCATCCAGGGGAGGTGAAAGGCACGCGTATTTTTGAGCGTGCTTCATGCAAAGCATCTTTTTCATCTTGAAAATGGGGGGCAACTGATGACAGTCAAGTGGGGTGTGTAGCCCAATTAGTGGAAACTAGGGAGACTGTGGTTGGAGTCCCCTCGCTTTTGAAAAAAGAACCAAGATGAACAAGTCATGGCTCTCAGAGGACTTTTCTTCCCCTGGCTCATCCAGGGGAGGTGAAAGGCACGAGTATTTTTGAGAGTGCTTCATGCAAAGCATCTTTTTCATCTTAAAAATGGGGGGACACTGATGACAGTCAAGTGGGATGTGTGTGGCCCAATTAGTGGAAACGAGGGAGACTGTGGTTGGAGTTCCCTCGCTGTGTTTCTAAAAGAACCAAGATGAACAAGTCATGGCTCTCAGAGGACTTTTCTTCCCCTGGCTCATCCAGGGGAGGTGAAAGGCACGCGTATTTTTGACAGTGCTTCATGCAAAGCATCTTTTTCATCTTGAAATGGGGGTCAACTGATGACAGTCAAGTGGGGTGTGTGTGGCCCAATTAGTGGAAACGAGGGAGACTGTGGTTAGAGTCCCCTCGCTTTTGAAAAAAGTACCAAGATGAACAAGTCATGGCTCTCAGAGGACTTTTCTTCCCCTGGCTCATCCAGGGAAGGTGAAAGGCACGCGTATTTTTGAGAGTGCTTCATGCAAAGCATCTTCTTCATCTTGAAAATGGGGGGCAACTGATGACAGTCAAGTGGGGTGTGTGTGGCCCAATTAGTGGAAACGAGGGAGACTGTGGTTGGAGTCCCCTCGCTTTTGAAAAAAGAACCAAGATAAACAAGTCATGGCTCTCAGAGGACTTTTCTTCCCCTGGCTCATCCAGGGGAGGTGAAAGGCACGCGTATTTTTGAGCGTGCTTCATGCAAAGCATCTTTTTCATCTTGAAAATGGGGGGCAACTGATGACAGTCAAGTGGGGTGTGTGGCCCAATTAGTGGAAACTAGGAAGACTGTGGTTGGAGTCCCCTCGCTTTTGAAAAAAGAACCAAGATGAACAAGTCATGGCTCTCAGAGGACTTTTCTTCCCCTGGCTCATCCAGGGGAGGTGAAAGGCATGCATATTTTTGAGCGTGCTTCATGCAAAGCATCTTTTTCATCTTGAAAATGGGGGGCAACTGATGACAGTCAAGTGGGGTGTGTGTGGCCCAATTAGTGGAAACTAGGGAGACTGTGGTTGGAGTCCCCTCGCTTTTGAAAAAAGAACCAAGATGAACAAGTCATGGCTCTGAGAGGACTTTTCTTCCCCTGGCTCATCCACGGGAGGTGAAAGGCACGCATATTTTCGAGAGTGCTTCATGCAAAGCATCTTTTTGATCTTGAAAATGGGGGGCAACTGATGACAGTCAAGTGGGGTGTGTGTGGCCCAATTAGTGGAAACGAGGGAGACTGTGGTTAGAATCCCCTTGCTTTTGAAAAAAGAACCAAGATGAACAAGTCATGGCTCTCAGAGGACTTTTCTTCCCCTGGCTCATCCAGGAAAGGTGAAAACCACGCGTATTTTTGAGAGTGCTTCATGCAAAGCATCTTTTTCATCTTGAAAATGGGGGGCAACTGATGACAGTCAAGTGGGGTGTGTGTGGCCCAATTAGTGGAAACGAGGGAGACTGTGGTTAGAGTCCCCTCGCTTTTGAAAAAAGAACCAAGATGAACAAGTCATGGCTCTCAGAGGACTTTTCTTCCCCTGGCTCATCCAGGGGAGGTGAAAGGCACGCGTATTTTTTAGAGTGCTTCATGCAAAGCATCTTTTTCATCTTAAAAATGGTGGGCAACTGATGACAGTCAAGTGGGGTGTGTGTGGCCCAATTAGTGGAAACGAGGGAGACTGTGGTTGGAGTACCCTCGCTGTGTTTCTAAAAGAACCAAGATGAACAAGTCATGGCTCTCAGAGGACTTTTCTTCCCCTGGCTCATCCAGGGGAGGTGAAAGGCACGTGTATTTTTGAGAGTGCTTCATGCAAAGCATCTTTTTCATCTTGAAATGGGGGTCAACTGATGACAGTCAAGTGGGGTGTGTGTGGCCCAATTAGTGGAAACGAGGGAGACTGTGGTTGGAGTCCCCTCGCTTTTGAAAAAAGTACCAAGATGAACAAGTCATGGCTCTCAGAGGACTTTTCTTCCCCTGGCTCATCCAGGGAAGGTGAAAGGCACGCGTATTTTTGAGAGTGCTTCATGCAAAGCATCTTTTTCATCTTGAAAATGGGGGGCAACTGATGACAGTCAAGTGGGGTGTGTGTGGCCCAATTAGTGGAAACGAGGGAGACTGTGGTTGGAGTCCCCTCGCTTTTGAAAAAAGAACCAAGATGAACAAGTCATGGCTCTCAGAGGACTTTTCTTCCCCTGGCTCATCCAGGGGAGGTGAAAGGCACGCGTATTTTTGAGCGTGCTTCATGCAAAGCATCTTTTTCATCTTGAAAATGGGGGGCAACTGATGACAGTCAAGTGGCGTGTGTAGCCCAATTAGTGGAAAATAGGGAGACTGTGGTTGGAGTCCCCTCGCTTTTGAAAAAAGAACCAAGATGAACAAGTCATGGCTCTCAGAGGACTTTTCTTCCCCTGGCTCATCCAGGGGAGGTGAAAGGCACGAGTATTTTTGAGAGTGCTTCATGCAAAGCATCTTTTTCATCTTAAAAATGGGGGGACACTGATGACAGTCAAGTGGGGTGTGTGTGGCCCAATTAGTGGAAACGAGGGAGACTGTGATTGGAGTTCCCTCGCTGTGTTTCTAAAAGAACCAAGATGAACAAGTCATGGCTCTCAGAGGACTTTTCTTCCCCTGGCTCATCCAGGGGAGGTGAAAGGCACGCGTATTTTTGAGAGTGCTTCATGCAAAGCATCTTTTTCATCTTGAAATGGGGGTCAACTGATGACAGTCAAGTGGGGTGTGTGTGGCCCAATTAGTGGAAACGAGGGAGACTGTGGTTAGAGTCCCCTCGCTTTTGAAAAAAGTACCAAGATGAACAAGTCATGGCTCTCAGAGGACTTTTCTTCCCCTGGCTCATCCAGGGAAGGTGAAAGGCACGCGTATTTTTGAGAGTGCTTCATGCAAAGCATCTTTTTCATCTTGAAAATGGGGGGCAACTGATGACAGTCAAGTGGGGTGTGTGTGGCCCAATTAGTGGAAACGAGGGAGACTGTGGTTGGAGTCCCCTCGCTTTTGAAAAAAGAACCAAGATAAACAAGTCATGGCTCTCAGAGGACTTTTCTTCCCCTGGCTCATCCAGGGGAGGTGAAAGGCACGCGTATTTTTGAGCGTGCTTCATGCAAAGCATCTTTTTCATCTTGAAAATGGGGGGCAACTGATGACAGTCAAGTGGGGTGTGTGGCCCAATTAGTGGAAACTAGGAAGACTGTGGTTGGAGTCCCCTCGCTTTTGAAAAAAGAACCAAGATAAACAAGTCATGGCTCTCAGAGGACTTTTCTTCCCCTGGCTCATCCAGGGGAGGTGAAAGGCATGCATATTTTTGAGCGTGCTTCATGCAAAGCATCTTTTTCATCTTGAAAATGGGGGGCAACTGATGACAGTCAAGTGGGGTGTGTGTGGCCCAATTAGTGGAAACGAGGGAGACTGTGGTTGGAGTTCCCTCGCTGTTTTTCTAAAAGAACCAAGATGAACAATTCATGGCTTTCAGAGGACTTTTCTTCCCCTGGCTCATCCAGGGGAGGTGAAAGGCACGCGTATTTTTGAGAGTGCTTCATGCAAAGCATCTTTTTCATCTTGAAATGGGGGTCAACTGATGACAGTCAAGTGGGGTGTGTGTGGCCCAATTAGTGGAAACGAGGGAGACTGTGGTTGGAGTCCCCTCGCTTTTGAAAAAAGTACCAAGATGAACAAGTCATGGCTCTCAGAGGACTTTTCTTCCCCTGGCTCATCCAGGGAAGGTGAAAGGCACACGTATTTTTGAGAGTGCTTCATGCAAAGCATCTTTTTCATCTTGAAAATGGGGGGCAACTGATGACAGTCAAGTGGGGTGTGTGTGGCCCAATTAGTGGAAACGAGGGAGACTGTGGTTGGAGTCCCCTCGCTTTTGAAAAAAGAACCAAGATGAACAAGTCATGGCTCTCAGAGGACTTTTCTTCCCCTGGCTCATCCAGGGGAGGTGAAAGGCACGCGTATTTTTGAGCGTGCTTCATGCAAAGCATCTTTTTCATCTTGAAAATGGGGGGCAACTGATGACAGTCAAGTGGGGTGTGTGGCCCAATTAGTGGAAACTAGGGAGACTGTGGTTGGAGTCCCCTCGCTTTTGAAAAAAGAACCAAGTTGAACAAGTCATGGCTCTCAGAGGACTTTTCTTCCCATGGCTCATCCAGGGGAGGTGAAAGGCATGCGTATTTTTGAGCGTGCTTCATGCAAAGCATCTTTTTCATCTTGAAAATGGGGGGCAACTGATGACAGTCAAGTGGGGTGTGTGTGGCCCAATTAGTGGAAACTAGGGAGACTGTGGTTGGAGTCCCCTCGCTTTTGAAAAAAGAACCAAGATGAACAAGTCATGGCTCTCAGAGGACTTTTCTTCCCCTAGCTCATCCAGGGGAGGTGAAAGGCACGCGTATTTTTGAGAGTGCTTCATGCAAAGCATCTTTTTCATCTTGAAAATGGGGGGCAACTGATGACAGTCAAGTGGGGTGTGTGTGGCCCAATTAGTGGAAACGAGGGAGACTATGGTTGGAGTCCCCTTGCTTTTGAAAAAAGAACCAAAATGAACAAGTCATGGCTCTGAGAGGACTTTTCTTCCCCTGGCTCATCCACGGGAGGTGAAAGGCACGCGTATTTTTGAGAGTGCTTCATGCAAAGCATCTTTTTGATTTTGAAAATGGGGGCAACTGATGACAGTCAAGTGGGGTGTGTGTGGCCCAATTAGTGGAAACGAGGGAGACTGTGGTTAGAATCCCCTTGCTTTTGAAAAAAGAACCAAGATGAACAAGTCATGGCTCTCAGACGACTTTTCTTCCCCTGGCTCATCCAGGGGAGGTGAAAGGCACGCGTATTTTTGAGAGTGCTTCATGCAAAGCATCTTTTTCATCTTGATAATGGGGGTCAACTGATGACAGTCAAGTGGGGTGTGTGTGACCCAATTAGTGGAAACGAGGGAGACTGTGGTTGGAGTTCCCTCGCTGTGTTTCTAAAAGAACCAAGATGAACAAGTCATGGCTCTCAGAGGATTTTTCTTCCCCTGGCTCATCCAGGGGAGGTGAAAGGCACGCGTATTTTTGAGAGTGCTTCATGCAAAGCATCTTTTTCATCTTAAAAATGGGGGGCAACTGATGACAGTCAAGTGGGGTGTGTGTGGCCCAATTAGTGGAAACGAGGGAGACTGTGGTTGGAGTTCCCTCGCTGTGTTTCTAAAAGAACCAAGATGAACAAGTCATGGCTCTCAGAGGACTTTTCTTCCCCTGGCTCATCCAGGGGAGGTGAAAGGCACGCGTATTTTTGAGAGTGCTTCATGCAAAGCATCTTTTTCATCTTGAAATGGGGGTCAACTGATGACAGTCAAGTGGGGTGTGTGTGGCCCAATTAGTGGAAACGAGGGAGACTGTGGTTGGAGTTCCCTCGCTGTGTTTCTAAAAGAACCAAGATGAACAAGTCATGGCTCTCAGAGGACTTTTCTTCCCCTGGCTCATCCAGGGGAGGTGAAAGGCACGCGTATTTTTGAGAGTCCTTCATGCAAAGCATCTTTTTCATCTTGAAATGGGGGTCAACTGATGACAGTCAAGTGGGGTGTCTGTGGCCCAATTAGTGGAAACGAGGGAGACTGTGGTTGGAGTCCCCTCGCTTTTGAAAAAAGTACCAAGATGAACAAGTCATGGCTCTCAGAGGACTTTTCTTCCCCTGGCTCATCCAGGGGAGGTGAAAGGCATGCGTATTTTTGAGCGTGCTTCATGCAAAGCATCTTTTTCATCTTGAAAATGGGGGGCAACTGATGACAGTCAAGTGGGGTGTGTGTGGCCCAATTAGTGGAAACGAGGGAGACAATGGCTGGAGTCCCCTTGCTTTTGAAAAAAGAACCAAGATGAACAAGTCATGGCTCTCAGACGACTTTTCTTCCCCTGGCTCATCCAGGGGAGGTGAAAGGCACGCGTATTTTTGAGAGTGCTTCATGCAAAGCATCTTTTTCATCTTGATAATGGGGGGCAACTGATGACAGTCAAGTGGGGTGTGTGTGGCCCAATTAGTGGAAACGAGGGAGACTGTGGTTAGAATCCCCTTGCTTTTGAAAAAAGAACCAAGATGAACAAGTCATGGCTCTCAGACGACTTTTCTTCCCCTGGCTCATCCAGGGGAGGTGAAAGGCACGCGTATTTTTGAGAGTGCTTCATGCAAAGCATCTTTTTCATCTTGATAATGGGGGTCAACTGATGACAGTCAAGTGGGGTGTGTGTGACCCAATTAGTGGAAACGAGGGAGACTATTGTTGGATTCCCCTCGCTTTTGAAAAAAAAACCAAGATGAACAAGTCATGGCTCTCAGAGGACTTTTCTTCCCCTGGCTCATCCAGGGGAGGTGAAAGGCACGCGTATTTTTGAGAGTGCTTCATGCAAAGCATCTTTTTCATCTTGAAAATGGGGGGCAACTGATGACAGTCAAGTGGGGTGTGTGTGGCCCAATTAGTGGAAACGAGGGAGACTGTGGTTAGAGTCCCATCGCTTTTGAAAAAAGAACCAAGATGAACAAGTCATGGCTCTCAGAGGACTTTTCTTCCCCTGGCTCGTCCAGGGGAGGTGAAAGGCATGCGTATTTTTGAGCGTGCTTCATGCAAAGCATCTTTTTTATCTTGATAATGGGGGGCAACTGATGACAGTCAAGTGGGGTGTGTGTGACCCAATTAGTGGAAACGAGGGAGACTATTGTTGGATTCCCCTCGCTTTTGAAAAAAGAACCAAGATGAACAAGTCATGGCTCTCAGAGGACTTTTCTTCCCCTGGCTCATCCAGGGGAGGTGAAAGGCACGCGTATTTTTGAGAGTGCTTCATGCAAAGCATCTTTTTCATCTTGAAAATGGGGGGCAACTGATGACAGTCAAGTGGGGTGTGTGTGGCCCAATTAGTGGAAACGAGGGAGACTATGGTTGGAGTCCCCTTGCTTTTAAAAAAAGAACCAAGATGAACAAGTCATGGCTCTCAGAGGACTTTTCTTCCCCTGGCTCATCCACGGGAGGTGAAAGGCACGCGTATTTTTGAGAGTGCTTCATGCAAAGCATGTTTTTCATCTTGAAAATGGGGGGCAACTGATGACAGTCAAGTGGGGTGTGTGTGGCTCAATTAGTGGAAACGAGGGAGACTGTGGTTAGAGTCCCCTCGCTTTTGAAAAAAGAACCAAGATGAACAAGTCATGGCTCTCAGAGGACTTTTCTTCCCCTGGCTCATCCAGGGGAGGTGAAAGGCACGCGTATTTTTGAGAGTGCTTCATGCAAAGCATCTTTTTCATCTTAAAAATGGGGGGCAACTGATGACACTCAAGTGGGGTGTGTGTGGCCCAATTAGTGGAAACGAGGGAGACTGTGGTTGGAGTTCCCTCGCTGTGTTTCTAAAAGAACCAAGATGAACAAGTCATGGCTCTCAGAGGACTTTTCTTCCCCTGGCTCATCCAGGGGAGGTGAAAGGCACGCGTATTTTTGAGAGTGCTTCATGCAAAGCATCTTTTTCATCTTGAAATGGGGGTCAACTGATGACAGTCAAGTGGGGTGTGTGTGGCCCAATTAGTGGAAACGAGGGAGACTGTGGTTGGAGTCCCCTCGCTTTTGAAAAAAGTACCAAGATGAACAAGTCATGGCTCTCAGAGGACTTTTCTTCCCCTGGCTCATCCAGGGGAGGTGAAAGGCACGCGTATTTTTGAGAGTGCTTCATGCAAAGCATCTTTTTCATCTTGAAAATGGGGGGCAACTGATGACAGTCAAGTGGGGTGTGTGTGGCCCAATTAGTGGAAACGAGGGAGACTGTGGTTGGAGTCCCCTCGCTTTTGAAAAAAGAACCAAGATGAACAAGTCATGGCTCTCAGAGGACTTTTCTTCCCCTGGCTCATCCAGGGGAGGTGAAAGGCACGCGTATTTTTGAGCGTGCTTCATGCAAAGCATCTTTTTCATCTTGAAAATGGGGGGCAACTGATGACAGTCAAGTGGGGTGTGTGTGGCCCAATTAGTGGAAACTAGGGAGACTATGGTTGGAGTCCCTTTGCTTTTGAAAAAGGAACCAAGATGAACAAGTCATGGCTCTCAGAGGACTTTTCTTCCCCTGGCTCATCCAGGGGAGGTGAAAGGCACGCGTATTTTTGAGAGTGCTTCAAGCAAAGCATCTTTTTCATCTTGAAAATGGGGGTCAACTGATGACAGTCAAGTGGGGTATGTGTGGCCCAATTAGTGGAAACGAGGGAGACAGTGGTTGGAGTCCCCTTGCTGTGTTTTACATGATTTTAGAAGGGCATGACATGTCTTAGAGCTTGACTTTCAGCATCTGCAAACTGTTGGCTACCAAAATGCTTCCTTTCCAACCTTTTTAACCGAGGATTTTCGAGACCTTATGCCCATCGCAGTGCCCCAAGAGCTGATGCCGAGGCGCCACTCCTTCTCCAATAAAGGCGTGCATGCGCTACACCAGCATGTCGCACCAAACATCACCGCTTCTTTGAGAAACTGTGTGACAGGGTGCATTTCAACACAGATACTTGAACCAGTAAGCATGGACAGGGGCGTTACATGTCGCTGACTGGGCAATGGGTTACTATGGGGAGAGATGGAGAAGGGTCTGCTGTACACGTCTTGCTGTCCCCACGAGTTGTATCAATCCTTCCTCTGTAGGTAGAAGTTAATACACTGCTTCTGCCTCCTCAACCTCGTGTGGGTCCTTCACCTCGGCCCAAACCCTGTGTGGTCAGGGCACCCTTCCTTGTACCTACGCACAAGGAAAACCACACACCTCCTCCTTACTATGCTGGCAGCAGAGCTCAATGCCATCATGCGGTCAAAT
Source organism: Anomaloglossus baeobatrachus (assembly GCF_048569485.1). Classification (NCBI taxonomy): domain Eukaryota; kingdom Metazoa; phylum Chordata; class Amphibia; order Anura; family Aromobatidae; genus Anomaloglossus; species Anomaloglossus baeobatrachus. The sequence continues at coordinate 140,598,954 of NC_134361.1, read as the reverse complement.
GTTTACTTTGAAATGTATGGGAAATGTGAGTCACACCGCTGAGTGAGAAGTTGTGAACGGTTAGCTCTGGAGACCAAGTTTCATCAATGGTTGTCTCCACTCAACCAGCAGACAGGGAATGCCGGGTGTGACAATGATGCAAACATGGGTGCGGCCCTTCGCCGTGACAATGTGACACACGTGCCTTGTGTGCCTCACTTGTTGAATCTAATTCTCCAGCAATTTTTAAAACACCATCCCGGCCTACATGGCCTTGTGCAGTGGGCACGCTCGCTATGTGCTCACTTCCATCGTTCGCACACAGCAGCTCAACAACTTTGGTCGCTCCAGAAGTTTTTAGGTCTGGTGGTTAAACGCCTGAAATGCGATGTGCCGACACGCAGGAATTTGAATCTGCACATGTTGCAGCCTTTGTGGCAGCACCGCCGAACCCTGCTGCAATACGTTATGACATATAGCCTGGCCTAACTTGATCCAGAGGTGGTGCAGATCACGCTGCTGGAGTGGTGTCAGATCAAGGACCTATGCACCCTTCTACACAGTTTAAAAATGTCGACGAAGATGTTTAGCACTGGCAATGCCATTCTCAGTGTGACAATTCTGGTCATCTACATGTTGGAGCACACTGTAAGCATTATTCGGAGTCAGGTGTTGGGACAAGAGGAAGGGGAGGAAGTACAGGAGGAGTCATATGCGGAAGGGATAACAAGATCTATGAGGTCCAGATGGTCAGCGGCACCTAGGTGGCAGTCATGGTGGGGGAGAGGGATTAACAAGGGCGCATAGTATCAGCAAAAAGTGTTGAGGAAGGTGCAGGAGCCCATGAAGAAATGGAGGACAAACTGGCGATGGGCATGGAAGACTCAGCAGATGAGTGAGAGCTTGCTCACATTTCGGTTGTGCGAGGTTGGGGGGAGAGGGCAGAGGAAGGAGGCACGATTCTCACCTCTCTGCCACCAACACACCAAGGACTTGGTCCTCCTGGATGCACAAGACAAGACACATGAGCGCCTTCTTGCTGCACTACCTACAACATGACCCTCGGATTGTACGAATTCGAAGTAATGCTAACTACTGGGTTGCCACACTGTTAGATCCCTGGTACACACTAAACACCAGTGCTGCACAGAGTGAATCTCAACGCTTTGTCATGGATAGGAGGAAATGATCTTTTACTTGTCCACATCTGAGGGACCGAGGGCTGGCTGCTGTGCTGAGATTGCATTGAGTACGGTGTCCCTGCAGAGTTGCACTTTTGGTCATATACAAAATGAGTTGAAAAAGGACAGATGCTGGTGGAAAGGGGAACAGGTGTGTTGAAAAGGGGAAAAAAGTTTTTGTCCGTTAGTTTGGTGGTTAATCAAAAGTAACATTTTCTGAAGAAACACCATCTGTTACGGTGGGACTGGCAGATTTGGATAATGTGGTATATACTTTGTTACCGCTATATAACGAAAATTAATAAGAAAAGAAGGAGAAAGGTATATATCCTCATCAGCAGTCAGTGTCCACCGTGCTGGGAGCCCTGTTAGCGTGACAGGGTCCACACGCCCACCCAGCCCAGGAACTCCCTGTTAACATCACAGGGGCCATTGAGTACGCTGACCGTGTGCATTGGGGCCACACCTGTGGACAGCAGGCGCATCAGCAGCAGCAGGCCTGTTAATGCCACTGGGCTGCACAAGCAGGACTTGTAGGACAGGAGCTGGTCTTAACCTTTCTGCGTTACCAACTGTGGTGGCGGCCTGCATCGACGCCCTATCACAGCCTACCTCTGGCCTAAAGCCGCAATGGGTTCAAGACATGGAGGTGTGCTCTTTCGGAGCATAATAGAAAACTGCGCACCTCCTTGTTGGCTCCAGCCCGTTTTATAACCTGGGTCCGCCCAAAACCAGGGTGGACCACAATGCACCTCCTGGAGACAAAAGCAGAGTGACACGTCATGAGTGGCATAACTAGCGTCCTATTTGGAACCGCAACTTCAATGATGACCTCATGGCTGCCACGACACAAACACCTCACCAGTCATCGTCTGACCATCAATAATGAGGTGACAAGTCATAGGGGCGGGCCTCTGCAAGCCATTTGGGAGTGGCCTGGCCACATCGTCAGGATACCTGATGCCCTGTGGTCTATATGGGCCCCCCACATCAGGGGCAGGGCCAAAGAGTTCATTACCGGACCTAGTCTCTGATGCAGTAAGTGCCTGAGCATGCTCAGTAGCATGAAATACAGTCTCTGAAAAAAGACTATCAGCTTTAGCATGGTGTCTAGGCACAAAACAGGACTTAGACCCGGCACGGAATGCAAGTACCTGTGCAAAGAGGCTTTTCGCACTAAGTGTGGGAGCATGCGCTGTATCCCGAAATGAAGACTTAGCCTCAGGAATGGCACAGTCAGGCTGAGCATACTCACTAGGCGAAACACTGTAGTTAGGCTGCAGCTGGGGTAAATCGGCACACGCATGCGCACTAGCTGCCTCTCCACACTTAGACGTGGAGGAGAAATTGCTCTTAGGGTGTGGACTTGGAGATGCTGTCTATGAACAGAAGGAAAAGCTAAAGGTGTGTGTTACAGCAAGGAGCCACCGCGGAAACACTTCGTTCAATTGTGAGGGGAGCCATTTTGGAGTTTGGTGAGGAGTACCGTAACGCCAGTGAGCAGCATCCTGTGCCACAGACCAACATTCTTACGGTGCTGTCTATACTTCTTACCATGAGAGGAGCGTAAAGTCTGTATTTCTGGCAACTGGACATCACAGTACCCGGGTACGGTAGGCTGTGCCCAGACAATAATGCGGGCACGCAACACTTTGTTTTATTAGCAAAACACATATCTGTTCTGGGTAGTCCGACTATTTATAGACAATAAGACTTGCTGCCTCTGCACTGTCAAATTGTCACGTACAGTTTAAATCATAGAGGGACAGCGACACATGTTTGCATTGACTGTTGATTTTCAAGATTTCCATGACTGTGTTGCAGAGCTGTGTGGTTTGCATTCACACTGTTATCATCTGCCTTATCTGTGAGGCTTCAGCTAACAAGGGTATTCAGGGGGGGTAATGTTTTTTGTCTATGTTTACATAGATAACTGGGAAGCTCTTGTGATGCGCCACTGGTAAGTCGTGTTCGCACACACACACACACGCACAAACACACAATTACTGCTACGCATAGGGATTAGCAGGTAGTAGGCAACAGAATAGATTGTTCAATTATTTAAATTGTATGCATGGTTCTTATTGTTTGTTTTGGTAAAGTTAAACAATAATTTATCAACCCAACTGGCTAGAGTCCTTTTCCTTTTGCCTGGTTTTGCTGCATACTGGGGAGCCCACCCTGTACACGACTTAAAATGAACATAAGTCGCAATGTGAATTTCACTGTGCTACAATGCGGCCTAGCGTGCCTGTGCAACCACCGCCTGCCCCATCAAGTGCATCTGCGTGCTCTTCATCCTCTGTGACTGTGGGGACAGCAGTCTCACATGGTTTTTCACACTGAACTTCCACCCCTTTACACGCAACAGGGAGTGTGATTGGCAGGTCATCACTTGTTTTGGAAGTGGAAACAGATGGTATTGTTGAGCTGTCAGACATCGAGAAAACCAACATAGGATGCAGGCTACATTATATCACACACCTGCACCTTCGTCACAGATTGGCTGGACTACTTGCATTTAATAATTGCATTCCAGAAATGGAAAGGAGTGTAGAATGCACATGTGTTGTACATTGCTTGGCAGCAAAGGAACACTAAGGGTAAGTTCACACAGTGCGTTTTTCGCGGCGTTTTTGCGCAGTTTTCGGGTGCGTTTTTGCTCAGAAAACTGCATGATTTTGCTTCCCCAGCAAAGTCTATGAGTTTTCATTTTTGCTGTCTGCACACAGCGTTTTTTTTCAGCTGCGTTTTTGTGGTGCCACAAAAATGCAGCATGTCAATTATTCCCGCGTTTTTCACTGGGCTTTTCATCCATTGAGTGCAATGGGATGTTGAAAGACGCAATGAGAAACGCAAATTGCAAATATAGCTGCGTTTTGGTGCGTTTCTAAGACCAAAAACGCAGCTATAAACGCAGGAGGTGGGTAGTAAAGTGACGTGTACAGGAGGAGGATTCCTTCTGTCAGTAAACACAGAAGCGTGAATCCTCCCGATACCGTCACCGCCGCTTCCACCTCCGGTCCTGTGCATGTATGCTGCCGTGCGGCGCCATGTCTGGGCGGGAGGTGGAAGCGGCAATCAAAAGTGAACAGTAAAAAAAAAAAAAAAGTTATACTCACCTGTCTGCAGGGTCCCAGTGCCATTCCCGCTCCCAGATTCTGTCACGGTATCACCGCTCCAGCAGTGTGCAGTCTCCCCGGGTACGTATGCCTGCAGGATGCAGGACCTGGCGATGGATCACCTGATGCAGTCACCTCACGCATCAGCTGATCGTAAGTCTCGGGCTGACGCCAGCGGCCGGCCGGCTTCACCTATCAGCAGATGCGTCAGGAGACTTCATCCCTGATTACCGGCAGCTGCTGCAGCAATCGGACGGGATCAGACTCCCTCCCCATCGCTCCAGGAGCTGCCGGTAATCAGCACATAAGTATTATTTTTTTTTTTTTTTTTTTTTGCACCGATGCATCAGCTGATTGTATAAACTGGCTTCTATACAATCAGCTGATGTGTGATGTGCTTCAGCCCCTAGAACCTGACACATCATCTGATCGCTTTGCCTTCCAGCAAACCGATCAGATGATATTGGATCCGGATTGGACGGCGCGGGACCCTTGACCCAGGATTACTGCGGAGGGGGCTTCTTTATTTCAATAAAGATGGAGTCACTAATTGTGTTGTGTTTTATTTCTAATAAAAATATTTTTCTGTGTGTTGTGTTTTTTTTTTATCTTTACTAGAAATTCATGGTGGCCATGTCTAATATTGGCGTGACACCATGAATTTCGGGCTTAGGGCCAGCTATACAGCTATCCCTAACCCCATTCTTACCCAGTGAGCCACCCGGCATCAGGGCAGCTGGAAGAGTTGGATACAGCGCCAGAAGATGGCGCTTCTATGAAAGCGCCATTTTCTGGGGTGGCTGCGGGACTGCAATTCACAGCGGGGGTGCCCAGAAAGCATGGGCACCCTGCACTGTGGATTCCAATCCCCAGCTGCCTAGTTGTACCCGGCTGGACACAAAAATTAGGCGAAGCTCACGTCATTTTTTTTTTAATTATTTCATGAAATTCATGTAATAATTAAAAAAAAAAGGGCTTCTCTATATTTTTGGTTCCCATCCGGGTACAAATAGGCAGCTGGGGGTTGGGGGCAGCCTGTACCTGCCTGCTGTACCCGGCTAGCATACAAAAATATGGCGACGCCCACATCATTTTTTTTCTTGGGGGGGGCAAAGAAATCCTGCATACAGTCCTGGAAGGAGGATGCTGAGCCTTGTAGTTCGACAGCTGCTGTCTGCTCTCCTGCATACACTATTGGATGGAGGATGCTGAGCCTTGTAGTTCGACAGCTGCTGTCTGCTCTCCTGCATACACTATTGGATGGAGGATGCTGAGCCTTGTAGTTCGACAGCTGCTGTCTGCTCTCCTGCATACACTATTGGATGGAGGATGCTAAGCCTTGTAGGTCTGCTCTCCCTGACTCTCCCTCCAGCATACAGTCCTGGATGGAGCATGCTGAGCCTTGTAGTTCTGCAGCTGCTGTCTGCTCTCCTGCATGCACTATTGCATGGAGTATGCTGAGCCTTGTAGTTCTGCAGCTGTCTGCTCTCCTGCATACATTAGTGGAGAATGAAGAACATATTGAAGAAGGAAATGACATCAGACCTTTTTTTTTTTGTTCACTGATAAAAAGCGCATAAAGACGCAGTGAGCAAAAACGCAGCAAAACGCATCAAAAAACGCACCAAATCGCGGCAAAACGCGCGCATTTTTTGACGCGTTTTTTTGACGCGGGTGCGTTTTTGTGCGTTTTTTGCCGCAAAAAACGCACAAAAATGCAGCGTCAAAAAAACGCAGTGTGTGAACCTAGCCTAACTTAGTATTACAGACAATTTTAGGAAGGCAGAAAAAGAGTCAGCTCTTTGGGCAAATTAAATAGCGTGGCAAAAGTGTACAGTGGCCGTGTTCTGTGGGTACCAGGACAGTAAAGGAAGCCTCACTTTCAATACCTCCGAATGATCAAACGCAGCAAGGAATTCCCTGAGTTTGCTATAAAATTAGCGTAGCAAAATGTGCAGGAGGGTGTCATGCAGAGGTGCTAGAAATAGCTTGGCACCAGTGGGACAATAATGGAATACAAAAGCCAGTTCTTGTATGCCACTAAATGGCAGCATTTTTTGCTATCATTATAGCTTATTAACCCCTTAACGACCCATGACGTACTGAATACGTCATGGATCGTGTGCCGGTAAGCCCCGCCCCCTGCCGCCGGTCGGCGGCGGCGAGACGCGCACATATCAGCTGTTATCAACAGCTGATATGTGTGCCTGCCAGCCGCGGGTGGAATCGCTTCCACCCGCGGCCATTAACCCCTTACATTTCGCTGCCAAAGTCTTGGCAGCGATATGTATATGGGCGCCGCCATGACAGTGACTTACCCCGCCCCCGCCGGAAGTCACGTGACATGATCACGTGACTTTCGGCGGTTGCCATGGTAGCACAGGGTCATGTGATGACGCCTGTGGCTAACATGAGTCACTTCCTCTCAATGCCGGAATACAGCCGGCATTGAAAGTGAAGCAGCAAATCTGCAGTTCTCAGCTCTGTAGCTGAGATCTGCAGATAGTGCAGAGCGATCGGATTGCTGATCGCAATAGCCCCCTAGGGGGACTAGTAAAATAAAAAAAAAAGTAAAAAAAAAAGTTTTAAAAAATTAAAAAAAAATAAAAAAAACCTAAAAGTTCAAATCACCCCCCTTTCACCCCATTGAAAATTAAAGGGTTAAAAAAATAAAAAATACACACATATTTGGTATCGCCACGTTTAGAAATGCCCAATCTATCAAAATATAAAATCAATGAATCTGATCAGTAAACGGCGTAGCGGCAAAAAAATTCCAAACGCCAAAATTACGTTTTTTGGTCGCCGCAAATTTTGCGCAAAATGCAATAACAGGCGATCAAAATGTAGCATCTGTGCAAAAATGGTACCGTTAAGAACGTCAGGTCGAGACGCAAAAAATAAGCCATCACTGAGCCTTAGATCCTGAAAAATGAGAACGCTACGGGTTTTGGAAAATGGCGCAAAACGTGCGCCACGTTTTTCGGACAAGCTTGTGAATTTTTTTTAACCCCTTAGATACAAGTAAACCTATACATGTTTGGTGTCTATAAACTCGCACCGACCTGAGGCATCATACCCACACATCAGTTTTACCATATAGTGAACACGGTGAATAAAATATCCCAAAAACTATTGTACAATCCCACTTTTTTTGCAATTTTTCCGCACTTGGAATTTTTTTGCTGTTTTCCAGTACACTATATGGTAGACCTTATGGTTTCATTTAAAAGTACAACTCGTCCCGCAAAAAACAAGCCCTCATATGGCAAGATTGATGGAAAAATAAAAAAGTTACGCCTCTCGGAAGAAGGGGAGCAAAAAACAAAAACGCAAAAACGGAAAGTGCCCGGGGGCTGAAGGGGTTAAAAACAGAGCAGGAGGGTGTCATGCAGAGGTGCTGCACATAGATTTGCACCAGTGGGGCACTAATGGAGTACAACAGCCAGTTCTTGTATGCCACTAAATGGCAGCATTTTTTGCTATCATTATAGCTTATTAAAAACATTGCAGGAGGGTGTCATGCAGAGGTGCTGCACATAGATTTGCACCAGTGGGGCACTAATGGAGTACAACAGCCAGTTCTTGTATGCCACTAAATGGCAGCATTTTTTGCTATCATTATAGCTTATTAAAAACAGAGCAGGAGGGTGTCATGCAGAGGTGCTAGAAATAGCTTGGCACCAGTGGGACACTAATGAAGTCCAACAGACACTTTTAGGATGCCACTAAGTTTACTCAATTTTTGGTATTATAATGGCTTAGTAACAATGAGTTTGAGTGTGCAATGCAGGCAGACGTGCAGCAAATATCTTTGCACTAGTGGGACAATAATGAAGTCCAACAGCCACTTTTAGGATGCCACTAAATGGCAGCATTTTTTGCTATCATTATAGCTTATTAAAAACAGAGCAGGAGGGTGTCATGCAGAGGTGCTGCACATAGATTTGCACCAGTGGGGCACTAATGGAGTACAACAGCCACTTCTTGTATGCCACTAAATGGCAGCATTTTTTGCTATCATGATAGCTTATTAAAAACAGAGCAGGAGGGTGTCATGCAGAGGTGCTAGAAATAGCTTGGCACCAGTGGGACAATAATGGAATACAACAGCCAGTTCTTGTATGCCACTAAATGGCAGCATTTTTTGCTATCATTATAGCTTATTAAAAACAGAGCAGGAGGGTGTCATGCAGAGGTGTTGCACATAGATTTGCACCAGTGGGGCACTAATGGAGTACAACAGCCACTTCTTGTATGCCACTAAATGGCAGCATTTTTTGCTATCATTATAGCTTATTAAAAACAGAGCAGGAGGGTGTCATGCAGAGGTGCTGCACATAGATTTGCAGCAGTAGGGCACTAATGGAGTACAACAGCCAGTTCTTGTATGCCACTAAATGGCAGCATTTTTTGGTATCATTATAGCTTATTAAAAACAGAGCAGGAGGGTGTCATGCAGAGGTGCTAGAAATAGCTTGGCACCAGTGGGACACTAATGAAGTCCAACAGCCACTTTTAGGATGCCACTAAGTTTACTCAATTTTTGGTATTATAATGGCTTAGTAACAATGAGTTTGAGTGTGCAATGCAGGCAGACGTGCAGCAAATATCTTTGCACTAGTGGGACAATAATGAAGTCCAACAGCCACTTTTAGGATGCCACTAAATGGCAGCATTTTTTGCTATCATTATAGCTTATTAAAAACAGAGCAGGAGGGTGTCATGCAGAGGTGCTGCACATAGATTTGCACCAGTGGGGCACTAATGGAGTACAACAGCCACTTCTTGTATGCCACTAAATGGCAGCATTTTTTGCTATCATGATAGCTTATTAAAAACAGAGCAGGAGGGTGTCATGCAGAGGTGCTAGAAATAGCTTGGCACCAGTGGGACAATAATGGAATACAACAGCCAGTTCTTGTATGCCACTAAATGGCAGCATTTTTTGCTATCATTATAGCTTATTAAAAACAGAGCAGGAGGGTGTCATGCAGAGGTGTTGCACATAGATTTGCACCAGTGGGGCACTAATGGAGTACAACAGCCACTTCTTGTATGCCACTAAATGGCAGCATTTTTTGCTATCATTATAGCTTATTAAAAACAGAGCAGGAGGGTGTCATGCAGAGGTGCTGCACATAGATTTGCAGCAGTAGGGCACTAATGGAGTACAACAGCCAGTTCTTGTATGCCACTAAATGGCAGCATTTTTTGGTATCATTATAGCTTATTAAAAACAGAGCAGGAGGGTGTCATGCAGAGGTGCTGCACATAGATTTGCACCAGTGGGGCACTAATGGAGTACAACAGCCACTTCTTGTATGCCACTAAATGGCAGCATTTTTTGCTATCATTATAGCTTATTAAAAACAGAGCAGGAGGGTGTCATGCAGAGGTGCTGCACATAGATTTGCAGCAGTGGGGCACTAATGGAGTACAACAGCCACTTCTTGTACGCCACTAAATGGCAGCATTTTTTGCTATCATTATAGCTTATTAAAAACAGAGCATGAGGGTGTCATGCAGAGGTGCTAGAAATAGCTTGGCACCAGTGGGACAATAATGGAATACAACAGCCAGTTATTGTATGCCACTAAATGGCAGCATTTTTTGCTATCATTATAGCTTATTAAAAACAGAGCAGGAGGGTGTCATGCAGAGGTACTGCACATAGATTTGCACCAGTGGGACACTAATGGAGTACAACAGCCACTTCTTGTATGCCACTAAATGGCAGCATTTTTTGCTATCATTATAGCTTATTAAAAACAGAGCAGGAGGGTGTCATGCAGAGGTGCTGCACATAGATTTGCACCAGTGGGGCACTAATGGAGTACAACAGCCACTTCTTGTATGCCGCTAAATGGCAGCATTTTTTGCTATCATTATAGCTTATTAAAAACAGAGCAGGAGGGTGTCATGCAGAGGTGCTGCACATAGATTTGCACCATTGGGCCACTAATGGAGTACAACAGCCACTTCTTGTATGCCACTAAATGGCAGCATTTTTTGCTATCATTATAGCTTATTAAAAACAGAGCAGGAGGGTGTCATGCAGAGGTGCTGCACATAGATTTGCACCAGTGGGGCACTAATGGAGTACAACAGCCACTTCTTCTTTGCCACTAAATGGCAGCATTTTTTGCTATCATTATAGCTTATTAAAAACAGAGCAGGAGGGTGTCATGCAGAGGTGCTGTACATAGATTTGCACCAGTGGGGCACTAATGGAGTACAACAGCCACTTCATTTATGCCACTAAGTTTCCTCAGTGTTTGCTAGTATAATGGCTTAGTAACAATCAGTTTGAGTGTGCAATGCAGGCAGACGTGCTGCAAATATCTTTGCACTAGTGGTACAATACAGAAGTCCAACAGCCACTTTTAGGATGCCACTAAGTTTACTCAGTGTTTGCTAGTATAATGGCTTAGTAACAATGAGCTTGAGTGTGCAAAGGGCAGGAGGGTACAGTGGCAGGGTTGTGGGTCTGGGTAGAGGAAAGGAAGCCTGCCTTTCTATCCCTCCTAATGGGGAAATGCAGCGAGGAAATCCCTGACCTTAGCTACACAGACGCTGTCATCTTGTGTAGCTGCTAAAATCTGTTTTCACGGACCTGACTGTCACCTATGGCTCTGACCCTGCCGGTATTAGCCCTTAAAAGGACTAATAGAAACTTCTATCCCTATTCTGTATAGCGCTGTGTATAGAGCGTACACAGCAGTATCGGAGACAGGAGCTACACCAGCGGTGACTGACACCCAAACGCAGAAGAGATAATGGCGTCCGGATGGGAAGATACTCGTTTTTATAATGCAGGGACATGTGACATGGACATCCTATCACACATGCCATTGCTTCTCTGGCTAAAAGTCCACTTAGCTGTGTGTGTGTCTGGGATTGGCTGACATGCTGGCCCGCCCCACTACACGCGCGCGCTTAGGGAAGGAAGACAAGCCATTATCCAAACAGCAGTGATCTGAATGCGCTGTTCCCGCACACTATACACTGAAATTTCATAATAGTGTGAGTCACAGAGTGACTTACACTATTACAGCGGAAAGCTAGCTAGTAATTAGCTTGTCTTTTTGCTGCTAAAACCGTTTTCGAATGTATCTAGAACTATCGAGCTTTAGCAAAAAGCTTGAGTTCTAGTTCGATCTAGAACAGCCCCCAAAATCACTCGAGCCGCGAACTGGAGAACCTCGAACCGCGAACCGCGCTCAACTCTAGTCTCGACCTGACATTTTTAACGGTACCATTTTTGCGCAGATGCTACGTTTTGATTGCCTGTTATTGCATTTTGCGCAAAACTTACGGAGACCAAAAAACTTAATTTTGGCGTTTGGAATTTTTTTGACGCTACGCCGTTTACTGATCAGATTAATTGATTTTACATTTTGATAGATCGGGCATTTCTGAATGCAGCGATACCAAATATCTGTATATTTTTTATTTTTTTAACCCTTTAATTTTCAATGGGGTGAAAGGGGGGTGATTTGAACTTTAAGGTTTTTTTTATTTTTTTAAATTTTTTAAAACTTTTTTTAACTTTTTTTTTTTATTTTACTAGTCCCCCTAGGGGGCTATAGTGATCAGCAATCCGATCGCTCTGCCCTATCTGCAGATCACAGATACAGAGCTGATAACTGCAGATTTGGTGCTTTACTTTCAATGCCGGCTGTATTCTGGCACTGAGAGGAAGTGACTCATGTTAGCTACAGGCGTCATCACATGACCCTGTGCTACCATGGCAACCACCGAAAGTCACGTGATCATGTCACGTGACTTCCGATGGTGGCGGGGTAAGTCACTGTCATGGCGGCGCGCATATACTGTACATCTCGCTGCCAGATTTTGGCAGCGAGATGTAAGGGGTTAATGGCCGCGGGTGGAAGCGATTCCACCCGCGACTAGCAGGCACACATGTCAGCTGTTAAAAACAGCTGATATGTGCGCGGATCGCAGCCGCTTGCCCACGGCAGGGGGCGGGGATTAACTGCACACGATCCATGACGTACCCAGTATGTCATGGGTCATTAAGGGGTTGTTAAAGAGAGGTACAGGCCGATTCCACCTGTACACTACCAGTGCGCCAAAGATATGTTGAGGAACATAAAGGAGGCAGGGGTCATTCGTGATAGTTGTAGTCCCTGGGCAGCTCCGTTGGTCCTGGTAAAGAAGAAGGATGGTACTATGAGAATGTGTTGATTACCGGAAGATTAACCAGACAACGCATAAAGATGCGTACCCTCTTCCTCGCATTGAAGAGTCATTGGCCGCGCTGAAGACTGCCAATTATTTCTCCACCCTTGACCTCACTAGTGGCTACTGGCAGGTGGTGGTTGCGAAGGAAGACCGCAAGAAGACTGCAATCGCTACCCCGATGGGACTCTGCGAGATCAACAGCATGCCTTTTGGGCTGTGTAATGCCCCGGGAACCTTCCAGAGGCTCATGGAGTGCTGCTTGGGACATCGCAAGTTCGAGACGGTCCTGCTGTACTTGGATGATGTAATTGTTTATTCCAACACATAGGAAGCCCATCTGGTACACCTCGCAGAAGTGTTTGCAGCCCTCTCCAAGTAAGGGATGAAATTAAAGCCCTCTAAGTGCCATCTGCTGAAAGCCAGAGTGCAGTACCTCGAGCATGTGGTGAGTGCTGAAGGTGTGGCCCCGGATCCCGAGAAAATCACTGCCATCCAGAGCTGGCCACAGCCTACCACGGTTAGAGAGATGCGGCAGTTCTTGGGCCTGGTGGGCTACTACCGCCGCTTCATCAAGGGATACACCAAGATGGCCGCACCCATGCAAGACCTCCTCGTGGGACATACCAAGAATGGCAGAAATTCCGGACCCCTGTTTGCCTGGGGTGAGAAGCACGAGGAGTCCTTCCAGCAACTGAAGTTGGCCCTAACTGGAGAAGAAATCCTGGCCTATCCCGACTATGGTCTCCCGTTCATTCTCTACACAGATGCCAGCAATGTGGGCTTGGGTGCTGTCCTGTCCCAGATGCAAGATGCCAGGGAAAAGGTGATTGCCTATGCAAACAGGAAGCTCCGGCCGATGGAGAGAAACCCCGAGAATTACAGCGCTTTCAAGTTGGAGTTCTTGGCACTCGTCTGGGCTATAACGGAGAGGTTCAAGCATTACCTGGCATCGGCGAAGTTCACTGTCTATACGGACAACAACCCTTTGACACACCTGGACAGGGAAAAATTGGGGGCCCTGGAACAACAATGGGTGGCCTGGCTAGCCAACTATGACTTCACCATTAAGTACAGGGCCGGCGGCAAGAACACCAACGCGGATACATTGTGACCGGATGCCGCACTTATCCGATGAAGGGGTGGAGGAAGATGGGTTGGAGGAAATCGAGCTGCCCGCGTTCCATCAGCCAAGGGAAAAAAACCCCTATGTTGGCCAGCAGCATAAGAACTTTGACCCGCTACCCCGCCATGGTCACCATCCCCTGCACGCACCAACCGGGTCCCAGGGCCACCATCCCTGCCCACGGAGGGGTTAACAACTTGATGCACAACATCTCCCCCGGGTGCCCCGTAACAGCAGCGGTGGTGTCCCACCTCACCATACACCGTGGGTGGCATCACGAACTTAATACGGGCCAGGCCGTACATATACGTCCCTCCATTTATTCGGCATGTCCGTGAGACCCCCGGGTCTAGAGACCCTCGAGCTACCACCCTGAAGGCCCAGATCCGAGCAGCGATGGCTGCTGGCACAGGGGCGGCACACTAGTACCCCGATTTTGGAGCAGGTTGGGGATGAATCTTGAAGTCTTCTTCACCCCGTCGGGTAAATTACCGGGACACGTGAAGCTACTTCCCAGCCTAGGGTCCATGTACCCCATTGTGCCCTGTCCCCTGCCCCGTGATGGCTCAAGGCTGACGGCTGCCCTTCTCGTCAGACCGTGCCCCTTACGTGATCCCCTGTGACCGGGGTTCCAGCTCCTACCAGGCCCAGACCAACGTCTTCCACCGAGTAAGCTTCAGGAGCCCTGCTCCAGAACAGTGACCTCTCCCTCGCAGAGAGTCACTTTTCCCCTCCTCCTCATCTCACTCCTGTTTCACTTCTCTTCACTTTTTCACTTTCCCCTTACCAACCCCCATATGGGCGGCCCTATTCCCTTCAGGCCAGCCAATGGTATGTCTGGTGGGTTCAGTGTAAAGTGTTTCTAGGATTTTCAATGAGGAGTGGATACTGTGCAGAAGGGCAGATTGCACTATACCTTGTGACGACGTGATAGGCCAGGGCGTCACATGGTGTAAGGACCAGGAGGATGGGTAGGCCCAGGAGGTGGATCCACTGGACTGAGCACCCCACCGAGGGCAGGGTACCCGGTAGCTGGAGCACTATGGGTAGCAGGACAGTCCTTTCAGAGGAACAAAGTGAAGAAGTCCCTGGGACCACAGAGTCTTTGAAGGTAGTCCGGGTGGCGAGGCTCAGGTTCGGAGTCCGGGATGATGTCAGGCAGAATCTGGAACCAGCTGAGCGAGGGGGTCGGTCACCACACAGATCCAGGGATCGGAGACGGTAGGGACTGAAGAGATGGCGGACAGTCACCGTCCGGAGTTCTGGAACCGTCAGGACCTGTTGGCGAGGCAGGAACGGCTCTACCAGACAGATAAGTCAGTACTGGACAAGGCACAGGGGGACCTGACTCCTAGCTTACTAAACACGAAGAATAGGCCCCGCCCACTTGGAAAAGAAACCCTTTTATACCCTATACCTGTGTGTTCAATATCCTGTCAGTGGACGCTGGCCCTTTAAGAGAGGGTCAATGACCACGCGCGTGCCCTAACGCGCGTGCCCAAGGCCCGGGTGCCAGAAGCCAGGGCAGGAAGTGGTGCACAAGAGGCAGGAGTGCCCGGCAGAAGGATCAGTGTCGCCGAAGGGTGCCGGGAGCGGGGACCAGGACGCCTGGAGGACGCAGGTGAGGGAGAGGGAGCAAGGAGGTTATGGAGCAGAGGACCGGGGAGCGTGGCACGGGAACCGGGGAGCGTGGCACGGGAGCCGGGGAGCGTGGCATGGGAGCCGGGGAGCGTGGCACGGGAGCCGGGGAGCGCGGCACGGGAGCCGGGGAGCGTGGCACGGGAGCCGGAGAGCATGGCACAGGAGCCGAGGAGCGCGGCACGGGAGCCGGGGAGCGTGGCACGGGAGCCGGGGAGCGTGACACATGGTGAGGTCATGGTATTAGACAAAGTGATAGTGAAGGTGCAGGAACCAAGGAAAAAATTGAGAAGGAAGAGGTGATGGGCACAGAAAACTCAGGAGATGAAGAAGATATCAATCCCGTATCTTTTTTCCGTGGTTGGGGGAGAGGGGATGGAGGAGACAAGCTTGAGCGTTACTCCGCCACCAACACAACATTGACTTGCACCTCATGGAAGCGTCCAACACATGAGTGCCTTCTTGGTTCACTATCTGCACCATGTTCTCGTATTGTTAGTATTAGAAATAGTGCTTACTACTGGGTTGCCACTCTGCTAGATCCATGGTACAAGAGTGAATTTAGCAAGATGCTTCCCCCTGGAAAGGGACGTGTGGATGCTGGAGTATTGAAACAAGCTTGTAGATCATCTTAACAGTAGTTTTCCACAAGACAGCAGTGAGATACACACCATTCATCGCAGTTCTAGAGTTCCAACCATGGGGACGTTGCATTGTCAATGCAGAAACATTAGCAGCAACAGTTCAAGTGGCAGAAGCAATTTCTGTGAGGTTTGGCACACATTTTTTAGACTAACGCATGCACCCGCAGAACAGAGTAGAACTCTGACACATAGTGAATGACTGGAGAGGATGGTGCAGGAGTATCTAGAGCTCAATATCTTTGCCAAAAGGGGGGATTGGACTCTTGCATTTTGGTCTTCAAAAATGGAAGAGTAGCTTGAGCTCGCCAGTCATGCCTTGGACATTTTGGCCTCTCCAGCAACCAGCTTTCTCTCAGAACATGTCTTCAGTGCTGCTGGTGATGTATTGATGAATAAGCGCATTCAGTTGTCCCCTGTATGCGTAGACCGTGTAACTTTGATAAAAATGAAGTTGTGGATGTCCAATGACTTTGCAACCCCAGTCCCAGACTGTGCAGACTATGCGATGGTGTAGTGCCAGGGTTCTGGGAGCAAAAGGCCTATTCCTCTCTGTCATTGTGTTTCTCTGGTGAAGGTAGAAATGCTGGTTCAGGCCTTGTTACAGGGTTGATATAACAGAAAACGTTCAGCATAGTGGTGGACACTGCAGGAAACACAGTAATGCTTGCCTCTCCTGGGAAACAGAGACACTCTACTCCCACTGCACATTGAGAAAGGTCCATTACGTATCGAAACATTTGTGCTTGGTAGTGTCTTGGAATAACAATCACCGTTCTTTCACATCAACTCCTGAAGGCCAAGTTATCTGATATGTTGGGTATGGGATTGGATCCTACTTGTGCACCATCAACAGAAATGCCGTGTTTTGCTAGAATCTGTTGTTACAGGGCTGGTCAAATGCAGCCATGTTGCCAAATTGGACAATTTGTAGCCTGTGCCAATTGTTTCCACTTTTCCTGTTGCCTGACCTTAATTTTTGGAAATGTGGAGACTCCAAGTTGGGTCTCCAAATTGTCTTTTGTTTGTGGTGCCAGGGTTCTAGGAGAAACAGGCCTACAGCTGTCTGTCATCTTGCTGTCTCTGGTGTAGGTAGAAATGCTGGTTCTGGCCTTGTTACTGGACTTGCTCCACGCAGCCATGTTGGGGTGTTGGACTATTTGTAGTATGTGCCAATTGTTACCACTTTTCCTGTTGTCTGAGCTTATTTTTTGGAAATGTGAAGACTAGAGATGAGCGAACCGGTCCCGGTTCGGCTCGAGGTCGGTTCGCCGAACGGAGGTGCCGTTCGAGTTCGGTTCGTCGAACGTTCGACGAACCGAACTCGAACCGCATAGGAAACAATGGCAGGCATTCACAAACACATAAAAACACCTAGAAAACACCCTCAAAGGTGTCCAAAAGGTGACAAACAACTCACAACACAACACAAACACATGGGAAAGTGACAAGGACATATACTCATGTGAAAACAAAACAGCTGGACAAGGAAAAAGAGGAGGACACACAGATATATGAGTATATGCAAGGAAACATCGATTCCATTATTGTGCAACTTGAGCACTGCTCATTTTAGGCTTCCAATCTTGATAAATTGCCTGAGCTCGCCACGTACGCCTTGGGGATCTTGTCGTGTCCTGCAGCCAGCGTTCTCTCGGAACCTGTCTTCAGTGCTGCTGGGGGTCTGCTGGCAGATAAGCACACGTGTCTGTACACTGACAATGTGGACATGGCTCTCAGAGGACTTTTCTTCCCCTGGGTCAGCCAGAGGAGGCGAAAGGCACGCGTATTTTTGAGAGTGCTTCATGCAAAGCATCTTTTTCATCTTGAAAATTGGGTCAACTGATGCCAGTCAAGTGGGGTGTGTGTGGCCCAATTAGTGGCAATGAGAGAGACTGTGGTTGGAGTCCCCTCGCTGTGTTTCCGAAAAGAACCAAGATGAACAAGTCATGGCTCTCAGAGGACTTTTCTTCCCCTGGGTCAGCCAGGGGAGGCGAAAGGCATGCGTATTTTTGAGAGTGCTTCATGCAAAGCATCTTTTTCATCTTGAAAATTGGGTCAACTGATGCCAGTCAAGTGGGGTGTGTGTGGCCCAATTAGTGGCAACGAGGGAGACTGTGGTTGGAGTCCCCTCGCTGTGTTTCTAAAAGAACCAAGATGAACAAGTCATGCCTCTCAGAGGACTTTTATTCCCCTGGGTCAGCCAGGGGAGGCGAAAGGCACGCGTATTTTTGAGAGTGCTTCATGCAAAGCATCTTTTTCATCTTGAAAATTGTGTCAACTGATGCCAGTCAAGTGGGGTTTGTGTGACCCAATTAGTGGCAACGAGGGAGACTGTGGTTGGAGTCCCCTCGCTGTGTTTCTAAAAGAACCAAGATGAACAAGTCATGGCTCTCAGAGGACTTTTCTTCCCCTGGGTCAGCCAGGGGAGGCGAAAGGCACGCGTATTTTTGAGAGTGCTTCATGCAAAGCATCTTTTTCATCTTGAAAATTGGGTCAACTGATGCCAGTCAAGTGGGGTGTGTGTGGCCCAATTAGTGGCAACGAGGGAGACTGTGGTTGGAGTCCCCTCGCTGTGTTTCTAAAAGAACCAAGATGAACAAGTCATGGCTCTCAGAGGACTTTTCTCCCCCTGGGTCAGCCAGGGGAGGCGAAAGGCACGCGTATTTTTGAGAGTGCTTCATGTAAAGCATCTTTTTCATCTTGAAAATTGGGTCAACTGATGCCAGTCAAGTGGGGTGTGTGTGGCCCAATTAGTGGCAACGAGAGAGACTGTGGTTGGAGTCCCCTCGCTGTGTTTCCAAAAAGAACCAAGATGAACAAGTCATGGCTCTCAGAGGACTTTTCTTCCCCTGGGTCAGCCAGGGGAGGCGAAAGGCACGCGTATTTTTGAGAGTGCTTCATGCAAAGCATCTTTTTCTTTTTCAAAAGGGGGGTCAACTGATGCCAGTCAAGTGGGGTGTGTGTGGCCCAATTAGTGGCAACGAGAGAGACTGTGGTTGGAGTCCCCTCGCTGTGTTTCCGAAAAGAACCAAGATGAACAAGTCATGGCTTTCAGAGGACTTTTCTTCCCCTGGGTCAGCCAGGGGAGGCGAAAGGCACGCGTATTTTTGAGAGTGCTTCATGCAAAGCATCTTTTTCATCTTGAAAATTGGGTCAACTGATGCCAGTCAAGTGGGGTGTGTGTGGCCCAATTAGTGGCAACGAGAGAGACTGTGGTTGGAGTCCCCTCGCTGTGTTTCCGAAAAGAACCAAGATGAACAAGTCATGGCTCTCAGAGGACTTTTCTTCCCCTGGGTCAGCCAGGGGAGGCGAAAGGCATGCGTATTTTTTAGAGTGCTTCATGCAAAGCATCTTTTTCATCTTGAAAATTGGGTCAACTGATGCCAGTCAAGTGGGGTGTGTGTGGCCCAATTAGTTGCAACGAGGGAGACTGTGGTTGGAGTCCCCTCGCTGTGTTTCTAAAAGAACCAAGATGAACAAGTCATGCCTCTCAGAGGACTTTTCTTCCACTGGGTCAGCCAGGGGAGGCGAAAGGCACGCGTATTTTTGAGAGTGCTTCATGCAAAGCATCTTTTTCATCTTGAAAATTGTGTCAACTGATGCCAGTCAAGTGGGGTTTGTGTGACCCAATTAGTGGCAACGAGGGAGACTGTGGTTGGAGTCCCCTCGCTGTGTTTCTAAAAGAACCAAGATGAACAAGTCATGGCTCTCAGAGGACTTTTCTTCCCCTGGGTCAGCCAGGGGAGGCGAAAGGCACGCTTATTTTTGAGAGTGCTTCATGCAAAGCATCTTTTTCATCTTGAAAAGGGGGGTCAACTGATGCCAGTCAAGTGGGGTGTGTGTGGCCCAATTAGTGGCAACAAGAGAGACTGTGGTTGGAGTCCCCTCGCTGTGTTTCCGAAAAGAACCAAGATGAACAAGTCATGGCTCTCAGAGGACTTTTCTTCCCCTGGGTCAGCCAGGGGAGGCGAAAGGCACTTGTATTTTTGAGAGTGCTTCATGCAAAGCATCTTTTTCATCTTGAAAATTGGGTCAACTGATGCCAGTCAAGTGGGGTGTGTGTGGCCCAATTAGTGGCAACGAGGGAGACTGTGGTTGGAGTCCCCTCGCTGTGTTTCTAAAAGAACCAAGATGAACAAGTCATGGCTCTCAGAGGACTTTTCTTCCCCTGGGTCAGCCAGGGGAGGCGAAAGGCACGCGTATTTTTGAGAGTGCTTCATGCAAAGCATCTTTTTCATCTTGAAAATTGGGTCAACTGATGCCAGTCAAGTGGGGTGTGTGTGGCCCAATTAGTGGCAACGAGGGAGACTGTGGTTGGAGTCCCCTCGCTGTGTTTCTAAAAGAACCAAGATGAACAAGTCATGGCTCTCAGAGGACTTTTCTTCCCCTGGTTCAGCAAGGGGAGGCGAAAGGCACGCGTATTTTTGAGAGTGCTTCATGCAAAGCATCTTTTTCATCTTGAAAATTGGGTCAACTGATGCCAGTCAAGTGGGGTGTGTGTGGCCCAATTAGTGGCAACGAGAGAGACTGTGGTTGGAGTCCCCTCACTGTGTTTCCAAAAAGAACCAAGATGAACAAGTCATGGCTCTCAGAGGACTTTTCTTCCCCTGGGTCAGCCAGGGGAGGCGAAAGGCACGCGTATTTTTGAGAGTGCTTCATGCAAAGCATCTTTTTCATCTTGAAAATTGGGTCAACTGATGCCAGTCAAGTGGGGTGTGTGTGGCCCAATTAGTGGCAATGAGGGAGACTGTGGTTGGAGTCCCCTCGCTGTGTTTCTAAAAGAACCAAGATGAACAAGTCATGGCTCTCAGAGGACTTTTCTTCCCCTGGGTCAGCCAGGGGAGGCGAAAGGCACGCGTATTTTTGAGAGTGCTTCATGCAAAGCATCTTTTTCTTTTTCAAAATGGGGGTCAACTGATGCCAGTCAAGTGGGGTGTGTGTGGCCCAATTAGTGGCAACGAGAGAGACTGTGGTTGGAGTCCCCTCGCTGTGTTTCCGAAAAGAACCAAGATGAACAAGTCATGGCTCTCAGAGGACTTTTCTTCCCCTGGGTCAGCCAGGGGAGGCGAAAGGAACGCGTATTTTTGAGAGTGCTTCATGCAAAGCATCTTTTTTATCTTGAAAATTGGGTCAACTGATGCCAGTCAAGTGGGGTGTGTGTGGCCCAATTAGTGGCAACGAGAGAGACTGTGGTTGGAGTCCCCTCGCTGTGTTTCTAAAAGACCCAAGATGAACAAGTCATGGCTCTCAGAGGACTTTTCTTCCCCTGGGTCAGCCAGAGGAGGCGAAAGGCACGCGTATTTTTGAGAGTGCTTCATGCAAAGCATCTTTTTCATCTTGAAAATTGGGTCAACTGATGCCAGTCAAGTGGGGTGTGTGTGGCCCAATTAGTGGCAACGAGGGAGACTGTGGTTGGAGTCCCCTCGCTGTGTTTCTAAAAGAACCAAGATGAACAAGTCATGGCTCTCAGAGGACTTTTCTTCCCCTGGGTCAGCCAAGGGAGGCGAAAGGCACGCGTATTTTTGAGAGTGCTTCATGCAAAGCATCTTTTTCATCTTGAAAATTGGGTCAACTGATGCCAGTCAAGTGGGGTGTGTGTGGCCCAATTAGTGGCAACGAGGGAGACTGTGGTTGGAGTCCCCTCGCTGTGTTTCTAAAAGAACCAAGATGAACAAGTCATGGCTCTCAGAGGACTTTTCTTCCCCTGGGTCAGCCAGGGGACGGGAAAGGCACGCGTATTTTTGAGAGTGCTTCATGCAAAGCATCTTTTTCTTTTTCAAAAGGGGGGTCAACTGATGCCAGTCAAGTGGGGTGTGTGTGGCCCAATTAGTGGAAACGAGAGAGACTGTGGTTGGAGTCCTCTCGCTGTGTTTCCGAAAAGAACCAAGATGAACAAGTCATGGCTCTCAGAGGACTTTTCTTCCCCTGGGTCAGCCAGGGGAGGCGAAAGGCATGCTTATTTTTTAGAGTGCTTCATGCAAAGCATCTTTTTCATCTTGAAAATTGGGTCAACTGATGCCAGTCAAGTGGGGTGTGTGTGGCCCAATTAGTGGCAAAGAGGGAGACTGTGGTTGGAGTCCCCTCGCTGTGTTTCTAAAAGAACCAAGATGAACAAGTCATGCCTCTCAGAGGACTTTTCTTCCCCTGGGTCAGCCAGGGGAGGCGAAAGGCACGCGTATTTTTGAGAGTGCTTCATGCAAAGCATCTTTTTCATCTTGAAAATTGTGTCAACTGATGCCAGTCAAGTGGGGTTTGTGTGACCCAATTAGTGGCAACGAGGGAGACTGTGGTTGGAGTCCCCTCGCTGTGTTTCTAAAAGAACCAAAATGAACAAGTTATGGCTCTCAGAGGACTTTTCTTCCCCTGGGTCAGCCAGGGGAGGCGAAAGGCACGCGTATTTTTGAGAGTGCTTCATGCAAAGCATCTTTTTCTTTTTCAAAAGGGGGGTCAACTGATGCCAGTCAAGTGGGGTGTGTGTGGCCCAATTAGTGGCAACGAGAGAGACTGTGGTTGGAGTCCCCTCGCTGTGTTTCCGAAAAGAACCAAGATGAACAAGTCATGGCTTTCAGAGGACTTTTCTTCCCCTGGGTCAGCCAGGGGAGGCGAAAGGCACGCGTATTTTTGAGAGTGCTTCATGCAAAGCATCTTTTTCATCTTGAAAATTGGGTCAACTGATGCCAGTCAAGTGGGGTGTGTGTGGCCCAATTAGTGGCAACGAGGGAGACTGTGGTTGGAGTCCCCTCGCTGTGTTTCTAAAAGAACCAAGATGAACAAGTCATGGCTCTCAGAGGACTTTTCTTCCCCTGGGTCAGCCAGGGGAGGCGAAAGGCACGCGTATTTTTGAGAGTGCTTCATGCAAAGCATCTTTTTCATCTTGAAAATTGGGTCAACTGATGCCAGTCAAGTGGGGTGTGTGTGGCCCAATTAGTGGCAACGAGGGAGACTGTGGATGGAGTACCCTCGCTGTGTTTCTAAAAGAACCAAGATGAACAAGTCATGGCTCTCAGAGGACTTTTCTTCCCCTGGGTCAGCCAGGGGAGGCGAAAGGCACGCGTATTTTTGAGAGTGCTTCATGCAAAGCATCTTTTTCATCTTGAAAATTGGGTCAACTGATGCCAGTCAAGTGGGGTGTGTGTGGCCCAATTAGTGGCAACGAGGGAGACTGTGGTTGGAGTCCCCTCGCTGTGTTTCTAAAAGAACCAAGATGAACAAGTCATGGCTCTCAGAGGACTTTTCTTCCCCTGGGTCAGCCAGGGGAGGCGAAAGGCACGCGTATTTTTGAGAGTGCTTCATGCAAAGCATCTTTTTCTTTTTCAAAAGGGGGGTCAACTGATGCCAGTCAAGTGGGGTGTGTGTGGCCCAATTAGTGGCAACGAGAGAGACTGTGGTTGGAGTCCCCTCGCTGTGTTTCCGAAAAGAACCAAGATGAACAAGTCATGGCTTTCAGAGGACTTTTCCTCCCCTGGGTCAGCCAGGGGAGGCGAAAGGCACGCGTATTTTTGAGAGTGCTTCATGCAAAGCATCTTTTTCATCTTGAAAATTGGGTCAACTGATGCCAGTCAAGTGGGGTGTGTGTGGCCCAATTAGTGGCAACGAGGGAGACTGTGGTTGGAGTCCCCTCGCTGTGTTTCTAAAAGAACCAAGATGAACAAGTCATGGCTCTCAGAGGACTTTTCTTCCCCTGGGTCAGCCAGGGGAGGCGAAAGGCACGCGTATTTTTGAGAGTGCTTCATGCAAAGCATCTTTTTCATCTTGAAAATTGGGTCAACTGATGCCAGTCAAGTGGGGTGTGTGTGGCCCAATTAGTGGCAACGAGAGAGACTGTGGTTGGAGTCCCCTCGCTGTGTTTCTAAAAGAACCAAGATGAACAAGTCATGGCTCTCAGAGGACTTTTCTTCCCCTGGGTCAGCCAGGGGAGGCGAAAGGCACGCGTATTTTTGAGAGTGCTTCATGCAAAGCAACTTTTTCATCTTGAAAATTGGGTCAACTGATGCCAGTCAAGTGGCGTGTGTGTGGCCCAATTAGTGGCAACGAGAGAGACTGTGGTTGGAGTCCCCTCGCTGTGTTTCCAAAAAGAACCAAGATGAACAAGTCATGGCTCTCAGAGGACTTTTCTTCCCCTGGGTCAGCCAGGGGAGGCGAAAGGCACGCGTATTTTTGAGAGTGCTTCATGCAAAGCATCTTTTTCATCTTGAAAATTGGGTCAACTGATGCCAGTCAAGTGGGGTGTGTGTGGCCCAATTAGTGGCAACGAGGGAGACTGTGGATGGAGTACCCTCGCTGTGTTTCTAAAAGAACCAAGATGAACAAGTCATGGCTCTCAGAGGACTTTTCTTCCCCTGGGTCAGCCAGGGGAGGCGAAAGGCACGCGTATTTTTGAGAGTGCTTCATGCAAAGCATCTTTTTCATCTTGAAAATTGGGTCAACTGATGCCAGTCAAGTGGGGTGTGTGTGGCCCAATTAGTGGCAACGAGGGAGACTGTGGTTGGAGTCCCCTCGCTGTGTTTCTAAAAGAACCAAGATGAACAAGTCATGGCTCTCAGAGGACTTTTCTTCCTCTGGGTCAGCCAGGGGAGGCGAAAGGCACGCGTATTTTTGAGAGTGCTTCATGCAAAGCATCTTTTTCTTTTTCAAAAGGGGGGTCAACTGATGCCAGTCAAGTGGGGTGTGTGTGGCCCAATTAGTGGTAACGAGAGAGACTGTGGTTGGAGTCCCCTCGCTGTGTTTCCGAAAAGAACCAAGATGAACAAGTCATGGCTCTCAGAGGACTTTTCTTCCCCTAGGTCAGCCAGGGGAGGCGAAAGGCACGCGTATTTTTGAGAGTGCTTCATGCAAAGCATCTTTTTCATCTTGAAAATTGGGTCAACTGATGCCAGTCAAGTGGGGTGTGTGTGGCCCAATTAGTGGCAACGAGGGAGACTGTGGTTGGAGTCCCCTCGCTGTGTTTCTAAAAGAACCAAGATGAACAAGTCATGGCTCTCAGAGGACTTTTCTTCCCCTGGGTCAGCCAGGGGAGGCATAAGGCACGCGTATTTTTGAGAGTGCTTCATGCAAAGCATCTTTTTCATCTTGAAAATTGGGTCAACTGATGCCAGTCAAGTGGGGTGTGTGTGGCCCAATTAGTGGCAACGAGGGAGACTGTGGTTGGAGTCCCCTCGCTGTGTTTCTAAAAGAACCAAGATGAACAAGTCATGGCTCTCAGAGGACTTTTCTTCCCCTGGGTCAGCCAGGGGACGGGAAAGGCACGCGTATTTTTGAGAGTGCTTCATGCAAAGCATCTTTTTCTTTTTCAAAAGGGGGGTCAACTGATGCCAGTCAAGTGGGGTGTGTGTGGCCCAATTAGTGGCAACGAGAGAGACTGTGGTTGGAGTCCCCTCGCTGTGTTTCCGAAAAGAACCAAGATGAACAAGTCATGGCTCTCAGAGGACTTTTCTTCCCCTGGGTCAGCCAGGGGAGGCGAAAGGCATGCTTATTTTTGAGAGTGCTTCATGCAAAGCATCTTTTTCATCTTGAAAATTGGGTCAACTGATGCCAGTCAAGTGGGGTGTGTGTGGCCCAATTAGTGGCAACAAGGGAGACTGTGGTTGGAGTCCCCTCGCTGTGTTTCTAAAAGAACCAAGATGAACAAGTCATGGCTCTCAGAGGACTTTTCTTCCCCTGGGTCAGCCAGGGGAGGCGAAAGGCACGCGTATTTTTGAGAGTGCTTCATGCAAAGCATCTTTTTCATCTTGAAAATTGGGTCAACTGATGCCAGTCAAGTGGGGTGTGTGTGGCCCAATTAGTGGCAACGAGGGAGACTGTGGTTGGAGTCCCCTCGCTGTGTTACTAAAAGAACCAAGATGAACAAGTCATGGCTCTCAGAGGACTTTTCTTCCCCTGGGTCAGCCAGGGGAGGCGAAAGGCACGCATATTTTTGAGAGTGCTTCATGCAAAGCATCTTTTTCATCTTGAAAATTGGGTCAACTGATGCCAGTCAAGTGGGGTGTGTGTGGCCCAATTAGTGGCAACGAGGGAGACTGTGGTTGGAGTCCCCTCGCTGTGTTTCTAAAAGAACCAAGATGAACAAGTCATGGCTCTCAGAGGACTTTTCTTCCCCTGGGTCAGCCAGGGGAGGCGAAAGGCACGCATATTTTTGAGAGTGCTTCATGCAAAGCATCTTTTTCATCTTGAAAATTGGGTCAACTGATGCCAGTCAAGTGGGGTGTGTGTGGCCCAATTAGTGGCAACGAGGGAGACTGTGGATGGAGTACCCTCGCTGTGTTTCTAAAAGAACCAAGATGAACAAGTCATGGCTCTCAGAGGACTTTTCTTCCCCTGGGTCAGCCAGGGGAGGCGAAAGGCACGCGTATTTTTGAGAGTGCTTCATGCAAAGCATCTTTTTCATCTTGAAAATTGGGTCAACTGATGCCAGTCAAGTGGGGTGTGTGTGGCCCAATTAGTGGCAACGAGGGAGACTGTGGTTGGAGTCCCCTCGCTGTGTTTCTAAAAGAACCAAGATGAACAAGTCATGGCTCTCAGAGGACTTTTCTTCCCCTGGGTCAGCCAGGGGAGGCGAAAGGCACGCATATTTTTGAGAGTGCTTCATGCAAAGCATCTTTTTCTTTTTCAAAAGGGGGGTCAACTGATGCCAGTCAAGTGGGGTGTGTGTGGCCCAATTAGTGGCAACGAGAGAGACTGTGGTTGGAGTCCCCTCGCTGTGTTTCCGAAAAGAACCAAGATGAACAAGTCATGGCTTTCAGAGGACTTTTCTTCCCCTGGGTCAGCCAGGGGAGGCGAAAGGCACGCGTATTTTTGAGAGTGCTTCATGCAAAGCATCTTTTTCATCTTGAAAATTGGGTCAACTGATGCCAGTCAAGTGGGGTGTGTGTGGCCCAATTAGTGGCAACGAGGGAGACTGTGGTTGGAGTCCCCTCGCTGTGTTTCTAAAAGAACCAAGATGAACAAGTCATGGCTCTCAGAGGACTTTTCTTCCCCTGGGTCAGCCAGGGGAGGCGAAAGGCACGCGTATTTTTGAGAGTGCTTCATGCAAAGCATCTTTTTCATCTTGAAAATTGGGTCAACTGATGCCAGTCAAGTGGGGTGTGTGTGGCCCAATTAGTGGCAACGAGGGAGACTGTGGTTGGAGTCCCCTCGCTGTGTTTCTAAAAGAACCAAGATGAACAAGTCATGGCTCTCAGAGGACTTTTCTTCCCCTGGGTCAGCCAGGGGAGGCGAAAGGCACGCGTATTTTTGAGAGTGCTTCATGCAAAGAATCTTTTTCATCTTGAAAATTGGGTCAACTGATGCCAGTCAAGTGGGGTGTGTGTGGCCCAATTAGTGGCAACGAGAGAGACTGTGGTTGGAGTCCCCTCGCTGTGTTTCCAAAAAGAACCAAGATGAACAAGTCATGGCTCTCAGAGGACTTTTCTTCCCCTGGGTCAGCCAGGGGAGGCGAAAGGCACGCGTATTTTTGAGAGTGCTTCATGCAAAGCTTCTTTTTCATCTTGAAAATTGGGTCAACTGATGCCAGTCAAGTGGGGTGTGTGTGGCCCAATTAGTGGCAACGAGGGAGACTGTGGATGGAGTACCCTCGCTGTGTTTCTAAAAGAACCAAGATGAACAAGTCATGGCTCTCAGAGGTCTTTTCTTCCCCTGGGTCAGCCAGGGGAGGCGAAAGGCACGCGTATTTTTGAGAGTGCTTCATGCAAAGCATCTTTTTCATCTTGAAAATTGGGTCAACTGATGCCAGTCAAGTGGGGTGTGTGTGGCCCAATTAGTGGCAACGAGGGAGACTGTGGTTGGAGTCCCCTCGCTGTGTTTCTAAAAGAACCAAGATGAACAAGTCATGGCTCTCAGAGGACTTTTCTTCCCCTGGGTCAGCCAGGGGAGGCGAAAGGCACGCGTATTTTTGAGAGTGCTTCATGCAAAGCATCTTTTTCTTTTTCAAAAGGGGGGTCAACTGATGCCAGTCAAGTGGGGTGTGTGTGGCCCAATTAGTGGTAACGAGAGAGACTGTGGTTGGAGTCCCCTCGCTGTGTTTCCGAAAAGAACCAAGATGAACAAGTCATGGCTCTCAGAGGACTTTTCTTCCCCTAGGTCAGCCAGGGGAGGCGAAAGGCACTTGTATTTTTGAGAGTGCTTCATGCAAAGCATCTTTTTCATCTTGAAAATTGGGTCAACTGATGCCAGTCAAGTGGGGTGTGTGTGGCCCAATTAGTGGCAACGAGGGAGACTGTGGTTGGAGTCCCCTCGCTGTGTTTCTAAAAGAACCAAGATGAACAAGTCATGGCTCTCAGAGGACTTTTCTTCCCCTGGGTCAGCCAGGGGAGGCATAAGGCACGCGTATTTTTGAGAGTGCTTCATGCAAAGCATCTTTTTCATCTTGAAAATTGGGTCAACTGATGCCAGTAAAGTGGGGTGTGTGTGGCCCAATTAGTGGCAACGAGGGAGACTGTGGTTGGAGTCCCCTCGCTGTGTTTCTAAAAGAACCAAGATGAACAAGTCATGGCTCTCAGAGGACTTTTCTTCCCCTGGGTCAGCCAGGGGACGGGAAAGGCACGCGTATTTTTGAGAGTGCTTCATGCAAAGCATCTTTTTCTTTTTCAAAAGGGGGGTCAACTGATGCCAGTCAAGTGGGGTGTGTGTGGCCCAATTAGTGGCAACGAGAGAGACTGTGGTTGGAGTCCCCTCGCTGTGTTTCCGAAAAGAACCAAGATGAACAAGTCATGGCTCTCAGAGGACTTTTCTTCCCCTGGGTCAGCCAGGGGAGGCGAAAGGCACGCTTATTTTTGAGAGTGCTTCATGCAAAGCATCTTTTTCATCTTGAAAATTGGGTCAACTGATGCCAGTCAAGTGGGGTGTGTGTGGCCCAATTAGTGGCAACAAGGGAGACTGTGGTTGGAGTCCCCTCGCTGTGTTTCTAAAAGAACCAAGATGAACAAGTCATGGATCTCAGAGGACTTTTCTTCCCCTGGGTCAGCCAGGGGAGGCGAAAGGCACGCGTATTTTTGAGAGTGCTTCATGCAAAGCATCTTTTTCATCTTGAAAATTGGGTCAACTGATGCCAGTCAAGTGGGGTGTGTGTGGCCCAATTAGTGGCAACGAGGGAGACTGTGGTTGGAGTCCCCTCGCTGTGTTTCTAAAAGAACCAAGATGAACAAGTCATGGCTCTCAGAGGACTTTTCTTCCCCTGGGTCAGCCAGGGGAGGCGAAAGGCACGCATATTTTTGAGAGTGCTTCATGCAAAGCATCTTTTTCATCTTGAAAATTGGGTCAACTGATGCCAGTCAAGTGGGGTGTGTGTGGCCCAATTAGTGGCAACGAGGGAGACTGTGGTTGGAGTCCCCTCGCTGTGTTTCTAAAAGAACCAAGATGAACAAGTCATGGCTCTCAGAGGACTTTTCTTCCCCTGGGTCAGCCAGGGGAGGCGAAAGACACGCGTATTTTTGAGAGTGCTTCATGCAAAGCATCTTTTTCATCTTGAAAATTGGGTCAACTGATGCCAGTCAAGTGGGGTGTGTGTGGCCCAATTAGTGGCAACGAGGGAGACTGTGGTTGGAGTCCCCTCGCTGTGTTTCTAAAAGAACCAAGATGAACAAGTCATGGCTCTCAGAGGACTTTTCATCCCCTGGGTCAGCCAGGGGAGGCGAAAGGCACGCGTATTTTTGAGAGTGCTTCATGCAAAGCATCTTTTTCATCTTGAAAATTGGGTCAACTGATGCCAGTCAAGTGGGGTGTGTGTGGCCCAATTAGTGGCAACGAGGGAGACTGTGGTTGGAGTCCCCTCGCTGTGTTTCTAAAAGAACCAAGATGAACAAGTCACGGCTCTCAGAGGACTTTTCTTCCCCTGGGTCAGCCAGGGTACGGGAAAGGCACGCGTATTTTTGAGAGTGCTTCATGCAAAGCATCTTTTTCTTTTTCAAAAGGGGGGTCAACTGATGCCAGTCAAGTGGGGTGTGTGTGGCCCAATTAGTGGCAACGAGTGAGACTGTGGTTGGAGTCCCCTCGCTGTGTTTCCGAAAAGAACCAAGATGAACAAGTCATGGCTCTCAGAGGACTTTTCTTCCCCTGGGTCAGCCAGGGGAGGCGAAAGGCATGCGTATTTTTTAGAGTGCTTCATGCAAAGCATCTTTTTCATCTTGAAAATTGGGTCAACTGATGCCAGTCAAGTGGGGTGTGTGTGGCCCAATTAGTGGCAACGAGGGAGACTGTGGTTGGAGTCCCCTCGCTGTGTTTCTAAAAGAACCAAGATGAACAAGTCATGCCTCTCAGAGGACTTTTCTTCCACTGGGTCAGCCAGGGGAGGCGAAAGGCACGCGTATTTTTGAGAGTGCTTCATGCAAAGCATCTTTTTCATCTTGAAAATTGTGTCAACTGATGCCAGTCAAGTGGGGTTTGTGTGACCCAATTAGTGGCAACGAGGGAGACTGTGGTTGGAGTCCCCTCGCTGTGTTTCTAAAAGAACCAAGATGAACAAGTCATGGCTCTCAGAGGACTTTTCTTCCCCTGGGTCAGCCAGGGGAGGCGAAAGGCACGCGTATTTTTGAGAGTGCTTCATGCAAAGCATCTTTTTCTTTTTCAAAAGGGGGGTCAACTGATGCCAGTCAAGTGGGGTGTGTGTGGCCCAATTAGTGGCAACAAGAGAGACTGTGGTTGGAGTCCCCTCGCTGTGTTTCCGAAAAGAACCAAGATGAACAAGTCATGGCTCTCAGAGGACTTTTCTTCCCCTGGGTCAGCCAGGGGAGGCGAAAGGCACTTGTATTTTTGAGAGTGCTTCATGCAAAGCATCTTTTTCATCTTGAAAATTGGGTCAACTGATGCCAGTCAAGTGGGGTGTGTGTGGCCCAATTAGTGGCAACGAGGGAGACTGTGGTTGGAGTCCCCTCGCTGTGTTTCTAAAAGAACCAAGATGAACAAGTCATGGCTCTCAGAGGACTTTTCTTCCCCTGGGTCAGCCAGGGGAGGCGAAAGGCACGCGTATTTTTGAGAGTGCTTCATGCAAAGCATCTTTTTCATCTTGAAAATTGGGTCAACTGATGCCAGTCAAGTGGGGTGTGTGTGGCCCAATTAGTGGCAACGAGGGAGACTGTGGTTGGAGTCCCCTCGCTGTGTTTCTAAAAGAACCAAGATGAACAAGTCATGGCTCTCAGAGGACTTTTCTTCCCCTGGTTAAGCCAGGGGAGGCGAAAGGCACGCGTATTTTTGAGAGTGCTTCATGCAAAGCATCTTTTTCATCTTGAAAATTGGGTCAACTGATGCCAGTCAAGTGGGGTGTGTGTGGCCCAATTAGTGGCAACGAGAGAGACTGTGGTTGGAGTCCCCTCGCTGTGTTCCAAAAAAGAACCAAGATGAACAAGTCATGGCTCTCAGAGGACTTTTCTTCCCCTGGGTCAGCCAGGGGAGGCGAAAGGCACGCGTATTTTTGAGAGTGCTTCATGCAAAGCATCTTTTTCTTTTTCAAAATGGGGGTCAACTGATGCCAGTCAAGTGGGGTGTGTGTGGCCCAATTAGTGGCAACGAGAGAGACTGTGGTTGGAGTCCCCTCGCTGTGTTTCCGAAAAGAACCAAGATGAGCAAGTCATGGCTCTCAGAGGACTTTTCTTCCCCTGGGTCAGCCAGGGGAGGCGAAAGGCACGCGTATTTTTGAGAGTGCTTCATGCAAAGCATCTTTTTCATCTTGAAAATTGGGTCAACTGATGCCAGTCAAGTGGGGTGTGTGTGGCCCAATTAGTGGCAACGAGGGAGACTGTGGATGGAGTACCCTCGCTGTGTTTCTAAAAGAACCAAGATGAACAAGTCATGGCTCTCAGAGGACTTTTCTTCCCCTGGGTCAGCCAGGGGAGGCGAAAGGCACGCGTATTTTTGAGAGTGCTTCATGCAAAGCATCTTTTTCATCTTGAAAATTGGGTCAACTGATGCCAGTCAAGTGGGGTGTGTGTGGCCCAATTAGTGGCAACGAGGGAGACTGTGGTTGGAGTCCCCTCGCTGTGTTTCTAAAAGAACCAAGATGAACAAGTCATGGCTCTCAGAGGACTTTTCTTCCCCTGGGTCAGCCAGGGGAGGCGAAAGGCACGCGTATTTTTGAGAGTGCTTCATGCAAAGCATCTTTTTCTTTTTCAAAAGGGGGGTCAACTGATGCCAGTCAAGTGGGGTGTGTGTGGCCCAATTAGTGGCAACGAGTGAGACTGTGGTTGGAGTCCCCTCGCTGTGTTTCCGAAAAGAACCAAGATGAACAAGTCATGGCTCTCAGAGGACTTTTCTTCCCCTAGGTCAGCCAGGGGAGGCGAAAGGCACGCGTATTTTTGAGAGTGCTTCATGCAAAGCATCTTTTTCATCTTAAAAATTGGGTCAACTGATGCCAGTCAAGTGGGGTGTGTGTGGCCCAATTAGTGGCAACGAGGGAGACTGTGGTTGGAGTCCCCTCGCTGTGTTTCTAAAAGAACCAAGATGAACAAGTCATGGCTCTCAGAGGACTTTTCTTCCCCTGGGTCAGCCAGGGGAGGCATAAGGCACGCGTATTTTTGAGAGTGCTTCATGCAAAGCATCTTTTTCATCTTGAAAATTGGGTCAACTGATGCCAGTAAAGTGGGGTGTGTGTGGCCCAATTAGTGGCAACGAGGGAGACTGTGGTTGGAGTCCCCTCGCTGTGTTTCTAAAAGAACCAAGATGAACAAGTCATGGCTCTCAGAGGACTTTTCTTCCCCTGGGTCAGCCAGGGGACGGGAAAGGCACGCGTATTTTTGAGAGTGCTTCATGCAAAGCATCTTTTTCTTTTTCAAAAGGGGGGTCAACTGATGCCAGTCAAGTGGGGTGTGTGTGGCCCAATTAGTGGCAACGAGAGAGACTGTGGTTGGAGTCCCCTCGCTGTGTTTCCGAAAAGAACCAAGATGAACAAGTCATGGCTCTCAGAGGACTTTTCTTCCCCTGGGTCAGCCAGGGGAGGCGAAAGGCACGCTTATTTTTGAGAGTGCTTCATGCAAAGCATCTTTTTCATCTTGAAAATTGGGTCAACTGATGCCAGTCAAGTGGGGTGTGTGTGGCCCAATTAGTGGCAACAAGGGAGACTGTGGTTGGAGTCCCCTCGCTGTGTTTCTAAAAGAACCAAGATGAACAAGTCATGGCTCTCAGAGGACTTTTCTTCCCCTGGGTCAGCCAGGGGAGGCGAAAGGCACGCGTATTTTTGAGAGTGCTTCATGCAAAGCATCTTTTTCATCTTGAAAATTGGGTCAACTGATGCCAGTCAAGTGGGGTGTGTGTGGCCCAATTAGTGGCAACGAGGGAGACTGTGGTTGGAGTCCCCTCGCTGTGTTTCTAAAAGAACCAAGATGAACAAGTCATGGCTCTCAGAGGACTTTTCTTCCCCTGGGTCAGCCAGGGGAGGCGAAAGGCACGCATATTTTTGAGAGTGCTTCATGCAAAGCATCTTTTTCATCTTGAAAATTGGGTCAACTGATGCCAGTCAAGTGGGGTGTGTGTGGCCCAATTAGTGGCAACGAGGGAGACTGTGGTTGGAGTCCCCTCGCTGTGTTTCTAAAAGAACCAAGATGAACAAGTCATGGCTCTCAGAGGACTTTTCATCCCCTGGGTCAGCCAGGGGAGGCGAAAGGCACGCGTATTTTTGAGAGTGCTTCATGCAAAGCATCTTTTTCATCTTGAAAATTGGGTCAACTGATGCCAGTCAAGTGGGGTGTGTGTGGCCCAATTAGTGGCAACGAGGGAGACTGTGGTTGGAGTCCCCTCGCTGTGTTTCTAAAAGAACCAAGATGAACAAGTCATGGCTCTCAGAGGACTTTTCTTCCCCTGGGTCAGCCAGGGTACGGGAAAGGCACGCGTATTTTTGAGAGTGCTTCATGCAAAGCATCTTTTTCTTTTTCAAAAGGGGGGTCAACTGATGCCAGTCAAGTGGGGTGTGTGTGGCCCAATTAGTGGCAACGAGTGAGACTGTGGTTGGAGTCCCCTCGCTGTGTTTCCGAAAAGAACCAAGATGAACAAGTCATGGCTCTCAGAGGACTTTTCTTCCCCTGGGTCAGCCAGGGGAGGCGAAAGGCATGCGTATTTTTTAGAGTGCTTCATGCAAAGCATCTTTTTCATCTTGAAAATTGGGTCAACTGATGCCAGTCAAGTGGGGTGTGTGTGGCCCAATTAGTGGCAACGAGGGAGACTGTGGTTGGAGTCCCCTCGCTGTGTTTCTAAAAGAACCAAGATGAACAAGTCATGCCTCTCAGAGGACTTTTCTTCCACTGGGTCAGCCAGGGGAGGCGAAAGGCACGCGTATTTTTGAGAGTGCTTCATGCAAAGCATCTTTTTCATCTTGAAAATTGTGTCAACTGATGCCAGTCAAGTGGGGTTTGTGTGACCCAATTAGTGGCAACGAGGGAGACTGTGGTTGGAGTCCCCTCGCTGTGTTTATAAAAGAACCAAGATGAACAAGTCATGGCTCTCAGAGGACTTTTCTTCCCCTGGGTCAGCCAGGGGAGGCGAAAGGCACGCGTATTTTTGAGAGTGCTTCATGCAAAGCATCTTTTTCTTTTTCAAAAGGGGGGTCAACTGATGCCAGTCAAGTGGGGTGTGTGTGGCCCAATTAGTGGCAACAAGAGAGACTGTGGTTGGAGTCCCCTCGCTGTGTTTCCGAAAAGAACCAAGATGAACAAGTCATGGCTCTCAGAGGACTTTTCTTCCCCTGGGTCAGCCAGGGGAGGCGAAAGGCACTTGTATTTTTGAGAGTGCTTCATGCAAAGCATCTTTTTCATCTTGAAAATTGGGTCAACTGATGCCAGTCAAGTGGGGTGTGTGTGGCCCAATTAGTGGCAACGAGGGAGACTGTGGTTGGAGTCCCCTCGCTGTGTTTCTAAAAGAACCAAGATGAACAAGTCATGGCTCTCAGAGGACTTTTCTTCCCCTGGGTCAGCCAGGGGAGGCGAAAGGCACGCGTATTTTTGAGAGTGCTTCATGCAAAGCATCTTTTTCATCTTGAAAATTGGGTCAACTGATGCCAGTCAAGTGGGGTGTGTGTGGCCCAATTAGTGGCAACGAGGGAGACTGTGGTTGGAGTCCCCTCGCTGTGTTTCTAAAAGAACCAAGATGAACAAGTCATGGCTCTCAGAGGACTTTTCTTCCCCTGGTTAAGCCAGGGGAGGCGAAAGGCACGCGTATTTTTGAGAGTGCTTCATGCAAAGCATCTTTTTCATCTTGAAAATTGGGTCAACTGATGCCAGTCAAGTGGGGTGTGTGTGGCCCAATTAGTGGCAACGAGAGAGACTGTGGTTGGAGTCCCCTCGCTGTGTTCCAAAAAAGAACCAAGATAAACAAGTCATGGCTCTCAGAGGACTTTTCTTCCCCTGGGTCAGCCAGGGGAGGCGAAAGGCACGCGTATTTTTGACAGTGCTTCATGCAAAGCATCTTTTTCATCTTGAAAATTGGGTCAACTGATGCCAGTCAAGTGGGGTGTGTGTGGCCCAATTAGTGGCAACGAGGGAGACTGTGGTTGGAGTCCCCTCGCTGTGTTTCTAAAAGAACCAAGATGAACAAGTCATGGCTCTCAGAGGACTTTTCTTCCCCTGGGTCAGCCAGGGGAGGCGAAAGGCACGCGTATTTTTGAGAGTGCTTCATGCAAAGCATCTTTTTCATCTTGAAAATTGGGTCAACTGATGCCAGTCAAGTGGGGTGTGTGTGGCCCAATTAGTGGCAACGAGGGAGACTGTGGTTGGAGTCCCCTCGCTGTGTTTCTAAAAGAACCAAGATGAACAAGTCATGGCTCTCAGAGGACTTTTCTTCCCCTGGGTCAGCCAGGGGACGGGAAAGGCACGCGTATTTTTGAGAGTGCTTCATGCAAAGCATCTTTTTCTTTTTTCAAAAGGGGGGTCAACTGATGCCAGTCAAGTGGGGTGTGTGTGGCCCAATTAGTGGCAACGAGAGAGACTGTGGTTGGAGTCCCCTCGCTGTGTTTCCGAAAAGAACCAAGATGAACAAGTCATGGCTCTCAGAGGACTTTTCTTCCCCTGGGTCAGCCAGGGGAGGCGAAAGGCATGCGTATTTTTTAGAGTGCTTCATGCAAAGCATCTTTTTCATCTTGAAAATTGGGTCAACTGATGCCAGTCAAGTGGGGTGTGTGTGGCCCAATTAGTGGCAACGAGGGAGACTGTGGTTGGAGTCCCCTCGCTGTGTTTCTAAAAGAACCAAGATGAACAAGTCATGCCTCTCAGAGGACTTTTCTTCCCCTGGGTCAGCCAGGGGAGGCGAAAGGTACGCGTATTTTTGAGAGTGCTTCATGCAAAGCATCTTTTTCATCTTGAAAATTGTGTCAACTGATGCCAGTCAAGTGGGGTTTGTGTGACCCAATTAGTGGCAACGAGGGAGACTGTGGTTGGAGTCCCCTCGCTGTGTTTCTAAAAGAACCAAGATGAACAAGTTATGGCTCTCAGAGGACTTTTCTTCCCCTGGGTCAGCCAGGGGAGGCGAAAGGCACGCGTATTTTTGAGAGTGCTTTATGCAAAGCATCTTTTTCTTTTTCAAAAGGGGGGTCAACTGATGCCAGTCAAGTGGGGTGTGTGTGGCCCAATTAGTGGCAACGAGAGAGACTGTGGTTGGAGTCCCCTCGCTGTGTTTCCGAAAAGATCCAAGATGAACAAGTCATGGCTTTCAGAGGACTTTTCTTCCCCTGGGTCAGCCAGGGGAGGCGAAAGGCACGCGTATTTTTGAGAGTGCTTCATGCAAAGCATCTTTTTCATCTTGAAAATTGGGTCAACTGATGCCAGTCAAGTGGGGTGTGTGTGGCCCAATTAGTGGCAACGAGGGAGACTGTGGTTGGAGTCCCCTCGCTGTGTTTCTAAAAGAACCAAGATGAACAAGTCATGGCTCTCAGAGGACTTTTCTTCTCCTGGGTCAGCCAGGGGAGGCGAAAGGCACGCGTATTTTTGAGAGTGCTTCATGCAAAGCATCTTTTTCATCTTGAAAATTGGGTCAACTGATGCCAGTCAAGTGGGGTGTGTGTGGCCCAATTAGTGGCAATGAGGGAGACTGTGGTTGGAGTCCCCTCGCTGTGTTTCTAAAAGAACCAAGATGAACAAGTCATGGCTCTCAGAGGACTTTTCTTCCCCTGGGTCAGCCAGGGGAGGCGAAAGGCACGCGTATTTTTGAGAGTGCTTCATGCAAAGCATCTTTTTCATCTTGAAAATTGGGTCAACTGATGCCAGTCAAGTGGGGTGTGTGTGGCCCAATTAGTGGCAACGAGAGAGACTGTGGTTGGAGTCCCCTCGCTGTGTTTCCAAAAAGAACCAAGATGAACAAGTCATGGCTCTCAGAGGACTTTTCTTCCCCTGGGTCAGCCAGGGGAGGCGAAAGGCACGCGTATTTTTGAGAGTGCTTCATGCAAAGCATCTTTTTCATCTTGAAAATTGGGTCAACTGATGCCAGTCAAGTGGGGTGTGTGTGGCCCAATTAGTGGCAACGAGGGAGACTGTGGTTGGAGTCCCCTCGCTGTGTTTCTAAAAGAAC
Organism: Anomaloglossus baeobatrachus; assembly: GCF_048569485.1. Classification (NCBI taxonomy): domain Eukaryota; kingdom Metazoa; phylum Chordata; class Amphibia; order Anura; family Aromobatidae; genus Anomaloglossus; species Anomaloglossus baeobatrachus. The sequence goes on along the minus strand of NC_134361.1, from coordinate 140,561,588 downwards.
CAAGATGAACAAGTCATGGCTCTCAGAGGACTTTTCTTCCCCTGGGTCAGCCAGGGGAGGCGAAAGGCACGCGTATTTTTGAGAGTGCTTCATGCAAAGCATCTTTTTCATCTTGAAAATTGGGTCAACTGATGCCAGTCAAGTGGGGTGTGTGTGGCCCAATTAGTGGCAACGAGGGAGACTGTGGTTGGAGTCCCCTCGCTGTGTTTCTAAAAGAACCAAGATGAACAAGTTATGGCTCTCAGAGGACTTTTCTTCCCCTGGGTCAGCCAGGGGAGGCGAAAGGCACGCGTATTTTTGAGAGTGCTTCATGCAAAGCATCTTTTTCTTTTTCAAAAGGGGGGTCAACTGATGCCAGTCAAGTGGGGTGTGTGTGGCCCAATTAGTGGTAACGAGAGAGACTGTGGTTGGAGTCCCCTCGCTGTGTTTCCGAAAAGAACCAAGATGAACAAGTCATGGCTCTCAGAGGACTTTTCTTCCCCTGGGTCAGCCAGGGGACGGGAAAGGCACGCGTATTTTTGAGAGTGCTTCATGCAAAGCATCTTTTTCTTTTTCAAAAGGGGGGTCAACTGATGCCAGTCAAGTGGGGTGTGTGTGGCCCAATTAGTGGCAACGAGAGAGACTGTGGTTGGAGTCCCCTCGCTGTGTTTCCGAAAAGAACCAAGATGAACAAGTCATGGCTCTCAGAGGACTTTTCTTCCCCTGGGTCAGCCAGGGGAGGCGAAAGGCACGCTTATTTTTGAGAGTGCTTCATGCAAAGCATCTTTTTCATCTTGAAAATTGGGTCAACTGATGCCAGTCAAGTGGGGTGTGTGTGGCCCAATTAGTGGCAACAAGGGAGACTGTGGTTGGAGTCCCCTCGCTGTGTTTCTAAAAGAACCAAGATGAACAAGTCATGGCTCTCAGAGGACTTTTCTTCCCCTGGGTCAGCCAGGGGAGGCGAAAGGCACGCGTATTTTTGAGAGTGCTTCATGCAAAGCATCTTTTTCATCTTGAAAATTGGGTCAACTGATGCCAGTCAAGTGGGGTGTGTGTGGCCCAATTAGTGGCAACGAGGGAGACTGTGGTTGGAGTCCCCTCGCTGTGTTTCTAAAAGAACCAAGATGAACAAGTCATGGCTCTCAGAGGACTTTTCTTCCCCTGGGTCAGCCAGGGGAGGCAAAAGGCACGTGTATTTTTGAGAGTGCTTCATGCAAAGCATCTTTTTCATCTTGAAAATTGGGTCAACTGATGCCAGTCAAGTGGGGTGTGTGTGGCCCAATTAGTGGCAACGAGAGAGACTGTGGTTGGAGTCCCCTCGCTGTGTTTCCGAAAAGAACCAAGATGAACAAGTCATGGCTCTCAGAGGATTTTTCTTCCCCTGGGTCAGCCAGGGGAGGCGAAAGGCACGCGTATTTTTGAGAGTGCTTCATGCAAAGCATCTTTTTCATCTTGAAAATTGGGTCAACTGATGCCAGTCAAGTGGGGTGTGTGTGGCCCAATTAGTGGCAACGAGGGAGACTGTGGTTGGAGTCCCCTCGCTGTGTTTCTAAAAGAACCAAGATGAACAAGTCATGGCTCTCACAGGACTTTTCTTCCCCTGGGTCAGCCAGGGGAGGCGAAAGGCACGCGTATTTTTGAGTGTGCTTCATGCAAAGCATCTTTTTCATCTTGAAAATTGGGTCAACTGATGCCAGTCAAGTGGGGTGTGTGTGGCCCAATTAGTGGCAACGAGGGTGACTGTGGTTGGAGTCCCCTCGCTGTGTTTCTAAAAGAACCAAGATGAACAAGTCATGGCTCTCAGAGGACTTTTCTTCCCCTGGGTCAGCCAGGGGAGGCGAAAGGCACGCATATTTTTGAGAGTGCTTCATGCAAAGCATCTTTTTCATCTTGAAAATTGGGTCAACTGATGCCAGTCAAGTGGGGTGTGTGTGGCCCAATTAGTGGCAACGAGGGAGACTGTGGTTGGAGTCCCCTCGCTGTGTTTCTAAAAGAACCAAGATGAACAAGTCATGGCTCTCAGAGGACTTTTCTTCCCCTGGGTCAGCCAGGGTACGGGAAAGGCACGCGTATTTTTGAGAGTGCTTCATGCAAAGCATCTTTTTCTTTTTCAAAAGGGGGGTCAACTGATGCCAGTCAAGTGGGGTGTGTGTGGCCCAATTAGTGGCAACGAGGGAGACTGTGGTTGGAGGCCCTTCGCTGTGTTTTACATGATTTTCAAAGGGCATGACATGCCTACGAGGTTGAGTTTCATCATCTGCAACTTGTTGGCAACAGAAAGGCTGCCTTTACACCCTATTGAGACCGAGGATTTTCGAGACCTTATGCCCATTGCAGTGCCCCAAGAGCCGATGGCCAGTCGTCACTCCTTCTCCAAGAAAGGCGTGCCCGCGCTACCACAGTAGGTCGCACACAACCTCACCAATTCCTTGAGAAACTCTGTGTGTGACAGGGTGCATTTCAACACAGATACTTGGACCAGTAAACATGGACAGGGGAGTTACATGTTGCTGACTGGGCACTGGGTAACTATGGTGAGAAATGGAGAAGGGTTTGCTGTACAAGTCTTGCCGTCCCCACGACTTGTGTGTCAATCCTTCCTCTGTATGTACAAGTTCCTCCACTGCTTCTGCCTCCTCAACCTCGTGTGGGTCCTCCACCTCGGCCCAAACCCTGTGTGGTCAGGCGACCCTTCCTTGTAACTGAGCCCAAGGAATCCCACACACCTCCTTACTATGCTGGCAGCAGAGCTCAAGGCCATCAGGCGGTCAAATGTTTACTTTGAAATGTAGGGGAAATGTGAGACACCGCTGAGGAATTGTGGTCGGTTAGCTCTGTAGAGTGAGACCGAGTTTCATCAATGGTTGTCTACAGTCAACCAGCAGTCAGGGAAGGTCGGGTGCGACAATGATGCAAACCAGTCTGCGACCCTTCTTCAGGGCAATGTGACACACGTGCCTTGTATGGCTCACGTGTTGAACCTGGTTGTCCAGCAATTTTTAAAATACCATCCCGGCCTACATGGCCTTGTGCAGCGGGCACGCTGCTGTGTGCTCACTTTCATCCTTCGCACCCAGCAGCTCAATAACTGTCATCGCTCCGGAAGTCTTAGGGTCTGGCGGTTAAACGCCGGAAATGCGATGTTCCGACACGCAGGAATTGGAATCTGGACATGTTGCAGCGTGTGTGGCAGCACCGCAGAGCCCTGCTGAAATACGGTATGACGTATACCCTGGGCTAACTTGATCCAGAGGTGGTGCAGATCACGCTGCTGGAGTGGTGTCAGATCAAGGACCTATGCACCCTTCTACACAGTTTACAAATGTCGACGAAGATATTTAGCACTGGCAATGCCATTCTCAGCGTGACAATTCTGGTCATCTACATGATGGAACACACTGTAGGCATTATTCGGAGTCAGGTATTGGTCCAAGAGGAAGTTGAGGAAGTACAGGAGGAGTCATATGCAGAAGGGATAATAAGATCTACAAGGTCCATACGGTAAGCGGCACCTAGGCAGCAGTTATGGTGGGGGATAGGGATTAACAAGGGCGCATAGTATCAGCAAAAATTGTTGAGGAAGGTGCAGGAGCCATGAAGAAATGGAGGACGAACTTGCGATGGGCATGGAAGACTCAGTAGATGAGTAAGAGCTTGCTCACATTTCGGTTGTGCGAGGTTGGGGGGAGAGGGCAGAGGAAGGAGGCACAATTCTCACCTCTCTGCCACCAACACACCAAGGACTTGGTCCTCCTGGATGCACAAGACACATGAGCGTCTTCTTGCTGCACTACCTACAACATGACCCTCGGATTGTAGGAATTCGAAGTAATGCTAACTACTGGGTTGCCACACTGTTAGATCCCCGGTACAAGACAAAATTTGGCGAAATAATTCCTGCCATATAAAGGGACGCACGAGTACAGGAGTATCTTCAGAAGGTGTTACGCAATCTTCGATCTGCTTTTCCACTAAACACCAGTGCTGCACAGAGTGAATCTCAACGCTTTGTCATGGATAGGAGGAAATGGTCTTTTACTTGTCCACATCTGAGGGACCGATGGCTGGCTGTTGTGCTGAGATGCCATTGAGTACGGTGTCCCTGCAGAGTTGCACTTTTGGTCATATACAAAATGAGTTGAAAAAGGACAGATGCGGGTGAAAAGGGGAACAGGTGTGTTGGAAAGGGGAAAAAAGTTTTGGTCCGTGGGTTTGGTGGTTAAGCAAAAGTAACATTTGATGAAGAAACACCATCTGTTACGGTGGGACTGGCAGATTTGGATAAGGTGGTATATACTATGTTACCGCTATATAACGTAAATTAATAAGAAAAGAAAGAGAAAGGTATATATCCCCATCAGCAGTCAGTGTCCACCATGCTCCCAGATGGAAAAGGAGAGGTTGGCAATTGGAAGGTTCGGTGGAGGATACAGAGCTGTGTGGCTATGAAACTAATAGTAGCCTGAACCAAGTTAGACGCCACTCGGATCTTGAGACTGGGAGCCCTGTTAGCGTAACAGGGTCCACACGCCCACCCAGCCCAGGAACTCCCTGTTAACATCACAGGGGCCATTCAGGACGCTGACCGTGTGCATTGGGGCCACACCTGTGAACAGCAGGCGCATCAGCAGCAGCAGGCCTGTTAATGCCACTGGGCTGCACAAGCAGGACTTGTAGGACAGGAGCTGGTCTTAACCGTACTGCGTTACCAACTGTGGTGGCGGCCTGCATCGACGCCCTATCCCTGCCTACCTCTGGCCTAAATCCGCAATGGGTTCAACACATGGAGGTGTGCTCTTTCGGAGCATAATAGAAGACTGCGCACCTCCTTGTTGTCTCCAGCCCCTTTTATAACCTGGGTCCGCCACAAACCAGGGTGGACCACAATGCACCTCCTGGAGACAAAAGCAGAGTGATACGTCATGAGTGGCATAACTAGCGTCCTATTTGGAACCGCAACTTCAATGATGACCTCATGGCTGTCATGACCCAAACACCTCACCAGTCATCGTCTGACCATCAATAATGCGGTGACAAGTCATAGGGGCGGGCCTCTGCAAGCCATTTGGGAGTGGCCTGGCCACATCGTCAGGACACCTGATGCCCTGTGGTCTAAATGGGCCCCCCACATCAGGGGCAGGGCCAAAGAGTTCATTACCGGACCTAGTTTCTGATGCAGTAAGTGGCTGACGATGGTCAGTTGCATGAAATACAGTCTCTGAAAAAAGACTATCAGCTTTAGCATGGTGTCTAGGCACAACACAGGACTTAGACCCGGCACGGAGTGCAAGTACCTGTGCAAAGAGGCTTTTCGCACTAAGTGTGGGAGCATGCGCTGTAGCCCGAAATGAAGACTTAGCCTCAGGAATGGCACAGTCAGGCTGAGCATACTCACTAGGCGAAACACTGGAGTTAGGCTGCGGATGGGGTAAATCGGCACACGCATGCGCACTAGCTGCCTCTCCACACTTAGACGTGGAGGAGAAAGCAGCCAGCTGGACAACCCGAGGCACAGGCCTAAATGGCAGCTGATGCCTGGGCGCAACTGAAACCGCAGCAGGCTGCTTGCGTTTAAGGCGTCACCGTTTTGTAACAACAAATAACATCAAAAAGAACAGGTGTACTTCTTCCCATGGATAATCTGATATGATCCCTTTTTTCATGGACACGACCATCGCTAACAAATGTAGATGAGGCCAAATCAGCAGCTGCTTCAATGGATCTGAATTGCTCCATAAAGTGGCCTCTCCTCCACCCCAATTTCAAGATCCCAAATACTCCATTCCTCTGTGGTGTCAATCCAATCGCACTTGCTTCCTAACAGCTCTCAAGTTTCCACCAGCCCTGCTGAGTATGGGATGACAGAGATGGTTGAGTTTGCATAGCTGTTCAGTCGCACTATAGCCTGGGAATCAGAGGTCTGCTCCAAAGCTGCAATGAGTACAGACAAGGAAGTTTTTATTATTTTTATTATTATTGATTTATAGAGCACCATTGATTCCATGGTGCTGTACATGAGAAGGGGGTTACATACAGAATACATATACAAGTAACTATAGACAGACTGGTACAGAGGGAAGAGGGCCCTGCCCTTGCGGGATTACATTCTAAAGGATTTTTGGGAGGAGACAGTAGGAGTTGTTTAGGTTGAGCGTCAAGTACGTATGGTGGTGGTGTCATTGAAGGTTATAGTCATTTCTGAACAGATGAGTTTTCAGATTCAGTTTGAAGCTTGCATGTGTAGCATATAATCTAACGTGTTGAGGTAGCGAGTTCCATGAGACAGGGGAAATGATCTGCGCAGATAGCCTGAAGCTTTGTGACTGGGATCCAGGCCCCGATGAAGAAGGTGCTGTGCCTAATCTAAACCCTCATTTCCAAAAATTAAATCCTCCTGGTGGAGACAATGGGGAACATGATGAGGAGCACAGATACCTGATTGGAAGGACAACTTTACTATTCGGTCAGGGCAGGAAGAGGTTGTCTCGGAGGACTCAGGACGAGGGGAATGAAAACACACAGGGTTATTGATGAGGTTGGAGACAACACTTACTGTCAAACCAAAGTCAGCCAGTCGATGAGGTCAGCAGAGGAGGTGGAGGAGGATGCTACTGACGACGAGGTTACGTTGCGTCTTCCTGGCCAGAGACAAAGTACTGGAAGCACGTCAACAACTGAATCCTGGACCACAACTTTGACTCTGAGCAGATGTCGTGTTGGCTATGCAGGTCACATGGGCTGTAAGCCTTTCCTAGCCTGTGAATTTTTGGACATCGCAAAGGATCACCAAAGTCATGTAATCTGTAAGATTTGTCAACAATCTGTAAGTAGAAGGCAAAAACTCACACTTTTGAGTACTTCCTCCATGAAGTATCACATGGATATGAATTGACAGCGTGAAGGTGTATTGCTCAGCTTTAGCAACTGTCAACGCAATATGCTTATTTGCCGTTCATTGCATGCATTGTTGCAGACTACACACAAGGGGCTGCTGTTTTTTTGGATCTGCCTTTGGTCACTATAGCAATATAAAATTGCTCTTCGGGTGTGGACTTGGAGATGCTGTCTATGAACAGAAGGAAAAGCTAAAGGTGTGTGTTACAGCAAGGAGCCACAGCGGAAACACTTCGTTCAATTGTGAGGGGAGTTGTGTTGTACTTTGATGATGAGCACTGTAACGTCAGTGAGCAGCATCCTGTGCCACAGACCAACATTCTTACGGTGCTGTCTATACTGTTTACCTTGAGAGGAGCGTAAAGTCTGTATTTCTGGCAACTGGACATCACAGTACCCGGGTACGGTAGGCTGTGCCCAGACAATAATGCGGGCACGCAACACTTTGTTTTATTAGCAAAACACATATCTGTTCTGGGTAGGCCGACTATATAGACAATAAGACTTGCTGCCTCTGCACTGTCAAATTGTCACGTACAGTTTAAATCATAGAGGGACAGCAACACATGTTTGCATTGACTGTTGCTTTTCAAGATTTCCATGACTGTGTTGCAGAGCTGTGTGGTTTGCATTCACACTGTTATCATCTGCAATATCTGTGAGGCTTCAGCTAACAAGGGTATTCAGGGGGGGTCATGTGTTTTGTCTATGTTTAGGTAGATAACTTGTAAGCTCTTGTGATGCGCCACTGGTAAGTCGTGTTCGCACACACACACACACACACACATGCACAAACACACAATTAGTGCTACACAGAGGGATTAGCAGGTAGTAGGCAACAGAATAGATTGTTCAATTATTTTAATTGTATGCATGGTTCTTATTGTTTGTTTTGGTAAAGTTAAACAATCATTTATCAACCCAACTGCCTAGAGTCCTTTTCCTTTTGCCTGGTTTTGCTGCATACTGGGGAGCCCACCCTGTACACGACTTAAAATGAAGCATAAGTCGCAATGTGAATTTCACTGTGCTACAATGCGGCCTAGCGTGCCTGTGCAACCACCGCCTGCCCCATCAAGTGCATCTGCGTGCTCTTCATCCTCTGTGACTGTGGGGACAGCAGTCACACATGGTTTTTCACACTGAACTTCCACTCCTTAATCCGCAACAGGGAGTGTGATTGGCAGGTCATCACTTGTGTTGGAAGTGGAAACAGAACGTATTGTTGAGCTGTCAGACATCGAGAGAACCATCATTGGATGCAGGCTACATTATATCCACGCCTGCACCTTCGTCACAGATTGCCTGGACTACCTGCAGTTAATAATTGCATTCCAGAAATGGAAAGGAGTGTAGAATGCACATGTGTTGTACCTTGCTTGGCAGCAAAGGAACACTAACTTAGTATTCCAGACAATTTTAGGAAGGCAGAAAAAGAGTCAGCTCTTTGTGCAAATTAAATAGGGTGGCAAAAGTGGACAGATGGGTACAGTGGCCGTGTTCTGTGGGTACCAGGACAGTAAAAGAAGCCTCACTTTCTATCCCTCCTAATGATCAAATGCAGCAAGGAATTCCCTGAGTTTGCTATAAAATTAGCATAGCTAAATGTGCAGGAGGGTGTCATGCAGAGGTGCTAGAAATAGCTTGGCACCAGTGGGGCACTAATGGAATCCAACAGCCAGTTCTATGATGCCACTAAATGGCAGTATTTTTTGCTATCATTATAGCTTATTAAAAACAGAGCAGGAGGGTGTCATGCAGAGGTGCTAGAAATAGCTTGGCACCAGTGGGGCACTAATGGAATACAACAGCCAGTTCTATGATGCCACTAAATGGCAGTATTTTTTGCTATCATTATAGCTTATTAAAAACAGAGCAGGAGGGTGTCATGCAGAGGTGCTAGAAATAGCTTGGCACCAGTGGGGAACTAATGGAATACAACAGCCAGTTCTATGATGCCACTAAATGGGAGTATTTTTTGCTATCATTATAGCTTATTAAAAACAGAGCAGGAGGGTGTCATGCAGAGGTGCTAGAAATAGCTTGGCACCAGTGGGGCACTAATGGAATACAACAGCCAGTTCTATGATGCCACTAAATGGCAGTATTTTTTGCTATCATTATAGCTTATTAAAAACAGAGCAGGAGGGTGTCATGCAGAGGTGCTAGAAATAGCTTGGCACCAGTGGGGCACTAATGGAATACAACAGCCAGTTCTATGATGCCACTAAATGGCAGTATTTTTTGCTATCATTATAGCTTATTAAAAACAGAGCAGGAGGGTGTCATGCAGAGGTGCTAGAAATAGCTTGGCACCAGTGGGGCACTAATGGAATACAACAGCCAGTTCTATGATGCCACTAAATGGCAGTATTTTTTGCTATCATTATAGCTTATTAAAAACAGAGCAGGAGGGTGTCATGCAGAGGTGCTAGAAATAGCTTGGCACCAGTGGGGCACTAATGGAATACAACAGCCAGTTCTATGATGCCACTAAATGGCAGTATTTTTTGCTATCATTATAGCTTATTAAAAACAGAGCAGGAGGGTGTCATGCAGAGGTGCTGCACATAGATTTGCACCAGTGGGGCACTAATGGAGTACAACAGCCACTTCTTGTATGCCACTAGGTACACTGAGAGTTTGCTAGTATAATGGCTTAGTAACAATGAGTTTGAGTGTGCAATGCAGGCAGAGGTGCTGCAAATATCTTTGCACTAGTGGGACTAGACAAAAGTCCAATAGCCACGTTTAGAATGCCACTAGGTACACTGAGTGTTTGCCAGTATAATGGCTTAGTAACAATGAGTTTGAGTGTGCAATGCAGGCAGACGTGCTGCAAATATCTTTGCACTAGTGGGACTAGACAAAAGTCCAATAGCCACGTTTAGAATGCCACTAGGTACACTGAGTGTTTGCTAGTATAATGGCTTAGTTATAATGAGTTGGAGTGTGCAATGCAGGCAGAGGTGCTGCAAATATCTTTGCACTAGTGGGACTATAGCAAAGTACAATAGCCACGTTTAGGATGCCACTAGGTACACTGAGTGTTTGCTAGTATAATGGCTTAGTTATAATGAGTTGGAGTGTGCAATGCAGGCAGAGGTGCTGCAAATATCTTTGCACTAGTGGGACTATAGCAAAGTCCAATAGCCACGTTTAGGATGCCACTAGGTACACTGAGTGTTTGCTAGTATAATGGCTTAGTTATAATGAGTTGGAGTGTGCAATGCAGGCAGAGGTGCTGCAAATATCTTTGCACTAGTGGGACTATAGCAAAGTCAAATAGCCACGTTTAGGATGCCACTAGGTACACTGAGTGTTTGCTAGTATAATGGCTTAGTAACAATGAGTTTGAGTGTGCAATGCAGGCAGAGGTGCTGCAAATATCTTTGCACTAGTGGGACTATAGCAAAGTCCAATAGCCACATTTAGGATGCCACTAGGTACACTGAGTGTTTGCTAGTATAATGGCTTAGTTATAATGAGTTGGAGTGTGCAATGCAGGCAGAGGTGCTGCAAATATCTTTGCACTAGTGGGACTATAGCAAAGTCCAATAGCCACGTTTAGGATGCCACTAGGTACACGTGAGTGTTTGCTAGTATAATGGCTTAGTTATAATGAGTTGGAGTGTGCAATGCAGGCAGAGGTGCTGCAAATATCTTTGCACTAGTGGGACTAGACAAAAGTCCAATAGCCACGTTTAGAATGCCACTAGGTACACTGAGTGTTTGCTAGTATAATGGCTTAGTTATAATGAGTTGGAGTGTGCAATGCAGGCAGAGGTGCTGCAAATATCTTTGCACTAGTGGGACTAGACAAAAGTCCAATAGCCACGTTTAGAATGCCACTAGGTACACTGAGTGTTTGCTAGTATAATGGCTTAGTAACAATGAGTTTGAGTGTGCAATGCAGGCAGACGTGCTGAAAATATCTTTGCACTAGTGGGACTAGACAAAAGTCCAATATCCACGTTTAGAATGGCTTAGTTATAATGAGTTGGAGTGTGCAATGCAGGCACAGGTGCTGCAAATATCTTTGCACTAGTGGGACTATAGCAAAGTCCAATAGCCACGTTTAGGATGCCACTAGGTACACTGAGTGTTTGCTAGTATAATGGCTTAGTTATAATGAGTTGGAGTGTGCAATGCAGGCAGAGGTGCTGCAAATATCTTTGCACTAGTGGGACTATAGCAAAGTCCAATAGCCACGTTTAGGATGCCACTAGGTACACGTGAGTGTTTGCTAGTATAATAGCTTAGTTATAATGAGTTGGAGTGTGCAATGCAGGCAGAGGTGCTGCAAATATCTTTGCACTAGTGGGACTATAGCAAAGTACAATAGCCACGTTTAGGATGCCACTAGGTACACTGAGTGTTTGCTAGTGTAATGGCTTAGTTATAATTAGTTGGAGTGTGCAATGCAGGCAGAGGTGCTGCAAATATCTTTGCACTAGTGGGACTATAGCAAAGTACAATAGCCACGTTTAGGATGCCACTAGGTACACTGAGTGTTTGCTAGTATAATGGCTTAGTTATAATGAGTTGGAGTGTGCAATGCAGGCAGAGGTGCTGCAAATATCTTTGCACTAGTGGGACTATAGCAAAGTACAATAGCCACGTTTAGGATGCCACTAGGTACACTGAGTGTTTGCTAGTATAATGGCTTAGTTATAATGAGTTGGAGTGTGCAATGCAGGCAGAGGTGCTGCAAATATCTTTGCACTAGTGGGACTAAAGCTAAGTCCAATAGCCATGTTTAGAATGCCATTAGGTGCACTGAGTGTTTGCTAGTTTAATGGCTTAGTAACAATGAGTTTGAGTGTGCAATGCAGGCAGACGTGCTGCAAATATCTTTGCACTAGTGGGACTAGACAAAAGTCCAATAGCCACGTTTAGAATGCCACTAGGTACACTGAGTGTTTGCTAGTATAATGGCTTAGTTATAATGAGTTGGAGTGTGCAATGCAGGCAGACGTGCTGCACTAGTGGGACTATAGCAAAGTCCAATAGCCACGTTTAGGATGCCACTAGGTACACTGAGTGTTTGCTAGTATAATGGCTTAGTTATAATGAGTTGGAGTGTGCAATGCAGGCAAAGGTGCTGCAAATATCTTTGCACTAGTGGGACTAGACAAAAGTCCAATAGCCACGTTTAGAAAGTCACTAGGTACACTGAGTGTTTGCTAGTATAATGGCTTAGTAACAATGAGTTTGAGTGTGCAATGCAGGCAGACGTGCTGCAAATATCTTTGCACTAGTGGGACTAGACAAAAGTCCAATAGCCACGTTTAGAATGCCACTAGGTACACTGAGTGTTTGCTAGTATAATGTCTTAGTTATAATGAGTTGGAGTGTGCAATGCAGGCTGAGGTGCTGCAAATATCTTTGCACTCGTGGGACTATAGCAAAGTCCAATAGCCACATTTAGGATGCCACTAGGTACACTGAGTGTTTGCTAGTATAATGGCTTAGTTATAATGAGTTGGAGTGTGCAATGCAGGCAGAGGTGCTGCAAATATCTTTGCACTAGTGGGACTATAGCAAAGTCCAATAGCCACGTTTAGGATGCCACTAGGTACACTGAGTGTTTGCTAGTATAATGGCTTAGTAACAATGAGTTTGAGTGTGCAATGCAGGCAGAGGTGCTGCAAATATCTTTGCACTAGTGGGACTATAGCAAAGTCCAATAGCCAAGTTTAGGATGCCACTAGGTACACTGAGTGTTTGCTAGTATAATGGCTTAGTTATAATGAGTTGGAGTGTGCAATGCAGGCAGAGGTGCTGCAAATATCTTTGCACTAGTGGGACTAGACAAAAGTCCAATAGCCACGTTTAGAATGCCACTAGGTACACTGAGTGTTTGCTAGTATAATGGCTTAGTAACAATGAGTTTGAGTGTGCAATGCAGGCAGACGTGCTGCAAATATCTTTGCACTAGTGGGACTAGACAAAAGTCCAATAGCCACGTTTAGAATGCCACTAGGTACACTGAGTGTTTGCTAGTATAATGGCTTAGTTATAATGAGTTGGAGTGTGCAATGCAGGCAGAGGTGCTGCAAATATCTTTGCACTAGTGGGACTATAGCAAAGTACAATAGCCACGTTTAGGATGCCACTAGGTACACTGAGTGTTTGCTAGTATAATGGCTTAGTTATAATGAGTTGGAGTGTGCAATGCAGGCAGAGGTGCTGCAAATATCTTTGCACTAGTGGGACTATAGCAAAGTACAATAGCCACGTTTAGGATGCCACTAGGTACACTGAGTGTTTGCTAGTATAATGGCTTAGTTATAATGAGTTGGAGTGTGCAATGCAGGCAGAGGTGCTGCAAATATCTTTGCATTAGTGGGACTATAGCAAAGTACAATAGCCACGTTTAGGATGCCACTAGGTACACTGAGTGTTTGCTAGTATAATGGCTTAGTTATAATGAGTTGGAGTGTGCAATGCAGGCAGAGGTGCTGCAAATATCTTTGCACTAGTGGGACTATAGCAAAGTACAATAGCCACGTTTAGGATGCCACTAGGTACACTGAGTGTTTGCTAGTATAATGGCTTAGTTATAATGAGTTGGAGTGTGCAATGCAGGCAGAGGTGCTGCAAATATCTTTGCACTAGTGGGACTATAGCAAAGTCCAATAGCCACGTTTAGAATGCCACTAGGTACACTGAGTGTTTGCTAGTATAATGGCTTAGTAACAATGAGTTTGAGTGTGCAATGCAGGCAGACGTGCTGGAAATATCTTTGCACTAGTGGGACTAGACAAAAGTCCAATAGCCACGTTTAGAATGCCACTAGGTACACTGAGTGTTTGCTAGTATAATGGCTTAGTTATAATGAGTTGGAGTGTGCAATGCAGGCAGAGGTGCTGGAAATATCTTTGCACTAGTGGGACTATAGCAAAGTCCAATAGCCACGTTTAAGATGCCACTAGGTACACTGAGTGTTTGCTAGTATAATGGCTTAGTTATAATGAGTTGGAGTGTGCAATGCAGGCAGAGGTGCTGCAAATATCTTTGCACTAGTGGGACTAGACAAAAGTCCAATAGCCACGTTTAGAATGTCACTAGGTACACTGAGTGTTTGCTAGTATAATGGCTTAGTTATAATGAGTTGGAGTGTGCAATGCAGGCAGAGGTGCTGCAAATATCTTTGCACTTGTGGGACTATAGCAAAGTCCAATAATAATAATAATTAATAATTTTATTCATTTATATAGCGCCATTAATTCCATAGCACTTTACATACATTGGCAACACTGTCCCCATTGGGGCTCACAATCTAGAGTCCCTATCTGTATGTCTTTAGAATGTGGGAAGCCACGTTTAGGATGCCACTAGGTACACTGAGTGTTTGCTAGTATAATGGCTTAGTTATAATGAGTTGGAGTGTGCAATGCAGGCAGAGGTGCTGCAAATATCTTTGCACTAGTGGGACTAGACAAAAGTCCAATAGCCACGTTTAGAATGCCACTAGGTACACTGAGTGTTTGCTAGTATAATGGCTTAGTTATAATGAGTTGGAGTGTGCAATGCAGGCAGAGGTGCTGCAAATATCTTTCCACTAGTGGGACTATAGCAAAGTACAATAGCCACGTTTAGGATGCCACTAGGTACACTGAGTGTTTGCTAGTATAATGGCTTAGTTATAATGAGTTGGAGTGTGCAATGCAGGCAGAGGTGCTGCAAATATCTTTGCACTAGTGGGACTATAGCAAAGTCCAGTAGCCACGTTTAGGATGCCACTAGGTACACTGAGTGTTTGCTAGTATAATGGCTTAGTTATAATGAGTTGGAGTGTGCAATGCAGGCAGAGGTGCTGCAAATATCTTTGCACTAGTGGGACTATAGCAAAGTCCAATAGCCACGTTTAGGATGCCACTAGGTACACTGAGTGTTTGCTAGTATAATGGCTTAGTTATAATGAGTTGGAGTGTGCAATGCAGGCAGAGGTGCTGCAAATATCTTTGCACTAGTGGGACTATAGCAAAGTCCAATAGCCACGTTTAGGATGCCACTAGGTACACTGAGTGTTTGCTAGTATAATGGCTTAGTTATAATGAGTTGGAGTGTGCAATGCAGGCAGAGGTGCTGCAAATATCTTTGCACTAGTGGGACTATAGCAAAGTCCAATAGCCACGTTTAGGATGCCACTAGGTACACTGAGTGGTTGCTAGTATAATGGCTTAGTTATAATGAGTTGGAGTGTGCAATGCAGGCAGACGTGCTGCAAATATCTTTGCACTAGTGGGACTATAGCAAAGTCCAATAGCCACATTTAGGATGCCACTAGGTACACTGAGTGTTTGCTAGTATAATGGCTTAGTAACAATGAGTTTGAGTGTGCAATGCAGGCAGACGTGCTGCAAATATCTTTGCACTAGTGGGACTAGACAAAAGTCCAATAGCCACGTTTAGAATGCCACTAGGTACACTGAGTGTTTGCTAGTATAATGGCTTAGTTATAATGAGTTGGAGTGTGCAATGCAGGCAGAGGTGCTGCAAATATCTTTGCACTAGTGGGACTAGACAAAAGTCCAATAGCCACGTTTAGAATGCCACTAGGTACACTGAGTGTTTGCTAGTATAATGGCTTAGTTATAATGAGTTGGAGTGTGCAATGCAGGCAGAGGTGCTGCAAATATCTTTGCACTAGTGGAACTATAGCAAAGTCCAATAGCCACGTTTAGGATGCCACTAGGTACACTGAGTGTTTGCTAGTATAATGGCTTAGTAACAATGAGTTTGAGTGTGCAATGCAGGCAGACGTGCTGCAAATATCTTTGCACTAGTGGGACTAGACAAAAGTCCAATAGCCACGTTTAGAATGCCACTAGGTACACTGGGTGTTTGCTAGTATAATGGCTTAGTTATAATGAGTTTGAGTGTGCAATGCAGGCAGACGTGCTGCACATATCTTTGAACTAGTGGGACTAGAGCAAAGTCCAATAGCCACGTTTAGGATGCCACTAGGTACACTGAGTGTTTGCTAGTATAATGGCTTCTTTATAATGAGTTGGAGTGTGCAATGCAGGCAAAGGTGCTGCAAATATCTTTGCACTAGTGGGACTAGACAAAAGTCCAATAGCCACGTTTAGAAAGTCACTAGGTACACTGAGTGTTTGCTAGTATAATGGCTTAGTAACAATGAGTTTGAGTGTGCAATGCAGGCAGAGGTGCTGCAAATATCTTTGCACTAGTGGGACTAGACAAAAGTCCAATAGCCACGTTTAGAATGCCACTAGGTACACTGAGTGTTTGCTAGTATAATGGCTTAGTTATAATGAGTTGGTGTGTGCAATGCAGGCAGAGGTGCTGCAAATATCTTTGCACTAGTGGGACTAGACAAAAGTCCAATAGCCACGTTTAGAATGCCACTAGGTACACTGAGTGTTTGCTAGTATAATGGCTTAGTTATAATGAGTTGGAGTGTGCAATGCAGGCAGAGGTGCTGCAAATATCTTTGCACTAGTGGGACTATAGCAAAGTCCAATAGCCACGTTTAGGATGCCACTAGGTACACTGAGTGGTTGCTAGTATAATGGCTTAGTTATAATGAGTTGGAGTGTGCAATGCAGGCAGACGTGCTGCAAATATCTTTGCACTAGTGGGACTATAGCAAAGTCCAATAGCCACATTTAGGATGCCACTAGGTACACTGAGTGTTTGCTAGTATAATGGCTTAGTAACAATGAGTTTGAGTGTGCAATGCAGGCAGACGTGCTGCAAATATCTTTGCACTAGTGGAACTAGACAAAAGTCCAATAGCCACGTTTAGAATGCCACTAGGTACACTGAGTGTTTGCTAGTATAATGTCTTAGTTATAATGAGTTGGAGTGTGCAATGCAGGCAGAGGTGCTGCAAATATCTTTGCACTAGTGGGACTATAGCAAAGTACAATAGCCACGTTTAGGATGCCACTAGGTACACTGAGTGTTTGCTAGTATAATGGCTTAGTTATAATGAGTTGGAGTGTGCAATGCAGACAGAGGTGCTGCAAATATCTTTGCACTAGTGGGACTATAGCAAAGTACAATAGCCACGATTAGGATGCCACTAGGTACACTGAGTGTTTGCTAGTATAATGGCTTAGTTATAATGAGTTGGAGTGTGCAATGCAGGCAGAGGTGCTGCAAATATCTTTGCACTAGTGGGACTATAGCAAAGTCCAATAGCCACGTTTAGAATGCCACTAGGTACACTGAGTGTTTGCTAGTATAATGGCTTAGTAACAATGAGTTTGAGTGTGCAATGCAGGCAGACGTGCTGCAAATATCTTTGCACTAGTGGGACTAGACAAAAGTCCAATAGCCACGTTTAGAATGCCACTAGGTACACTGAGTGTTTGCTAGTATAATGGCTTAGTTATAATGAGTTGGAGTGTGCAATGCAGGCAGAGGTGCTGCAAATATCTTTGCACTAGTGGGACTATAGCAAAGTCCAATAGCCACGTTTAAGATGCCACTAGGTACACTGAGTGTTTGCTAGTATAATGGCTTAGTTATAATGAGTTGGAGTGTGCAATGCAGGCAGAGGTGCTGCAAATATCTTTGCACTAGTGGGACTAGACAAAAGTCGAATAGCCACGTTTAGAATGTCACTAGGTACACTGAGTGTTTGCTAGTATAATGGCTTAGTAACAATGAGTTTGAGTGTGCAATGCAGGCAGACGTGCTGCAAATATCTTTGCACTAGTGAGACTAGACAAAAGTCCAATAGCCACGTTTAGAATGCCACTAGGTACACTGAGTGTTTGCTAGTATAATGGCTTAGTTATAATGAGTTGGAGTGTGCAATGCAGGCAGAGGTGCTGCAAATATCTTTGCACTTGTGGGACTATAGCAAAGTCCAATAGCCACGTTTAGGATGCCACTAGGTACACTGAGTGTTTGCTAGTATAATGGCTTAGTTATAATGAGTTGGAGTGTGCAATGCAGGCAGAGGTGCTGCAAATATCTTTGCACTAGTGGGACTAGACAAAAGTCCAATAGCCACGTTTAGAATGCCACTAGGTACACTGAGTGTTTGCTAGTATAATGGCTTAGATATAATGAGTTGGAGTGTGCAATGCAGGCAGAGGTGCTGCAAATATCTTTCCACTAGTGGGACTATAGCAAAGTACAATAGCCACATTTAGGATGCCACTAGGTACACTGAGTGTTTGCTAGTATAATGGCTTAGTTATAATGAGTTGGAGTGTGCAATGCAGGCAGAGGTGCTGCAAATATCTTTGCACTAGTGGGACTATAGCAAAGTCCAGTAGCCACGTTTAGGATGCCACTAGGTACACTGAGTGTTTGCTAGTATAATGGCTTAGTTATAATGAGTTGGAGTGTGCAATGCAGGCAGAGGTGCTGCAAATATCTTTGCACTAGTGGGACTATAGCAAAGTCCAATAGCCACGTTTAGGATGCCACTAGGTACACTGAGTGTTTGCTAGTATAATGGCTTAGTTATAATGAGTTGGAGTGTGCAATGCAGGCAGAGGTGCTGCAAATATCTTTGCACTAGTGGGACTAGACAAAAGTCCAATAGCCACGTTTAGAATGCCACTAGGTACACTGAGTGTTTGCTAGTATAATGGCTTAGTTATAATGAGTTGGAGTGTGCAATGCAGGCAGACGTGCTGCAAATATCTTTGCACTAGTGAGACTAGACAAAAGTCCAATAGCCACGTTTAGAATGCCACTAGGTACACTGAGTGTTTGCTAGTATAATGGCTTAGTTATAATGAGTTGGAGTGTGCAATGCAGGCAGAGGTGCTGCAAATATCTTTGCACTTGTGGGACTATAGCAAAGTCCAATAGCCACGTTTAGGATGCCACTAGGTACACTGAGTGTTTGCTAGTATAATGGCTTAGTTATAATGAGTTGGAGTGTGCAATGCAGGCAGAGGTGCTGCAAATATCTTTGCACTAGTGGGACTAGACAAAAGTCCAATAGCCACGTTTAGAATGCCACTAGGTACACTGAGTGTTTGCTAGTATAATGGCTTAGTTATAATGAGTTGGAGTGTGCAATGCAGGCAGAGGTGCTGCAAATATCTTTGCACTAGTGGGACTATAGCAAAGTCCAGTAGCCACGTTTAGGATGCCACTAGGTACACTGAGTGTTTGCTAGTATAATGGCTTAGTTATAATGAGTTGGAGTGTGCAATGCAGGCAGAGGTGCTGCAAATATCTTTGCACTAGTGGGACTATAGCAAAGTCCAATAGCCACGTTTAGGATGCCACTAGGTACACTGAGTGTTTGCTAGTATAATGGCTTAGTTATAATGAGTTGGAGTGTGCAATGCAGCTAGAGGTGCTGCAAATATCTTTGCACTAGTGGGACTAGACAAAAGTCCAATAGCCACGTTTAGAATGCCACTAGGTACACTGAGTGTTTGCTAGTATAATGGCTTAGTTATAATGAGTTGGAGTGTGCAATGCAGGCAGAGGTGCTGCAAATATCTTTGCACTAGTGGAACTATAGCAAAGTCCAATAGCCACGTTTAGGATGCCACTAGGTACACTGAGTGTTTGCTAGTATAATGGCTTAGTTATAATGAGTTGGAGTGTGCAATGCAGGCAGAGGTGCTGCAAATATCTTTGCACTAGTGGGACTATAGCAAAGTCCAATAGCCACGTTTAGGATGCCACTAGGTACACTGAGTGTTTGCTAGTATAATGGCTTAGTTATAATGAGTTGGAGTGTGCAGAGGACAGGAGGGTACAGTGCCAGGGTTGTGGGGCTCTGGGTAGAGGAATGGAAGCCTGCCTTTCTATTCCCTCCTAATGGGGAAATGCAGCGACGAAATCCCTGACCTTAGCTACACAGACTCTGTCTCTGTTTTCAGGACCTGTCACCTATGGCTCTGACCCTGCCGGTACGAGCCCTTAAAAGGACTGATAGAAAGTGCTCTCCCTAAGCTGTCCAGCGCTGTGGATGGAGCGCATACAGCTGTATCGGCGATAGGATTTAGGACGGAGCTGCGCCAGTGATGTCTGACACCAAGGACGCAGAAGGCAGATAATGGCGTGCTGGAGGAAAATGTCCGGTTTTATAATGCAGTGACTTGTGACATGGACATCCTATCACACATGCCGTTGCTTCTCTGGCTAAAAGTCCACTTAGCTGTGTGTGTGTCTGGGATTGGCTGACATGCTGGCCCTCCCCACTACACGCGCGCGCTTAGGGAAGGAAGACAAGGAAAAAAAAAAAAAAATGGCGATCGCCATTATACAAACAGCAGTGATCTGAAGGCGCTGTTCCCGCACACTATACACTGAAATGTCATAATAGTGTGAGTCACAGAGTGACTTACACTATTACAGCGGAAAGCCAGCTAGGAATTAGCTGTTTTTTTGCTGCTAGAACCGTTCTCGAACGTTTCTAGAACTATCGAGCTTTTGCAAAAAGCTCGAGTTCTAGTTCGATCTAGAACAGGCCCCAAAATCACTCGAGCCTAGAACTGGAGAACCTCGAACCTCGAACCGCGCTCAACTCTAGTGAAGACTCCAAGTAGGGTCTCCAAATTGTCTTTTGTCTGTAGTGCCAGGGTAAAACAATGACCACGCACTGTGAGATTCAGGCAGAGATTGAGGTGCACGAAGAGCAGTGACGTCACTCAGGTTATCTGCAGTCATAGCTAGAGGTTCCCATGCTCCTCTACCTGTTATCACAGGTAACCTGAGCTCATGAAACTAAGTGACTTCCCCTCAGGTGAGGTCCCTGAGTTCACAAACCTGCATCTCCTGGCACAAAACAAGTGTTTTTTTACCAAGAGATGCAGATTTGGTGCTGATATTTTTACACCATATTCCTGCACACAATCTACACCTCCTGACTAAAAATCGCAACGCTACCGCATCCTACTGCATGCGGTTTTTATGTGTTTTTTTGCCACAAGGTGTACGTTTTCTGCAGGAATATAGTGTAAACATTTCATCACCAAATTTGCATCTCCTTGCCCATTGTTTTTACGCAATTTCAGTCCACTTTTTTGTCAAGAGGTGCAAATTTGGTGCTGACATCTTCACTAGACCTGTGGTGAGGTTATTGACTTTACTGAGGTCACTTGAGATCAAGTTACCTGCGATCACAGGTGGAACCTCCAGCTGTGACCACAAATAACCTGAGTGGCAGCTCTGCTTATTGCTCATTCATAGGCCAGAATCACACTTGCTAGTGCCTCGCGTGTAACTCGCGCGAGTCTCTCATGGTAGAACCCGGCTTGACCGCACACTCCCCTGACAGGAGCGGGTCGGTTGCATGTATCTCTATGCAGCTCAGACGCTCCTGTATGCATAGTGTGCGGCCATGCCGGGTTCTACCATGAGAGACTCGCGCGAGTTACAGGCGAGGCACTAGCAAGTGTGATTCTGGCCTTACTCAGCCTGAAGCTCACAGCGGGCGGTCATGTTCTATGGACGCTTCCTGTAACTTCAGATGTTCCAGAGCTGGAATTGTCATGCGAACTCATGTGGATTAGGTTAGACCTGGTTGTTTTTGGAGTTTAATAAATTGGTGAAAGTTTGTGTTTTTTTTTTAATTTTATTTCAAATCAAGGATTTTTTTGGTGTTTGTGTTTAATTCTTTTCACTTACAGATTAGTAATGGAAGGGTTTCATAGACACCTCCCATTACTAACCTAGGGCTTAGTGGCAGCTGTGAGCTGTCATTAACCCCTCATTACCAAATGGCAACCGCACCATGGCAAGTGGGATGAGTTGGGCAAAGTTCCGGGATTGTCACATCTAATGAACGCAACAATTCTGGGCAGCTAGAGGCTGCTGTTTTTAGGCTGGGGGGCAATAAGCATGGGCCTCCACAGCCTGAGAATACAAGCCCCCAGCTGTTGAGCTGTATTATGGTTGGGTAACAAAATTGGGAGGGACCACACATTTAATTAAAAAAAAAAAAGCCGTATGAGGTTCCCCTTATTTTGATACACAGCCAAGATAAGAGCATGGCTAAGGGCTGCAGCCTGTAGCTGTATGCATTATCTGTGCTGGTTATGATAATACGAGGCGACCCTATGCCAATTTATTAATCTATTTTTAAAACCACGATAGTGAACTGCAGACAGGGTCTGTGATTGCAAGCAATCAGTCGCTGTCACACAGGCTGCGGATGTGTCTGGCTGAAACCAATCACAGCAGCAGTGATTCAGTGAATATGTATGAAGGCTAATAAGCGGCCCCAAAAAAAGAGTTAGCGGCCCAGAGACAGCTACAGCTGTGCCTGGACTTAGTAACTATAGCGTACTTGCTTTATTTTTATTTTTCCTTTTTTTTTATTTTCCGAGTTGCCAGACCCCAATCATTAGCCGTAGTTCCCTGAGAACTCCTTGCCAGGGTCCGACACCTGGATAATATTGAAACTGTGTGGAATTGGACTTTTAAAGTTTGGATCCACTCATCACTAATAATAATAATAATAATGATAGAATATAGCAACATACCCACTACATAGCTACATACCCACTACATAACTACATACCCCTACATCATATACCTGTATTGAAATGTTATAGTAAGGGATTCCTCAAAATACTATCTATTTATAAGTAAGGGGATCTAGCCATTTTTATATTCCGACATTTAGTCATTACCCTAATTTGGACCCTTCAAGGGTTATCGGGATGAGGGTGAAGCACCAGAATTGGCACATCTAATAGATGTGACAATTGTGGGGTGGCTGCAGGCTGCTATTTTTAGCCTGGGGAAAGCCCAATAACCATGGGCCTCCCAGCCTAAGAATACCAGTCCCCAGCTGTCTGTTTTCTATTCGCTGGTTATCAAAATATGGGGGACCCTGAGCCATTTTATTCACTTATTTATTTTTACACTACCCTTCTGAACTCAGACAGCTAGTGTGAGGCCAACCAATCACAGACCTTGGCACAAAGGATGGGTGGTGTAAGCTGAACTGCAACCAAGCACAGACATGGTTACAGACGGTGTATGGGGGATGTAGTGCATATTAATGAGCTTTAATGATCTGACTAGGATGCAATGTGGCAGCCATGGGAAAACTTAGTAAGGGTATGTGCGCACGTTGCTTTTTACCTGCTTTTTACCTGCTTTTTTGCTGCTTTTTCTTCTGCGCTGTTTAATGCCAAAATGGATGTGTTCTTCTATTCAAGCAAAGTCTATGGGAATTTGGGTTTCTTGTTCACACTATGTTGTTCAAAATGCTGCCTTTTTGTGGCAGAACTTTGGTCAAAAACTCAGCTTTTCAAAGAAGCAACATGTCAATTGTTTTTGCCATTTGGGTTTTGCACTGCAAAGCTGAGTTTTTGACCAAAGTTCTGCCACAAAAAGGCAGCATTTTGAACAACATAGTGTGAACAAGAAACCCAAATTCCCATAGACTTTGCTTGAATAGAAGAACACATCCATTTTGGCATTAAACAGCGCAGAAGAAAAAGCAGCAAAAAAGCAGATAAAAAGCAGGTAAAAAGCAACGTGCGCACATACCCTAAGTGTAATTCTCCTACTTTAATCCTGTAATACTATGACAAGATTATTCCAAGAAACCAACTGTGATTTAGAAATGCATCCAGGCAGCTGTTCCCATTCAGTTTCAGCACTTTTCCAATCCTTTGCAACATTTTTACAGCCCTCCCAGACCTACAAAATAATAAAAATAAAAAGGATTTTATCGGTGTTTGTGTTTACTTCTCACTTACAGTTTATCAATGGGGGGGTCTCACAGATGCCTCCCATTGCTAATCTAGGGCTTAGAGGCAGCTGTGAGTTGTTTATAACACCTTATTACCCTGATTGCCACCTCAGTAATGCAGATTCCATTTTTCATACTTTCACTCTTACATATAGCTATTGGATTTTTCATGTCAGTATTCACACAGCAGTTTCTGCTTTTCATATATTCCCCTTACATAGTCACTGGTGTGCATACCTTCTCTCCATATAGTGTAGATTTTTTAGGGTTTTGCACCCAAGGTCAGACTCAGAATGTTGTTCCAGACGTTATTTCTTGATTGATTTGTAGTCTTTCGTTTGTGAACCCGGCCCTACCCACACCTATTGCCAGTCCACATTATACGCATATATAGCCTGGGTCTCAGCTTCCCATACACGGTAAGTTTTTTAACTGCATGAGAGGACACACACTAGCTAGGGACCCCAACGTAGAGAAATACTTTGGCGTAGTGTTGGGGCTCTGTTGCATTGATCAATTCAATAGCTAAACTTCTCTTTATTCATATGTTCATGGCAGTAATGCAGATTCCATTTTTCATACTTTCATTCTTACATATAACTATTGGATTTTTTATGTCAGTATTCACACAGCAGTTTCCGCTTTTCATAAATTCCCCTTACATAGTCACTGGTGTGCATACCTTCTCTCCATTTAGTTGTTTATAACACCTTATTACCCTGATTGCCACTTCACCAGGGTAATTGGGATGAGCAGGATAAAGTTTTGGGACCTAATCAATGTGACAATTCTAGGTGGCTGTAGGCTGCTCTTTTATTATGGGGGGCCCAATAAGAAGGGGTCTTCCCAGCCTGAGAATATCAGCCACCAGCTGTCAGCTTTATTATGGCTGGGTATCAAAATTGGGAGTGACCGCACAACATTTTTTAAAATTATTTAAATATTTTTTTCAAAAAAGTGACATTTGATCCCTCTTATTTTAATACACAACCAAGATACGCACAATGCTGGGGGCTGCAGCCTGTAGCCGTATGCTTTATCTGTGCTGGGTATGATAATATGCGGGGACCCTATGCCAATTTTTTTATTTATTTATTTTTACACCAAGATAGGGACACACACAGTGACTCCAATTGAAAGCAGTCAGACACGCTGTCACACAGGGTGGGGTCGCGTCTGACTGCAACCAATCAGAGAGCAAATACTTGGCAGAAACTTTTTGGTCCACCAAAACTTCTGTGCTGTATCTGGTCAAGCTTACTCAATAAAATACCAGTTTATTCAACTATTTGAGTGCCATGTATTTGCTCTTTGCTACATAAGGGACTGGATCCTACTTGACCTACTTGAGCACCTACCACACAAAAGTGCCATGTTTATCCACAACATTGCAACCAATCAGAGATGTGGGGACTTATGGTGGGCAGGTGAAGGAGTGCATATGTATGAGGTTAGTGAGTGGCCCCAGAAGTAGCATTAGAGATATGTGAAGTGGATTAGATCAGTGATCTGACTACTGAAAGGTGATGTGCCATAAAGG
Source organism: Anomaloglossus baeobatrachus (assembly GCF_048569485.1). Lineage (NCBI taxonomy): Eukaryota > Metazoa > Chordata > Amphibia > Anura > Aromobatidae > Anomaloglossus > Anomaloglossus baeobatrachus. Next base: position 140,536,503 of record NC_134361.1, on the reverse strand, counting down.
GGCTAAGTAAAAAAAGTTGAAAAAATTGGTAACAAAATTTTAAAAAGTCTGAAAATAAAGAACAAAAAAAAATATTTCAATAAATAAGTACATTTCTGTTAAAATATAAGATGAGTAAAAAAGTACACATATTTAGTATTGCCGCATCTGTAACAAATCAATCTATAAAACTGTCACACTACTTAACCTCTTCGGCCTCCAACACACATCCGTGCCGCCGGTACGTGTTTGCCATTTTTTGCACGTACCGGCGGCACAGAGACACGTTCAGCAATGCTACCCTATTGTAGCAGGCACACACACGTAAAACCACATGGAACGTGTGTCCGTGTACGTTTGTACGTGTGTGCATTTTTCTACACGCTGACATGTCCACGTTTTCTCCGGCAGCACGGGTGTCACATGGCCTGCACCCGTACCACACGGATGTAGTCTGGATGCGGTCCAGTGTGACATGCGCCGGAGAAAACACACGTGTCAGTGAAAAAAAACCAAAACATTTACTCACCTTCTTCAGCCCTCCTGTCTCTGCCGCTGCTGCCACTTGCTGCTCACCGCCGCTCATTATGCTCATTTAATATTCACTTCACTGCGGCCGGCAGCAGCAGCAGCGGGGAGACGGCAGGGCTGGAGACCGAAGATCAGCACCATGGACAGCAGCGCGGACCACGTGAGTATGCAAATTACCGGTTCTACGTGTGCTATCGCGGATAGCACACGTAGAACACACGTGGACCGCAGACACGAGACACGTACTTACCACACGCAACGCCTTCAGCAAATGGTTTTAAAGAAAAACACGTAGGAAAAACGCTGTCTTTTTTTCATAGAGCGGGCAAATAAAGTGGAATAAAAAGAAATCAAAAAGTCATATATAAACAAAAATGGTACTGCAGAATACAGCAATGCAAAAACTATTCTTCTATAAAAAAAAATGTTATAGTGTAAAAGTGGCAAAACATAAATTGTACTGACCAGAAAAATAAAACTATCTTATCACCTCTACGGCACGGTGAATGGCTTAAAAAAAACAAACAAAAAAACAATTCCTGAATTTCTGTCTCTTCATGTTTCTGCCTCATAAAAATGGAATAAAAAGCGATCAAAAAATATTTTGTGGCCAAAAATTATACCAATACAAATGGCAACTCATCTCGCAAAAAATAATCCCTCACATGACTCTGTCGGCAGAAAAATATAAAAAATATAGCCTTTCAAAATACACTCCTGTCCTTGGTCCAGCCTCTCCTGCTCTGTTGACACCTGATTCCAGTCTATCTAGTCCTGCCTGTACCTGGTTCCAGCACATCCTGCCCTGTTTGCACCTATTTCCAGTCCTGGTCTGCATGTACCTGCTACCAGTCTGTCCTGCCTTGTTGGCACCAGTGATTATGTCCATCTTGGCTGTGCGATCTGCCACTACCATCCCAGAGGTACTAGCCTTACTAGTGGCTCTACCTGTCTGTCCTGCCCTGTTGGTGTTAATGACTGTCTGTCCTTCCTGCCCTGTTGGTGCTAGTGACTCTGCCTGTCCGGTCTACCTGTGCTGTCTACCTCAAGCTTCCCTGGTGTTCCCTGTTACGAGGGGGACCCGGGGAAGCGTGCCAAGATGGTATATGGACAGCTTCCGCCGGTCAAGGTCCACTGTGCGGTGTAAGGGACCGCTGCTATGGTGGGAGAAGAGTGAGCGGGTTGCTGCTAGCGATCGTCTGGAATGTCACAGACGATCTGCGTACACCTGTCCGCCCTAACCCGTGAGGGTTGTATGGCACGGGGCTCACAACTTGTTGTACCTGTTGCACGGGGACGCACAGAGGTGCCTACGCACGTGTGCCAGCGGGAGTCACAGGAATATGGCACGAGGGTAGCACAGAGGTGCCCACACATGTGTGCTTCAGAAACCAGGTGAGTCCGACAGAGATTCAAGGAGCTCACCTGGGACAGGAACACAGCCTGTTAAACGGAATACTGCCGGAGCAGCAAGGCAGGGGCGAGACCTGCAAAATACAATGTCTGTACAGTGGCGTGGCAGCACGCTGCCAGACATCCAAACATAGAAGGCCGGCCACACGCCGCCATGATGGCAGGAGGGGTTTTTAAGGAGATGTAGCTCCAGCCAAGGGCGGGCGCGAGACGGATGTGACCCAATCATGATCTGTGACGTCCTGGCCCGGCCAGTCAGGATTCAGCACATCACCAGCCTCGTTATCTGGCCGTGTGATACCAGTGAGCGAATCAGAAGACGTCACGTGGGGCACATGCTCAACCTCCTGCCTCTGGGTCATAAAGGCGGGATCTTCGGTTTCACAATGTGCAGCGCTAAGGGAAGTCTTGCTGCTTCCCTGAGAATCTATCCTTTGCACACTGTGCAACCACTCCAACCCTCTGCGATGCTGAGCAGGAGGGCACGTGGCAGGCAAAGGATGGGAGACCACTCCATTCCTTACAAGGAGTAAACCACTAGGTGTCACCCTTCTGCTGTATCTAGGAGGAGGAAACTCCTGCAGTCTCCCAGGCCTTTGGCGCTGCTGAGCAGGCGGGCTCGCGGCAGACAAGGAATGGGGGACCACCTCATTCCTTGCAAGAGGAGAGCCACGAGATGTAACAGTTCCCTGTCTACACTTGAGACTCAGACCTGCCTGTTCCATTGTTCACCCCTGCTCTAGGGTCAGATGCCACAGTCCCGGTATGTATGCCACTAAAAGGGTAGGCCAGGGGTCTCCCTGTGGTTTAGTGAGTCCACTTTTGCTCGCCACAGCACCATCTCCGGCAGAGTTTTACAGTTTTAAACAGGCCATGGACTCTGCTGACAATGTTTTCTTGCCTAAAGGCCGCTTTACACGCTGCGATATCGATACCGATATCGCTAGCATGGATACCCGCCCCCATCGGTTGTGCGACACGGGCAAATCGCTGCCCGTGGCGCATAAAATCGCGCGGAACCGTCACACTATTTACCTGCCTACCGACGTCGCTGTGACCGGCGTACCGCCTCCTTTCTAAGGGGGCGATTCGTTTAGCGTCACAGTGACGTCACAGCGACGTCACTAAGCGGCCGCCCAATAGAAGAGGAGGGGCGGAGATGAGTGGGACGTAACATCCCGCCCACCTCCTTCCTTCCTGATTGCGGGCGGCCGCAGGTAAGGTGAGGTTCCTCGTTCCTGCGGTGTCACACAGAGCGATGTGTGCTGCCGCAGGAGTGACGAACTACATTGTACACGCAGCAGCAGTGATAATCGAGAATCGGGGGGCATGTCACCGATGAGCGATTTTTAACGTTTTTGTGACGATTCAAAATCGCTCATAGGTGTCACACGCAACGACATCGCTAAAGCGGCTGGATGTGCGTCACAAATTCCGTGACCTCAACGAGATCGCTTGAGCGATGTCGCAGCATGTAAAGCGGCCTTAAGTCTGAATTATGCCATGTTATGGAAACCTCCTGTGTGAAGAAACCTTTCAGCCTGGCTTCGTCTTTCAGGAGACCTTTTGTTTTCTGGAACCCTGTTTACGCTCCTGTTCCTAAGGCTATAGAAGTGACCAGCATCCATATGGCTGAGCAGCCATGCGAGAATCATCAAGCTAAGGTCCAGTATGAAGTTGCGGAAGTGCATTTCTGGATGCCTTCTGGAGATACGGTCTTTAATGTACGTGGGTAGAGTGCTCTGATCTGAACCTGGATGTTTCATTCCTGAACCTATGGCAAATCTCTTTCAACAAGCTGTGGTAGTGCATTTCCAGACTCTCATCTGATGCCTTCTGAAGCTCGTGTTCTTGTCGTGCGTGGATGTGTGGTGCCCCTGACCTGGTCAGGCGCCACTGAGTGCTGCATCCACGCTGGGTTAGTGCAAACAGGTAATCTGGTTCCTGCCAGAAGTGGCCGAAAAGGCGGCTCAACTAAAGAAGGATTTGAAAACGCGGTTCCCAGTGCACCTGGTGGACATGTACTTAGTCCCCAGGCTGCCATCCGGACTCGGAGCGGTCCCGACACCCTCTGTGTCAGAGAAGAGTCCATCACCCTAGCCAGCTGATGAGAGCTCATCCCCGGAGCCGCTGCCAGCGCAACCAGAGGAAGAGGAAGAACTAAAAGCCTTTATGCCCAGCATGCGTGTGACCTGGGAGCCCGCAGATGACCAGGTGGTGGTGATGCAGAGGCCAGCCCGCAGAGGACAGCGCCGCGTGAGGGCAAGGCACCCCCCGGTGCAACCCCCCCTGAGAAGGAGCTGGTGGCGGCCCGAGAGCTGGAAGAAAAACAGTCCCTGCGATGAGCCAAGCACCAGGTCAGTGGTCCCCTCCACCATGGAGTGGTAGAAAAATTCAAACGCAAAACGGTGTACGGCTTTATAGTGGAGGCTGGAGTCAAGGAGGGCATCTTCATGTCCCAGCGGGATGTGCAGTCCCACCTGCAAAGGGGTCACCCTGGTTGCGACCTGTATATTGGAGATGTTGTTGAGTACACCAGACACCTGGGTGAAAGAGGCTGGTATGCCTTAGACGTTATGTAGTGCCCCAAGCCTACAGCAGCAAGCCCAAGCTACTTCCCTACAGCTTCCACCAGGTCCACAGAGTTACTGCCACTAGGGGATGCTAAAAATGTAGAAGTGGATTCTGAAGATGCTGATGGAGCTCAAGATGGAGCTCAAGATGAAGCCCAAGAGACAGCTCAAGATGAAGGAATCCAGAGCACTGAGAGTGTCAGCTCTGGTTTTGAGAGAAGAAACTCCATTTAAGTGTCTTAAAGAGAAGAAAGAAAGTTAACCTGTTTGAAGTTACAGCAACGTTGAAAATGTTTAAGAAGATGCGCCCACAAAAACTGTTGTGAGGAACTGTTTAAAGAATCCACCTGTTTAAGCACCTGGTTGATATGCACCTTAACCAATGGACCATAAGGCTATGAACTGGCTATAGCCACAAATTCTCGCAGTGTATAAAATTACCCCAGAGGTACCAACCCAGAGCATGCCTGTTTAGGGGGCCTGGCTCTGCACCACCAGGAGGCACATCTGTTGATGGTGCGTGCTGTCCAAAAGTCAAGAACATGCCTGTTTATGGGGCCTGGCTTGCCTACGACAAAGGAGCACGCCTGATTATGGGGCCTGGCTCTCCACAATGCGGAAGCGGGTACGCCTGTTTATGGGGCCTACCTTTAACCACCAACACCAGAAGAGGAAGATTGGAGGAAAGGCTGGGATAAAGATGGCCCAGACCTGGTTGCCAAATGGACCGGTGACCTGCCTTCTGAGAGTTTTTTGGGTGGGTTACGGACTTGTGGGTGGTGAACAATGGTACCTAGAATAATGTTTTATAATGTTTTATAATGTTTTATGATGTTTTTATGTGAATGCTCTTCTGTGTGGAAAAGATGTTTTAAAAGTTTGCACTTAAAAAAAAATAAAAGTGTTTCTTCTGTTTACAGCCCGAGGACGTGCTGTTGATAACTAAGGGGGAATGTGGTGACTCTGACCTGGTCAGGCACCACTGAGTACTGCACCCACGCTGGGTGAGTGCAAACAGGTCATCCTAATGGCTGGAATAGGGTGTGGACACACAGACACATAGTGACCAGGTCTCACACATACCTTGAAGGGACCCCTGGCCCAGGAGGGGGTGTGGCCTCCACATCCATTTATGGGGTGCGGTAGAGAAGCTGGTTGCTCGGTTGCAGTGGCAGGCACAGAGTGAAGGCAGTAGTGAACCTGTCTGAAGTGAGGAAGCCCAGTGTGCAGTCGCAGAAGGACGTGCGCGATGTCACGAGTCAGACCCTGCACGTGTGGTGGCTGTCGGTGGGTGAGTTCGGTTGCCACACAGTCAGCCTGAAAGACACCTCAGGAAGGAGGTGATTGAGTACAGGGACTCCTGGTAGACCAGGCCCGCATGGGGAAACAGGTCCCTAGAGCAGCAATCCATTTATTTGCGCTGCTAAACCTGCCGGTGAGGGTGCTGGATGTGCCTCACCAACCAATACACCAACCTACACGGAGTTTGCAGCATCAGCAGCAACGAGGGGGCCCATAAGTGAGACAGGGCAAGAAGCCATCTGTACTTGCTCCACGCTGCCAGCAAACGGGCCAGAAAGGGGAGAAAAGGCAGATGCGACTTCCCTGGATGATTCCCACAATACTTCAAGTCAGGGGTCAGCGCAAACAAGAAGGGCTAGGAAGGCAAGTTGACAGTCACTCCTGGTCCAGCCTGAAGGATACCTGGTTCTCCCTGCAGTTTGTCTCAGCATCGCCCGGGTTACCTCACAGTGAACAACTGAACGTGAGTAAAAAACATGAAAGACATTCTGGTCTGTGTGTGAGTTCTTCTGTGACCTGTAGTTCCACCCATATATACCCGAGCCCCTGGGGGCAGCCTCACTTTCGGGAGGCCACACCATCTAACTGCAATTACCAGCAGCCCCAGACGCTCGCTAAACTGCAGTGGCGGTCACCCCTCACCCTGACCGCAAAACCAAGAGTGGCGTCACAACTACTATGAAAGTAAACCTGACATACCTGTTGCCAGAAGGGTCCCTACATAGAAGTCCCCACAGTGTACCGCTGCAGTGCTGTGGTGGGTGACTCAGATGCAATAGTCCAATTCGAAGCTGGACCCTTCATTCCTAAACCCGTGGTGCATTTCCAAACTCCCATCCGATGCCTTCTGAAGCCTTTGTCGGTGTTGTGCTTGGATGGAATGCTCCAATCTGAACCTGGACGCTTCGTTCTTGAACCTGTGGTGCATTTGCAAACTTCCATCCAATGGCTTCTGAAGCTTTTGTTGGTGTCGTGTGTGGATGGAATGCTCCAATCTGAACCCGGACGCCTCGTTACTGAATCTGTGGTTGATACACATTCAGGCAAGAATTCCTACTTTGTTTTGTCCTGACTTTCTTGTTCATGCTGTTGAGTTTGTGCTGGACTGGAAATCCAGTGACGTGTCTCGTTTTGTCCTGCTATGCCATATCCACTGCCTGGTTTATGCCCTTCCATACCCGTTTCCTGTGATTTTGTCTTACAATCTGTCCTGCTTTCTGGCTGTCTGCCGGCTACCATCGAATTCAAGGAAAAAAGCCCTTCTTCAGGCCTGTTACGCTCACCGAGGAGCGGCGAGCGTCCGGAGGTGGACCCACTGGACCGTGCACCGGACTCCCCCGAAAAGGCGACCAGCAGCGAACCCCTATACAGGGACTGTGCGGCGCCTCCCCAGAAGGCCTAAATGCACGGCAGCCAGGAACCGGTAGTAGGAGTCTCTGTAGGGCCAGGTGTAGCAAGGTTGTGACGTCCACAGCCGGCAGAACACGGAAACGACACCGGAGATGTTCACAGCAGGTGACGTCCACAGTAGGTACGGTACAGATAATGTCCACGGCAGGTAGGGCACGGTGACGTCCACTGTCGGTATGAGCGGTGACGTCCACAGCAGGTACGGCACAGATAATGTCCACGGCAGGTAGGGCACGGTGACGTCCACTGTCGGTATGAGTGGTGAGTGGTGACGTCCACAGCCGGAATGATATGGATGGCACTACGGTGAGACAAGGGATTAGAACCAGGTATCAATGCACAGAAAACAGATAACAGCACAAGGGGTCTGGACACTGGCAAGGATCTAATGGAAGCATTGCTCGGGCGCCTGCTGCTGGGGGAGGTGAACCTAAATACCCATTAGGTACCAGGTGACCTCTGAGGTCACTTCCAGAAAACGGGGCATACCGCTTTAAGAAAGGGGGCGTGGCCTCGTGCGCAGCCTAGAGTCACTTACTGCAGCTCTGTGTAAGGAAGGGAGACAGGAAGAGGCTGCAGCATGCCTGGGAGCAGGACGTACATCAGGACCCGGAGCAGGAGCAGCGCCTGCAGAGCCATGGGACCGGTAAGAGGAAGGTGTCGCGGGCGGAGGAGGGGATGCTACGCTCTCCCACTGCTCGGGTCCGGCCGCTGCTGCTCGGTGGTGGCTCGAGCGGTGGGCCGGATCCCGGGGACTCGAGCGGCGCTCCTCGCCCGTGAGTGAAAAGGGGATTTTTGATTGTGGGGGTTTTGATTATTGTCCGTGACGCCACCCACGGTTGTGGTGATATTGGTGACACCACTGCTGCTCTAGACGGGGATCCCGGGAGCGGTGACGGGGAGCAGCTTTGTTGTTAGTTCTCCCCTCCGTGGGTAGGAGGTTGGTTGTCCCGGGGCCCGGTGATGGGGTAGGGATGGATTGCAGGCGGGTTACAGGGCCTGGTGAGGTGCAGGGTCGCGGGGGCAGTGCTGTGCTGCACGGCACGGTGGTACTTACTCAGCCAATGATGAGGACACAGTTCTCGGTAAAACAGACGGCTGGATGGACGGGTCCCACAGGCGGCTGCGGTGTTGTTTCTCCCGGCAGGTTGGTGGTGACTGCCTTTCCCTGCACCTATGTACAGTAGATGGTTCCAATGGGTTCCCACCAGTAACCCGCTCCCCAGCTTGGATATGGGCTGGAGGAGCCCCTTTTGCCCGCAGGCTCTGGCCCTGAGAAACGGTTGCCTTGGCGGTGGCGGTGTCTCCCTCTCTTGGTTGGACTGTTGCCTTATGTCGGGACTTGGCTGTTGGGAAACCCAGGAGGTTCCCTTCCCTAACGAATTCGGCAAATTCACGGTGACTTCTAGCCTTGCCGGGGTCCGTAAGCCCCTGCCAGATGGCGCTGGCTTCTCTTTGCGTACCGGTCCGGTACCGCCGGGCCACCGCCCGTCCACGGTCCTTACGGTAGACTCCAATCAGCCACTCCTGCAGACGGTCACCACCGTCTGCCAACCTTGCTGTACCGCCCGGGCCACACACCCGGACGCCGTCAGTTAGTTGCTCCACTACCACTTCTCTTCCTTCCACCTTCACCTCCAAAACTAATCTGTTTGTTTTCCCGCCTCCAGGACTGTGAACTCCTCGGTGGGCGGGACCAACCGCCTGGCCCACCCCCTGGTGTGAACATCAGCCCCTGGAGGAAGGCAACAAGGGTCTTGTGTCTGACTTCGGTGGGCCTGCTGGGAGTGTGGGGTGTGTGGGTGTTGTGCTCTGTGGCCCCTGGCTGGTCCAGGGCGCCACATTGGCCATCGCTGCCTGGGGCTATGACTGGGAGTGCAAGTGGGAGCCATGCTGGGACTGGGCACATGTGAGGGAGCGCGCCCTCCACGGGGTCTGGTGGGACCAGGTGCTACAAGGCCAAAGGAAAAGGGGGCATAAGAGGGGTACCATAGCAATGCATCCCTGTACTCCTTGCTCTCCCCTCCTGCAGGAATATGCTGTGATTCACCGCCGTGGCCGGCTCTCTCCACGCTTCTCAGTGTTCTCACGGTCCACCACATGGTTTCTTCCTCATTCCCCCTTCTGGGGCCTGTGCACGGGTCACAGGTCCCCCAATAGTGCTTTTACGGCACCCGCACTACGGCCCTCTTCTTAAAGGGCCAGCACATCACTCCTAGGAAGTGCCTCACAGCCTATCGCTGAGATGATCTGGGTATTTTAGGCACACTCCAACTATGGGAAGTGCTTGTTCAATGCCTTCAAGTTCTTAATTAGTCAGTTGTGTTCTGTTTAGCTAGTTGTAAGGTCACCTTCCTGTCCTGTCCTGCTTGTACCTGCCTGTCCTCCTTGACCTGTCCAGTTCTGTATTGCTGGCACATGGTTCCAGCTCATCCTGCCCTGTTGGCACCTGGTTCCAGTTTGTTCTGTCCTGCCTATACTTGGTTCCAGTCCTGCCCTGCCCATACCTAGTTTCAGCCCATCCTGCCCTGTTGGCACCTAGTTTCAGTCCTATCCAGCCTATACCCACTACTAATCGTCCTGCCTTGTTAGTACTATTGGCTGTGTCCATTCTGGCTGTGCCATCTGCCTTGCTAGTAACTCATCCTGGCTGTGTCATCTGCCTCTGCCATCCCAGAGGTCCCACTAGCTTTGCTAGTGACTGTGCCTGTCCGTCCTGCCCTTTTGGTGCTAGTGACTCTGCCTGTCTGTCCTGACCTGTTGGTGCTAGTAACTCTGCCTGTCTGTCCTGCCCTGTTGGTGCTACTACCTCTGCCTGTCTGTTCTGCCCTGTTGGTGCTAATGACTTTGCCTGTCCCTCCTGCCCTGTGAGTTCTAGTGACTTTGCATGTACAGCCTGCTTGTGCTGTCTGCCTCAAGCTACCCTGGTGGTCCCTGTCTACACTTGAGACTCAGCTCTGTACAGCCTGTGTCCACCCCTGCCCTGGGGCTCAGATTCCCCACTAAAAAGGTAGGCCTGGGGTCTCCCTGTGGTCGAGTGGGTCCACTTTTGCTCGCATCTTCTCCAGCGGTGAGCATTACACCGATGCTTTACCAGCAGTTCTCCAGGGGGGGAACACTGTGAAGAACTTGACCCCAATTTTCAGACGGGAGTGGTAGTGTCGGCGCTCAGTACTGATGTGGAGTGTGAGGTTACTAGTGCTCAAGGTGATGCACTGGTGTTCTGGTGAATAGGTCATTCTGCTGAATCTTCATCTTATGGTACTGGGAGAACATCATGATTCTGTCCTGGATGGTCACTCTGGGGTTAAAGGTACGCTGGATATTGTATTGCATCACTGTGAGTGGCCCCGAATCCGGAAGGATGTGGTATTCTATTAGTCTCACGCTCATCCTTCAGGATATTTTCAGCCTTTGAGTGTTTCTAGTCAACCTTGGACAGACATTTACATGGACTTTATTGCGGATTTACCTTCCTCTACTGGTAATACTGTCATTTTGGTGGTGGATAGATTTTCTAAGATTACACATTTTTTCTCCTTACCGTCGTTACCTAATAACAAGACTTTAGCCCAGGTGTTTGTCCATGATATTGTGCCGCCCCCACGCCTGTAGCAGCGAAGCTGCTCGGATCCGGACCCGCTGTGTGGCTCGAGGAATCCTTCATGACGCCACCCACGGTGTGTGGTGAAGTGGGACACCACCGCTGCTGGTGCGGGATACCCGGGGAAGGTGTGATGGCAGCTGGATGTTAACCCCTCCGTTGGTAGGGATGGTTGCCCCGGGACCCGATGGCTTGGTGCAAGGGATGGTGATGGCAGGGGCCTGCGCGCCCGGACGTACCAGGGGATATTTGGTTACTCACAGTTGAATAAATCACACGAGTCTTTTGGTAAACCAAGGTGCTGGTGGCCGGCCGCCGCGGTTGGTTGTACTCTGGTCCCCTACCCGGGCTGGTGGTCGCCGTCTTTTCCCTCTGTACTGTGTTTGCTTGTGTTGGACTTCCCGGTATGGGAGTCCGCTCCCGGGTTGTTGTGTACCTGAGGAGCCGTGCCCGCTGATGCTGACCCGTGGGATCTACCGGGCCCTGGCAGTTGCCCTATCCCTCTCTGTGGGTGGTTGTCTGCTTTTGGGACTTTGGTTGGGACAGGACCTATAATCCTGCCCTCAATCGGTTGATTAGCTAGGCCGTTAGTTCCGGTCCTGGCTTCAGGGTCAGAGTACCTCCTCTGTGCACGATTTCCGGTCGGGTCTCCGGTGTCGGTACCGGCGGGCTCCAACCCTGTCCTGGTCCATCTCAGATCTGCCGAGCCATCTTCCTGTCTCCTGCTGACGAAGACCACCATCTGCCACCTAGCCAAGGTGTCAGGGCTCCGACCCTGGCACCTGTCAACTTGGCACCTCTAGCTTGCACTTGAACGTTAACTCATCTCCCCCTGTTTTCCCGCCCCGGGCTGTCTAGACCCCTAGGTGGGCGTTTCCTAACTGCCTGGTCCCACCCACTAGTGTGCCTGTCTTTCCCTGAGGGGGGTGGCTAGGGATTCAGGTCAGCTGTGTGTAACCTAGGTGAGGGAAGGTGTTATGCGGGGGCCTATGTGTGACTACCTGGTTTTGCCAGGGCGTCACAATATTATCAAACTCCGTGGAGTCCCCTCTAATATTGTCTGTGATAGAAGAACTCAGTTTAATACCTAACCGAGAGCAGAAACCTCTTCAAAAGTTAGCAATAAGCTCTCATTTGTTGGCGCTTTACCTGCAGTCTGCTGAGCAAACTGCATGCGGGAATCATAATTTTTTGCAGTATTTGCGTTGTTTTCCTTCTAATAATCAGAAAGAGTGGTCCTCGTTTCTTTGCCATCAATAATCACTGCCATGAATCTTCTGGTGTATCTACTTTTTTTGAGCATATGGTCCGTGTCTCCAGTTCTGTACATTTCCAGAAGGGCACTAGTAAGGGGCACCTGGGGAGGACCAATTGGTCTCAGCATTATTGTCTACATGCGGCTGACTGTAGACGTGTGCCTGGTCCAGACCTGTGTGTGGGTGACTTGTGGTTATCTGCAAGAAACATTAAACTTATAATACCGTCATTGAAATTAGGACCTCAATTTATTGGTCCATACAAAATCACAGCAGTCATTAATCCGATTCTTTTCTGCCTGGTCTTACCAGCATCTTAAAAAAATCATAATGTTTTCCATAGTACTCTATTAAAGATATATGTGGGTTTGGGAACCCCTCTTCCCTTACCTCTGCCTCCGGGTTTAGTCTATGGTTCATTAGCATTTCAGGTGTCCAAAATCATTTATTCTCGTTTCGTTCACCGTTCATAACAGTACTTGGTTCATTGGTAAGGTTATGGCCTTAAGGAGAGGACTTGGGTACCAGCTTGAGATATGCATGCAGAGCCCCTGGTTAGGACGTTCCATCATCTTCATGTTGAGAGACAGGGTTCTGAGGGCCAGAGACCCCTCTTAGAGGTAGAAGTACTGTCATACAGAGTTTTGCACAAACTTCATCGACTGTCATGGCGGCATTGGGCTCTGTTTAGATTTCAGATTCTTACAATTCTCGACGATAGTTTCTCTTGTGTCTGGGATCAACACAGGCAGACTTGGGCATCAACCTGCTGTGTGCTGATTCATAGGCAGGCTAGCAAGAGTTCATTTCCGCTGGTCTACTTGCTCCTTTGATCACATGTTGTGGGGATCCCATCTGCTGCTCACCTATTTATGCTAGATAAATCCATCCACCCATGCCAGCTATAGTTTATCTATGTTGGTCTGCGAGGTTTGGTGTCCCAGACGTTTTGGTGAAATTCGTGCATTTTGCTTGAATGGTTGTGGAGTTTACCCCTGTTGTTTTGTAGCTTCTTTCCTGTTCTTGCTTTTCCTCCTAAATCTCCTATTGTCTTTACCTTTGTGTGTGTGTGCTGTGTGACAGAGTTTTAGTTTTCCCTTGTCTGTCTTTATCTGTGGGTTTCATCACACCCTTGTCCCATCCCTCCCTAGGGGGGAATCAGATCAGGACTGGTCAAGAGCAGGGCCAGGAAGGAAGCTCAGGCATCTCCACCATCAGGAGTATCAATGAGATTAGGGCTTGAATAGGGCTCAATTTCGGGACAGCTTAGTAGCCCCGGTTCCCCGCTATCCCATAGTTATCATGACAGCAACCCCCCAAGAATGGCTGTGGGGAAGACGCCTAAGATTAAAGGACTAATGGCCGTTAAAACAAAGATGAAATGTCATGGCCTTTGATCGTAACCAATCCTCACCCATTATGGTTCAGAGGAAAAAGAGCGTGAAGCTGGACCCTATATGCTTGGAAGCTGGGTATTAAGAAATTCCCTGTGTTCAGTGGTGCTCACTTCTGGTGGGTGTATCGAAGAGAGAGAGACCACCCTTACCAGAAAATTGATGGGTAACGGGCAGTGGCTCTGAAGAAATGGGCAGAGGAGCAGGAAGAGGCCTCACCCTGGAGGGTGTGGTCCAAGAGATGGATACTCCCCCAACAATACAGGTCAGTGCCCTTTCTGCATCCAAAGCAGAGTGGAATGAATCGAGACTAGAGCCTGTAACCTTTCTTTCCCAGGGATGGCCGCTGTCATGGGCTGCAAGATTGTAGCACCTATGGTCGCCGAAGCTGGCAGGACTGTGTCACCCAGATGGCCGAGGAAGCCAAAGTGGAGCGGCCCGGAGGCCTACTGCTATAGAAAAGAGCCACAGGGGAACCGGACCCGTGGTATTAGCTCATGGATGCCAGAGACCAAGCACTATCAGTCGAGGCAGAGGTCGCAGTGTTGACCCATGAGTGGTCCTGCAGACATGGGGAGTGACTTCAGCAGCTGCAAGTGGCCTGAGCCATAAAGTGCCCAGTCCTGACTGCCTCAATATGTATAGGTCCTGCTCTAACTTGGAGAGAGTGAATCTGCTTCATTAAAGAGGACGGGCACCGGGGGTGGTATGCGGTTCCTGTTGTCCATGCTCTGGAAGAGAGGACCTTTAAGAAGGTGTTGCAGTCTGAGGAGTCCTGGCCAAAAGACACTCCCTCAGTGTCGTTGACCTTGAGGATCCACCATACGCAAGCCCAAGACCGGGTCCCAAGTGATGGCAAGTACCCCTTCTGTGGTGAATATCACTGGCGGCATTCTGGGTGAAACAGAACCGGATTAAAGGGAACCAAACATCAGGTTTTTCGTCTATAAGGTTCAGCCAGTGCAGTACTGGCACTATCATGCACAGTGTTTACATACCATGAGGGTGCAGCTCGGGTGTTTAGGCAGCGAAATACAAATTGATAAAGTTTGAAAATTCGTGCACTTTTTGATTGACGTATGCACCTCTTTCCTAATGTCCGAGCAGGTTATGCACGTGTATCCCACCCCCAACCCCCCCCCCCCCCCCGCTGCCTTTTCCTCCCTTTCTCTGGTTGTATTTAAATTTCCCTCTTCAGTAACATGATGTCGGAGTTGGCGCCTGCGCATAGCGCTTATCTCCGGCGCCATGTTTCTGAAGCCCGCAGTACCATGCAGCCGTGTGCACGAGAGGGCGGTGCATGCGCCCTCGCTTCTTCAGATCCCGTTGTGACCGCGGGAGCGTGCGCGATTACAACAGGACTGGAGATCAGCTGACAGGAGGATGCGATTACCTGCAGCTACCAGCACAGCAGCCGCCTAGGACACCGGGGCTCAGGTGAGGTGAGTTCACAATGCTGTGTGTGCGCCCCTGCGTTGACCTGGGCTCACCTTCTGAATGCCAAGTCACCGCAGGAAAGCACTCACAGCTGTGTGTCTGTGCTATATGTGTGTGCAGTGTGTGTGTGTGTCTGTGCTAGCTATGTGTGTGTGCAGTGTGTCTGTGCTATGTAATTCTGTGCAGTCTGTATGTGCAGTGTGTGTGCGCAGTGCGTGTGCGCAGTGTGTGCGTGCGCAGTGTGGTGTGCGCAGTGTGTGCACTTGCTGTGTGGTGTGTGTGCGCACGCTGTGTGGTGTGTGTAAGTGCGCACGCTGTGGGGTGTGTGTGTGTGCGCACGCTGTGTGGTATGTGTGTGTGTGCGCACGCTGTGTGGTGTGTGTACGCACGCTGTGTGGTGTGTGTGTGTGTACGCACGCCGTGTGGTGTGTGTGTGTGCGCGCACGCTGTGTAGTGTGTGTGTGTGTGTGTGGTGTGTGTGTGTGTGCATGCTGTGTGGTGTGTGTGTGCGCGCTGTGTGGTGTGTGTGTGTGTGCGCACGCTGTGTGGTGTGTGTGTGTGTGCGCACGCTGTGTGTGTGTGTGCGCATGCTGTGTGGTGTGTGTCCTGAATCCAGGCCTGGCATTAATGGAGTTTCCTCCGGTAGCCAGTCCGACGCTGCGCTGAAGTGTGTAGTTTTTTTTTTCTCAGATGATATTGGATCCGGATTGGACGGCGCGGGACCCTTGACCCAGGATTACTGCGGAGGGGGGTTCTTTATTTCAATAAAGATGGAGTCACTAATTGTGTTGTGTTTTATTTCTAATAAAAATATTTTTCTGTGTGTTGTGTTTTTTTTTTATCTTTACTAGAAATTCATGGTGGCCATGTCTAATATTGGCGTGACACCATGAATTTCGGGCTTAGGACTAGCTGATAATACACACCTAGCCCTAACCCCATTATTACCCAGTGAGCCATCCAGCATCAGGGCAGCTGGAAGAGTTGGATACAGCGCCAGAAGATGGCGTTTCTATGAAAGCGCCATTTTCTGGGGTGGCTGCGGACTGCAATTCGCAGCGGGGGTGCCCAGAAAGCTTGGGCACTCTGTACTGCGGATGGAAATTACATCAGACCTTTTTTCTTTTTTAACAATCTTTAATGGCATTGTTCACCGTTAAAAACACATAAAAACGCAGTGAGCAAAAACTCAGCAAAAAACGCACCAAAATGCAGTAAAAACGAATGCGTTTTTTGCCGCGTTTTTTCCCGCTGGTGCGTTTTTGTCTGATCACTCATTCTTTTCTCCCTATCAGAGCAGCACCGCTCAGATCAGGAGAAATGCCCATCTCCTGTAACTTGTAGTACTCGGCTGCTGGTTATAGGACCTGTGTCACGTGAGCTACAGGAGTAATCACAAGACCCAGTGCTAACACGACAACCATCGGATCCACGTGATCCCATCACGTGACTTCCTGTGGAGGCTGGTGATTATGCGAATAAAGCGATCGCCATTAAAATGGCGCTGTGAGATTTTTACAGTGCTATTTAAGGGGTTGACAGGTACAGGTGGATAGCTAATCCACTCGTGCCTGCAAGGCACACGTCAGCTGCACAAATCAGCTGACTTTTGCGCTGATCGCTGCTAGCTATCTGTGTCTGCCAGTGTGGATTACCAAAATGAGTGCAGGGACGGAAAATATTTAAACGAATTTGTTAAGGAGTTGATAAATGCATTAACAAAAACGCAGCCAAAATCTTGATCTTTCATATTTTTTTTGGTCAGAAGCTGTGTTTCGTGACCACAGGTAAAAAAGATGGCATTGAGTTATTTGTCTGCAAAGCTGCTCAAGTCCTTGTATATTTTCCAAATATTTCAATACCTTTGTTTAAATTAAAAAAACAAACATTTTAAAATAATTGTTTTGTTTTTTTTGGGAATAGGTTCTGTTGCCCCCATGTAGTAGTTTTCAGACACTTAGTATTATGGGGCGCTTTATAATATATGTAGGACTATGAGGTGCATTAGATTATACGGATGACTATATGGGGCACATTACTATATGGAGGACTGTATGCTGGAGGGAGAGGCAGGGGGAGCAGAACTACAAGGCCCAGCATACTCCATCCACTAGTGGATGCAGGAGAGCAGACAGCAGCTGCCAAACTACAAGGCTCAGCATCCTCCATCTAGGACTGTATGCAGGATTTTTTGCCCCCCCCCACCCCAAAAAAAATGACGTGGGTTTCACCATATGTTTGGATGCTAGCCAGGTACAGCAGGCAGCTATGGGCTGCCCCCAATCCCCAGCTGCCTATTTGTACCCGCCTGGGAACTAAAAAATATAGGGAAGCCCTTTTTTTTGTATTATTTCATGAATTTCATGAAAGAATTAAAAAAAAAATGCCATGGGCTTCGCCCAATTTTTGAGTCCAGCCAGGTACAACTAGGCAGCTGGGGATGGAAATCCGCAATGCAGAGTGCCCAAGCTTTCTGGGCACCCCCGCTGCGAATTGCAGTCCGCAGCCACCCCAGAAAATGGCGCTTTCATAGAAACGACATCTTCTGGCGCTGTATACAACTCTTCCGCGGGAAAAAACGCAGCAAAAAATGCATGCGTTTTTACTGCATTTTGGTGCGTTTTTTGCTGCGTTTTTATGCGTTTTTTTAACGGTGAACAATGCCATTAAAGATTGTTAAAAAAGAAAAAAGGTCTGATGTAATTTCCTTCAATATGTTCTTCATTCTCCACTAGTCTATGCAGGAGAGCAAACAGCTGCAGAACTACAAGGCTCAGCATGCTCCATCCAGGACTGTATACTGGACGGAGAGGCAGGGGGAGCAGAACTACAAGGCTCAGCATACTCCATCCACTAGTGAATGCAGGAGAGCAGACAGCAGCTGCCAAACTACAAGGCAAAGCATCCTCCATCCAGGACTGTATGCAGGATTTTTTGCCCTCCCCCCCAAAAAAAAAATGACATGGGCTTCACCATATTTTTGTATGCTAGCCAGGTACAGCAGGCAGTTATGGGCTGCCCCCAACCCCCAGCTGCCTATTTGTACCCGGCTGGGAACTAAAAAATATAGGGAAGCCCCTTTTTTTTTATTATTATTTTATGAATTTCATGAAATAATTAAAAAAAAAAAAAATGACATGGACTTCGCCCAATTTTTGAGACCAGCCAGGTACAACTAGGCAGCTGGGGATTGGAATCCGCAGTACAGAGTGCCCAAGCTTTCTGGGCACCCCCGCTGCGAATTGCTGTCCGCAGCCACCCCAGAAAATGGCGCTTTCATAGAAATGCCATCTTCTGGCACTGTATCCAACTCTTCCAGCTGCCCTGATGCTGGATGGCTCACTGGGTAATAATGGGGTTAGGGCTAGGTGTGTATTATCAGCTAGCCCTAAGCCCGAAATTCATGGTGTCACGCCAATATTAGACATGGCCACCATGAATTTCTAGTAAAGATAAAAAACAACACAGAAAAATATTTTTATTAGAAATAAAACACAACACAATTAGTGACTCCATCTTTATTGAAATAAAGAACCCCCCTCCGCAGTAATCCTGGGGCAAGGGTCCCGCGCCGTCCAATCCGGATATAATATCATCTGAAAAAAAGCTACACACTTCAGTGCAGCGTCGGACTGGCTACCGGAGGAAACTCCAGTAATGCCAGGTCTGGACTCAGGACACACACACACACAAACCACACAGCGTGCGCACACACACACACCACACAGTGTGTGCGCACACACACACACACCCACCACACAGCATGTGCACACACACACACACCACACAGCGTGCGCACACACACACACACCACACAGCGTGCGCACACAAACACACACCACACAGCGTGCGCACACACACACACACCATTCAGTGTGCACGCAGACACACACACACCACGCAGCGTGCGCACACACACCACACAGCGTGCACACACACACACACACCACACAGCGTGCGCACACACACACACACCACACAGCGTGCGCACACACACACACACCATTCAGTGTGCACGCAGACACACACACACCACGCAGCGTGCGCACACACGCCACACAGCGTGCACACGCACACCGTGCGCGCGCACACACACACCACACAGCGTGGGCACACACACACACCACACAGCGTGCACTTGCACACTGTGCACGCGCACACACACACACCACGCAGCGTGAGCACACACACACACCACACAGCGTGCGCGCACACACACACCACACAGCGTGCGTGCACACACACCCCACAGCATGCACACACACACAGCGTGCACACACACACACCACAGCGTGCACACACACACACCACAGCGTGCACACACACACACAAACCACAGCGTGCACACACACACCATAGCGTGCACACACACACACAGCATAGCATGTGCGCACACACACACACCACAGCGTGTGCGCACACACACACACACACCACACAGCGTGCGCACACACACACACCACACAGCGTGCACACACACACACACACCATACAGTGTGCGCACACACACATACACACCACACAGCGTGCGCACACACACACCACACAGCGTGCACACACACACACCACACAGCGTGCGCACACACACACACCACACAGCGTGCGCGCACACACACACACCACACAGCGTGCACACACACACACAAACCACAGCGTGCACACACACACCATAGCGTGCACACACACACACACCACAGCGTGTGCACACACACACACACCACAGCATGCGCACACACACACACCACACAGCGTGCGCGCACACACACACACACCACACAGCGTGCGCACACACACACACCACACAGCGTGCGCACACACACACCACACAGGGTGCGCACACACACCACACAGCATGCGCACACACACACACACCATACAGTGTGCGCACACACACATACACACCACACAGCATGCGCACACACACCACACAGCGTGCGCACACACACACCACACAGCGTGAGCACACACGCACACACTCCACACAGCGTGCGCGCACACACACACCACACAGCCCGCGCACACACACCACACAGCGTGCGCACACACACCACAGCGTGCACACACACACCACAGCGTGCACACACAAACCACAGCATGCACACACACACCACAGCGTGCACACACACCACACAGCGTGCGCACACACACACACACCACATAGCATGCGCACACACACACCATACAGCGTGCGCACACACACCACACAGCGTGCGCACACACACACACAATACAACGTGCGCACACACACCACACAACGTGCGCACACACAGACAAACCATACAGCGTGCGCACACACACAACACACTGCGCGCGCACACTGCGCACACCACACTGCGTGCACACACACACATTGCACACACACACAAACGCACACACACACACACAAACACACACACACTGCACACACACTACACACACACACACACACTGCACACACACACACTGCCCATAATCACACACATAGCACAGACATACACACACACCCTGCACAGACACACACACTGCACACACACATAGCACAGACACACAGCTGTGAGTGCTTTCCTGCGGTGACCTGGCATTCAGAAGGTGAGCAAGCCCAGGTCAACGCAGGGGCGCACACACAGCATTGTGAACTCACCTCACCTGAGCCCACACACAGCGTGCGCACACACACACCACACAGCGTGCACACACACACACCACACAGCGTGTGCACACACACACCACACAGCGTGCGCACACACACACACACCACACAGCGTGCACACACACACAAACCACAGCGTGCACACACACACCATAGCGTGCACACACACACACACCACAGCGTGTGCACACACACACACCACAGCGTGCGCACACACACACCACACAGCGTGCGCACACACACACCACACAGCATGCGCACACACACCACACAGGGTGCGCACACACACACCACACAGCGTGCGCACACACACACACACCATACAGCGTGCGCACACACACATACACACCACACAGCATGCGCACACACACACCACACAGCGTGCGCACACACGTCACACAGCGTGCGCACACACACACCACACAGCGTGAGCACACACGCACACACTCCACACAGCGTGCGCGCACACACACACCACACAGCGTGCACACACACACACCACACAGCGTGTGCACACACACACCACACAGCGTGCGCACACACACACACCACACAGCGTGCACACACACACAAACCACAGCGTGCACACACACACCATAGCGTGCACACACACCACAGCGTGTGCACACACACACACCCCAGCGTGCGCACACACACACACACCACACAGCGTGCGCACACACACACCACACAGCGTGCGCACACACACCACACAGGGTGCGCACACACACACCACACAGCGTGCGCACACACACACACACCATACAGCGTGCGCACACACACATACACACCACACAGCATGCGCACACACACACCACACAGCGTGCGCACACACACACACACACCACACAGCGTGCGCACACACACACTACACAGCGTGAGCACACATGCACACACTCCACACAGCGTGCGCGCACACACACACCACACAGCGTGCGCACACAAACACCACACAGCGTGCACACACACACCACAGCATGCACACACACTCCACAGCGTGCACACACAAACCACAGCGTGCACACACACACCACACAGCGTGCACACACACACACACACCACATAGCGTGCGCACACACACACAACAAACAGCGTGCGCACACACACCACACAGCGTGCGCACACACACACAATACAGCGTGCGCACACACACCACACAACGTGCGCACACACAGACAAACCACACAGCGTGCGCACACACACAACGCACTCCGCGCGCACACTGCGCACACCACACTGCGTGCACACACACACACACTGCACACACACACACACACACACACACTGCACACACACACACTGCACAGAATCACACACATAGCACAGACATACACACACACACACTGCACAGACACACGCACTGCACACACACATAGTACAGACACACAGCTGTGAGTGCTTTCCTGCGGTGACCTGGCATTCAGAAGGTGAGCAAGCCCAGGTCAACGCAGCATTGTGAACTCACTTCACCTGAGCCCCGGTGTCCTAGGCGGCTGTTGTGCTGGTAGCTGCAGGAAATTGCGTCCTCCTGTCAGCTGATCTCAAGTCCTGTTGTAACTGCGCGCGCTCCCACGGTCACAACGGGATCTGAAGAAGCGAGGGCGCATACGCCACCCTCTCGTGCACATGGCTGCACGGTACTGCGGGCTTCAGAAACATGGCACCGGAGATAAGCGCTATGCGCAGGCGCCAACTCCGACGTCATTTTACTGAAGAGGGAAATTTAAATACAACCAGAGAGAGGGAGGAACAGGCAGTGGGGGGCGGGGATACAAGTGCATAACACGCCCGGACATTAGGAAAGAGGTGCACACGTCAATCAAAAAGTGCACGAATTTTCAAACTTTATAAAGTTGGATTTCGCTGCCTTAACACCCGAGCTTCCCCCTGATGGTATGTAAACACTGTGCATGATAGTGCCAGTACTGCACTGGCTGCACTTTATAGACGAAAAACCTGATGTTTGGTTCCCTTTAACTGTATGTGTACATTTATAATGTGTTTTTATGTGTTTGTGATTGCCTCCCATTGTTTTCTATGGGTTCGAGTGGTTCGCTGAACCGGTTCGCCGAACCGAACTCGAACGAGACCTCGGTTCGGCGAACCGAGCTCGAGCCAAACCGCAACCGGTTCGCTCATCTCTACTGGGGACGCAGGACGCATGCAAATACGCAACGTGCGCACATAGCCTTAATGTGAAAAGCCATGCTTTTGGTGATTGAACCGTTATCAAACGGTAACTGGAACGGTCGAAGTTAAGAAAATCGATCGAGTTCGTCGAACGACTTGAACATCGCCCAAAACAACTCGAATTTGAAATTGGCGAACGGTTCGATTCGAACATCGCTCATCTCTACTGTTTAGGCACCTCAGGGGCTCTCCAAAAGTGATATGGCGTCCAACAACAATTCCAGTTAATTTTGCATAAAAAAATTCAAATGGCAATCCTTTCCTTCTGAGCCCTTCCATGAGCTCAAACAGTAGATTTCCACCAAATATGAGGTATCAGCATATTCAGGAGAAATTGTATAACAAATTATATGGTACATTATCTCCTCTTACCCTTGTGAAAATGAATGATTGAGATTAAAGCAACATTTCTGTGGTAAAAATTTTTTTTTTTTATTTTCACTGCAGAACGTTATAAAATTCTGTGAAGCACCTGGCAGTTCAAGGTGCACACCAAACATCTAGGTAAATTCCTTGAGGAGGTCTAATTTCCAAAATGGGGTCAGTTGTGAGGGTGCTCCATTATTTAGGCATATTAGGGGCTATCCATACATGACATGGCATCCGCTAATGACTACAGCTAATTTAGTGTGCCAAAAGTCAAATGCCGCTCCTTCCCTTCCAAGCCTTGCCGTACAACCAAAAAGTTGATTTCCACCATATATGAGGTATGTGCTCAGGAGAAATTGGACAACAAATTGAATGGTGCATTTTCTCCTGTTAATCTTGTGAAAATAAAAGATTTGGGGTTGAAGATACAATTTTGTGGTAAAAATATATTTTTTTTATTTTCAAAGCCCAACGTTATAAAATTCTGTGAGACACTTGGTGCTCACTAGTGATGAGCGAGTACTAAAAAGCTCGGGTGCTCGAAGCTCGGGCCGAGCCTCCCAAGATACTCGTGTACTCGGGCCGAGCAACGAGCCCAATGTTATCCTATGGGAGACCCGAGTATTTTTGTGAAATGACCCCCCGGCAGCATGGAGAAACCCTAAAAATGTCACAAAAGTCTCAGAAGAGTGCTCAAATGACATGGCAACAGCATGGGGAAGACCCCTTGAAGCATTTATCACTCAAAAGTCACAGCTGTGAACAATTTTGTCCGCGTTTCACGCCATTTTTACGGACTCACCAGAAAACCTTCCAAAATGACCCCAAAATGATTTTTCATGGCAGAAATGTTAAGGGCACATACGCAATAGTGAGATAGAGCTGGTGTATGTTACTTTTTGAGATTAATACATGAAAGATTTTACGTGAAAACATTGTGTGGCACTCCGATGTCCCTGAGAAGAGACGTACATGAAGGCCTCTTGAGTCTAATGTGCCCATTTTGAGGAAGTGAGTCTTTGTAGTATTTTCCTTTGCCAGGGCAGTCCAAAATTGTGAGGTTCACCAATGCCCCTGCATACAGACGTGCATGAGGGCCTGTAAACCTGAAGTGCCCATTGGAAGGAAGTGGGTCTATTGTAGTATAGCCCTTAGGCAGGGCAGCCAAAAATTGGGAGGCTCCACGTTGTCCCTGGATAGAGACGTGCATGAGGGCCTGTAAACCTGAAGTGCCCATTGGAAGGAAGTGGGTCTATTGTAGTATAGCCCTTAGGCAGGGCAGCCAAAAATTGGGAGGCTCCACGTTGTCCCTGGATAGAGACGTGCATGAGGGCCTGTATACCTGAAGTGCCCATTGGAAGGAAGTGGGTCTATTGTAGTATAGCCCTTAGGCAGGGCAGCCAAAAATTGGGAGGCTCCACGTTGTCCCTGGATAGAGACGTGCATGAGGGCCTGTAAACCTGAATTGCCCATTGGAAGGAAGTGGGTGTATTATAGTATAGCCCTTAGGCAGGGCAGCCAAAAATTGGGAGGCTCCACGTTGTCCCTGGATAGAGACGTGCATGAGGGCCTGTAAACCTGAAGTGCCCATTGGAAGGAAGTGGGTCTATTGTAGTATAGCCCTTAGGCAGGGCAGCCAAAAATTGGGAGGCTCCACGTTGTCCCTGGATAGAGACGTGCATGAGGGCCTGTAAACCTGAAGTGCCCATTGGAAGGAAGTGGGTGTATTATAGTATAGCCCTTAGGCAGGGCAGCCAAAAATTGGGAGGCTCCACGTTGTCCCTGGATAGAGACGTGCATGAGGGCCTGTAAACCTGAAGTGCCCATTGGAAGGAAGTGGGTCTATTGTAGTATAGCCCTTAGGCAGGGCAGCCAAAAATTGGGAGGCTCCACGTTGTCCCTGGATAGAGACCTGTTAGGTTCTTAGAGCCTCCGTGCTTGCATTTAAAAACCGCACGTGTGTGCCTGTTGGTGGCAGCTTTCCGCTGCATTTGTGTGAGTTTTGCAAAAACTTGGATATAACGCACAAGTCTAGTGAATAATACACATCAGCACAGCATTGCAAAATGCGCAAGGGCGTTGTCAACGAACAAGGAAGTGGACGTGATGGTGGTGCAGGCAGAGACCGAGGTTGTGTGCAAGCTCTAATTTCGCCACAACAAAGGGCCACATCTAGTCGCTCGCACGTCCTGTCCCAAATTCTTGGGGACCGCAGCAGTACACCGCTCTTGAACCAAGACCAGTGTCAACAGGTTGTTAGTTGGATAGCGGATAATGCTTCTAGTCAGATTGGCACCACCACAAACACTCTGTCTTCCACACGGTCAAGTGTCAGTAGCCGTGATACTGCACCGCACATTTCAGAACCTGATCCTCCTTCCTACCACCAGGCCGAGTACACGTCCACGGACATTACTGATCCCACACTTGTACACTCGGAAGAGCTGTTCGTTCACGTTTCCATTCACAAATTCTGGCCTCTCGCCAGCTCCTGTTGAAGTGGGCCATGACGAGATTGTATGTACAGATGCCCAAATATTTGAGCAGCCACGTTCTCACGAAGTTGGCAACGTGTCTCAACAAGGGGTGGACGATGATGAGACACAATTGTCAGGAAGTCAGGAGGAGGAGCAGGGTGCGGAAGAGGAAGACGACGTGGTGGATGATCCAGTAACTGACCCAACCTGGCAGGAGGATATGCAGAGCGAGGACAGCAGTGCACAGGGGGAGGGAGGCGTAGCATCCCAACAGGCAGTAAGAAGCAGAGTGGTGGCCCCAGGCAGACGTCAGGCAACTGTTCCCCGGAACAACACGACACAAGGTGCCTGTACAAATGTTAGGTCTTCCCGAGTCTGGCTGTAATACTATTGTATGTATTGAGGATTTCGATTGCGTTAGGGCAATGACAACCAGAGACGAGTTCTTGGTGCAAGACGTTTATAATATGCAACCAGCAAATATGTACATAAACGGAACAAAAACACAGTAGAACATAAATACAGGAAATACCTTCCAGGGACAGAGCGAAAGGGAATTCCCGGGACCGCGCACCGGACTCCCCCAGGGAGACCACCAAGAGCGAACCCCTATACAGGGACTGTCTGGCAATCACCCCAGAAGCCCTAAATGCGCAGCAGCCGGGACACAAAAGGGCAATAGGTAAGTCCAAAAATGTCCGTACGTGATGTGAGTCCAGAGTGGTATTAAACGGAAGGAACCGGGCAGAAGTGCCGACCAAAGACGGCAAACGGAGTCCGGGCACAGCTAGATGATACCAGATGAAGTCCAGAGTCGGTGTCGGTTGTTTTCCAAGAGGATCCGAATAACAATCAGGAACCAAAAGCAGCAGGGCAGGAGCACACAGGAAGCAGTATACTCAGGCACTGGACTAAGCTTTAGGGGCGGCTTTTAAACAGATGGACAGGAAGTAGGGCAACAGAACAGAAAACTCCATGTTAACAAAGGGCAAGCTCTTTCAAAAGAAAACTGGAAAACCCGGAACTCTGACACTGGCAGTTTTTTAAGTTGGCTCCAGATGATTCTAAAAAGGCCATTTGCAACACCTGCCATGCCAGCATCAGCAGGGGTACCAAAACTAGCAGCCTGACCACCACCAGCATGATCAGGCACATGTCAGCCAAGCACCCGACTTTGTGGGAAGTACAACAGAGTCGAGGAGCAGTGCTTGCTGATGTCACTGCTACGTCTTCGCTGGTTGTGCATGCGAGCCAATCCCCTGTCCATGCTGCCTGAGAACAAGCCTCCTCCACTCCTGCACCTGCAGTTGCCTACGCAGAAAGAACACCATCATCAAGCACGTCCTTGTCCCAGCGCAGCGTTCAGTTATCCATTCAGCAAACCTTTGAACGCAGGCGCAAATACACTGCCAACACCCCACATGCCACAGTTCTAAATGCTAACATTTCGCGACTGCTTGCGCTGGAAATGTTGCCTTTTAGGCTGGTTGAGACAGAAGCATTCCGCGACATGATGGTGGCAGCTGTCCCACGTTACTCGGTCCACAGCCGCCACTATTTCTCCCGGTGCGCCGTCCCCGCATTGCATAACCACCACGTGTCACAAAACATCACACGTGCCCTGAACAACGCTGTTTCAGCCAAAGTCCACCTAACCACAGACACGTGGACAAGTGCATGTGGGCAAGGCCGCTACATCTCGTTGACGTCACACTGGGTTAATATTGTGCAAGCTGGGACCCAGTCTGAGCGAGGGACGGAACACGTCCTTCACACACCAAGTTTTGCAGGCCCTACCTCAGTCAGGGTTTCACACACACTCTACAGCTCCGGAATGTCATGCTCCTCAGCCTCCTCCTCCTCCTGCGCATCCTCATCCACTTTACCCTCCACACCAGTCCCAAGCTGGAAGTGTCGCGGGCGGAGGAGGGGACGGTGCGCTCTCCCACTGCTCGGGTCCGGCTGACGCTGCTCTACGGCTGCTGCTATCGCTCGTTGGCTCGAGCGATGGCCGGATCCCGGGGACTCGAGCGGCGCTACTCGCCCGTGAGTGAAAAGGGGTGGTTTGGGTTTTGGGGATATTGTCCGTGACGCCACCCACGGTTGTGGTGATTGTGTGGACACCACCGCTGCTCTGGACGGGGATCCCGGGAGCCTGTGACAGGGAGCAGCTTTGTTGTTATTTCTCCCCTCCGTGGGTAGGGGGGTTGGTTGTCCCGGGGCCTGGTGATGGGGTAGAGATAGATGACAGGCGGGTTGCGGGGCCTGATGAGGTGCAGGGTCGCAGGGGCAGCGCTGTGCCGCACGGCATGGAGGTACTCACTCAGCCCAATGATGATGACACAGTTCACGGTAAAACAAGTGGCTGGATGGACGGGTGACTCGGACGGCTGCGGTTGTTCCTCCCTGCAGGTTAGTGATGACTGTCTCTCCCTGCACCTAAGTTAAGTGTTGGTAGTGATGGTTTCCCAACGGTAACCCGCTCCCCGACCTGGATATGGGCCGGAGGAGCCCCTTTTGCCCACAGGCGCTGGCCCTGGAAGACGGTTGCCCTTGGCGGTGGCGGTGTCTCCCCTTCACGGTTGTACGGTTGCCTTCTATCTGGACTTGGCTGTTTGGAAACCCTGAGGTTCCCTTCACTAACGGATTTGGCAAATTCACGGCGACACCAAGCCTTGCCGGGATCCGAAAGTCCTCTGCCAATGGTGCTGGCTTCTCTTTGTATACCGGTCCGGTACGGCCGGGTCACCACCCGTCCACGGTCCTTACGGCAGACTCCAATCGGCCTCAACTGCAGACGGTCACCACATCCTGCCAACCTTGCTGTCCTGTCCGGTCCACACACCCGGACCAACTTCAGGCTCTTTGCTGTCACTTTTCTCCTCTCTACTACTTTCCTCCTTCCACTTCCTTAGCTTAACTCTCACTGCCTGTGTTTTCCCTCCTCCTCGGTGGGTGGAGACCAACCGCCTGGCTCCACACCCTGGTGTGGACAACAGCCCCTGGGGAAGGCAACTAGGATTTTGTGTTTTGACTATGATATGCCTGCAGGGAGTGTGGGGTGTTTAAGTGTTGTGCTCTGTGGCCCCTGGCTTGTCCAGGGCGACACAGAAGCACTGCAGCACTGCCTCGGCGAAGCGGCAACAGGCAGTGCTGAAGCTAATCTGCATAGGTGACAAACCCCACAATGCAGAAGAGGTGTGGACAGCTCTGAAACAGCAGGCAGATCACTGGCTCACAACTCTGAACCTAAAGCCAGGAAAGGTCGTGTGTGACAATGGCCGGAACCTGGTGGCGGCTTTGAGGCGAGGCCAGCTGACACATGTTCCATGCGTGGCCCATGTGCTCAACCTCGTGGTTCAGCGGTTTCTAAAGTCATACTCAGAGCTGTCTGATCTGCTGATAAAAGTTCGCCGCCTGTCTGCACATTTTCGAAAGTCACCTACTGCTTCAGCCGGCCTTGCCGGCTTAAGACGCCGTTTGCATCTTCCGGCACACAGACTGGTGTGTGATGTCCCCACGCTTTGGAATTCAACTCTGCACATGTTGGTCAGGATATGTGAGCAGAAGAGGGCAGTTGTTGAGTACCTGCATCACCTAAGCCGTCGGGAAATGGGTCAAACTCCACACATAACACCTGAGGAGTGGAGAGGGATGTCCGACCTATGCACCATCCGCCAAAACTTTGAGGACTCCACCAAGATGGTGAGCGGCGATGACGACATTATTAGCGTCACCATACCGCTTCTCTGCCTTCTAAAATGGTCTCTGCTCAAAAAACAACCATGATGCATTGCAGGCGGAGCGCGATGAGTTTGAGCAAGAAACAGTAGTGGGTGTGGGTGATGATAACACACAGCCCAGCCTCGTCTCATCACAACGTGCAGTGGAGGACTATGACGAGGAGGAGGATGAAGACATGGAGCAACTCTCTGGCCAAATTGAGGATATGACATGCAGTCATATCCTCGGTTCAGCGTGGCTGGCCAGAGGACAGGGTAGATGATGAGGAGGAGGAGGAGGAGGAGGACAGCATGTTCAGTCATCGTGTTGGTCAGGATACTGAAGTGATGGCTGTTAAGAGTCTGGCACACATGGCTGACTTTATGGTAAGCTGCCTGTCTCGTGACCCTCGCGTTAAGAACATCTTGGCCGACAATCATTACTGGTTGGTAACACTGTTAGACCCACGCTAAAAGGACAACTTTATGTCTCTTATTCCCGAGGCGGAGAGGTCAGGCAAAATGCAGCAGTTCCAGAAGGCCATAGTCACGGAAGTAGGCAAAGCATTCCCCTCACAAAACGCTAGCGGCATAGGTCAGGAATCAGTGGACAACCAAGGCGTACAGCCGAGAGGGGCACAAGTCCAATCCGCCAGAGGTAGGGGAACAGTCTTTAAGATGTGGGACAGTTTTCTCAGCCCCTCACATACCACAGCCCCTGAGGTGAGGGGTAGTGCCACAAGAAATCCTAAGTTTGCCCAGATGCTCAAGGAGTACCTTGCAGATCAAACAACTGTACTCCGACATTCCTCTGTGCCTTACAATTAATGTGTATCCAAGCTGGACACGTGGCATGAATTGGCTCTCTACGCCTTGGAAGTCCTGGCCTGCCCTGCCGCTAGCGTTTTGTCAGAGCGTGTTTTTAGTGCCGCAGGTGGAATCATTACAGATAAACGCACCCGCCTGTCAACTGTAAATGCTGACAGGCTGACTCTGATCAAGATGAACAAGGGTTGGATTTGGCCAGACTTCACCACACACACCAACAGCAAATTACAGCGGAATTTAAAGTTTGTAACGGGAATTTGCCATGTACCTCCACTCACCCATGGTAACACACTTCTGGACTTTGGCTAATCGCTGGACTGCTCCTCCTTCTCCTCATGCGCCATCATGGTGACCGTTACAATAGTTAAGCCGTTGTTTCAGGTATACCCCCAGTGGTAAATTTTTTCGCCCATTCTTTCTGAATGGGCATTACAACGACAGGAGACCCGCTCCTTTGCAATGGGAACAATGTTTTGAGGCCCTCATGCACATCTCTATCCAGGGACAATGTGGAGCCTCCCAATTTTTGGCTGCCCTGCCTAAGGGCTATACTACAATAGACCCACTTCCTTACAATGGGCACTTCATGTTTACAGGCCATCATGCACGTCTCTATCCAGGGACAATATGGAGCCTCCCAATTTTTGGCTGCCCTGCCTAAGGGCTATACTACAATAGACCCACTTCCTTACAATGGGCACTTCATGTTTACAGGCCATCATGCACGTCTCTATCCAGGGACAATATGGAGCCTCCCAATTTTTGGCTGCCCTGCCTAAGGGCTATACTACAATAGACCCACTTCCTTACAATGGGCACTTCATGTTTACAGGCCATCATGCACGTCTCTATCCAGGGACAATATGGAGCCTCCCAATTTTTGGCTGCCCTGCCTAAGGGCTATACTACAATAGACCCACTTCCTTACAATGGGCACTTCATGTTTACAGGCCATCATGCACGTCTCTATCCAGGGACAATATGGAGCCTCCCAATTTTTGGCTGCCCTGCCTAAGGGCTATACTACAATAGACCCACTTCCTTACAATGGGCACTTCATGTTTACAGGCCATCATGCACGTCTCTATCCAGGGACAATATGGAGCCTGACGCTGCCACCGACTGCCACACACGTGCTGTTTTTAAATGCAAGCACGGACGCAATAAGAACCTAACTGGTTTTTAGGAGCGACAATTACTGAGAAGTCTGACACTATCAGACACTGCTGACTGACGTGTATTATACACTAGACTTGTGCGTTATATAATAGTTTATGCAAAACGCGCACCTGTACCCTGCCACCGACTGCCACACACGTGCTGTTTTTAAATGCAAGCACGGACGCAATAAGAACCTAACTGGTTTTTAGGAGCGACAATTACTGAGAAGTCTGACACTATCAGACACTGCTGACTGACGTGTATTATACACTAGACTTGTGCGTTATATAATAGTTTGTGCAAAACGCGCACCTGTACGCTGCCACCGACTGCCACACACGTGCTGTTTTTAAATGCAAGCACGGACGCAATAAGAACCTAACTGGTTTTTAGGAGCGACAATTAATGAGAAGTCTGACACTATCAGACACTGCTGACTGACGTGTATTATACACTAGACTTGTGCGTTATATAATAGTTTGTGCAAAACGCGCACCTGTACCCTGCCACCGACTGCCACACACGTGCTGTTTTTAAATGCAAGCACGGACGCAATAAGAACCTAACTGGTTTTTAGGAGCGACAATTACTGAGAAGTCTGACACTATCAGACACTGCTGACTGACGTGTATTATACACTAGACTTGTGCGTTATATAATAGTTTGTGCAAAACGCGCACCTGTACCCTGCCACCGACTGCCACACACGTGCTGTTTTTAAATGCAAGCACGGACGCAATAAGAACCTAACTGGTTTTTAGGAGCGACAATTACTGAGAAGTCTGACACTATCAGACACTGCTGACTGACGTGTATTATACACTAGACTTGTGCGTTATATAATAGTTTGTGCAAAACGCGCACCTGTACGCTGCCACCGACTGCCACACACGTGCTGTTTTTAAATGCAAGCACGGACGCAATAAGAACCTAACTGGTTTTTAGGAGCGACAATTACTGAGAAGTCTGACACTATCAGACACTGCTGACTGACGTGTATTATACACTAGACTTGTGCGTTATATAATAGTTTGTGCAAAACGCGCACCTGTACCCTGCCACCGACTGCCACACACGTGCTGTTTTTAAATGCAAGCACGGACGCAATAAGAACCTAACTGGTTTTTAGGAGCGACAATTACTGAGAAGTCTGACACTATCAGACACTGCTGACTGACGTGTATTATACACTAGACTTGTGCGTTATATAATAGTTTGTGCAAAACGCGCACCTGTACGCTGCCACCGACTGCCACACACGTGCTGTTTTTAAATGCAAGCACGGACGCAATAAGAACCTAACTGGTTTTTAGGAGCGACAATTACTGAGAAGTCTGACACTATCAGACACTGCTGACTGACGTGTATTATACACTAGACTTGTGCGTTATATAATAGTTTGTGCAAAACGCGCACCTGTACCCTGCCACCGACTGCCACACACGTGCTGTTTTTAAATGCAAGCACGGACGCAATAAGAACCTAACTGGTTTTTAGGAGCGACAATTACTGAGAAGTCTGACACTATCAGACACTGCTGACTGACGTGTATTATACACTAGACTTGTGCGTTATATAATAGTTTGTGCAAAACGCGCACCTGTACCCTGCCACCGACTGCCACACACGTGCTGTTTTTAAATGCAAGCACGGACGCAATAAGAACCTAACTGGTTTTTAGGAGCGACAATTACTGAGAGGTCTGACACTATCAGACACTGCTGACTGACGTGTATTATACACTAGACTTGTGCGTTATATAATAGTTTGTGCAAAACGCGCACCTGTACGCTGCCACCGACTGCCACACACGTGCTGTTTTTAAATGCAAGCACGGACGCAATAAGAACCTAACTGGTTTTTAGGAGCGACAATTACTGAGAAGTCTGACACTATCAGACACTGCTGACTGACGTGTATTATACACTAGACTTGTGCGTTATATAATAGTTTGTGCAAAACGCGCACCTGTACCCTGCCACCGACTGCCACACACGTGCTGTTTTTAAATGCAAGCACGGACGCAATAAGAACCTAACTGGTTTTTAGGAGCGACAATTACTGAGAAGTCTGACACTATCAGACACTGCTGACTGACGTGTATTATACACTAGACTTGTGCGTTATATAATAGTTTGTGCAAAACGCGCACCTGTACCCTGCCACCGACTGCCACACACGTGCTGTTTTTAAATGCAAGCACGGACGCAATAAGAACCTAACTGGTTTTTAGGAGCGACAATTACTGAGAAGTCTGACACTATCAGACACTGCTGACTGACGTGTATTATACACTAGACTTGTGCGTTATATAATAGTTTGTGCAAAACGCGCACCTGTACGCTGCCACCGACTGCCACACACGTGCTGTTTTTAAATGCAAGCACGGACGCAATAAGAACCTAACTGGTTTTTAAAAGCGACAATTACTGAGAAGTCTGACACTATCTGGACTGTTTTACACTGTGTACACCAGCCCCAGATATGATGAAGGCTGGTATACGGTCACCACTAGGAATGGCTATATACCCTGCCTGCCTGCCTGTATACTGCTACAATAGTCCTGACAAGGACTCTTCTGGTCACTAGCCTGTATTCCGACCTGGCTATACCCTGCCTGTATATAGCAACAATAGTCCTGAGAAGGACTCTGCTACTGTACTCCGACCTGGCTATACCCTGCCTGCCTGTATACAACTAGAATAGTCCTGAGAAGGACTTCTGGTCACACTGTTTGCAGCCCTGCTCCGGAACTAACTATAAAGGGCCGCAAAGCTTTCCCTGAATCAGCGACACTCTCCCTACACTGACTGTCTGAATAGCTGTGAGCAGAGCACAGCGCGCCGGCCGATATAAAGGCTCGGTCACGCTGTGCAGGCCGGCCAATCACTGCAATTCCACAACTAACAGGGCTGTGGCATTGCAGTGGTCTGCCAGCCAATCCCTGCATGAGGGCTGGCTCTCAAAAGAGCGCCAACATGCAGAAATGAAGACCACGAGTACAGCACGAGTATCGCGAGATTACTCGGTCCCCGCCGAGCAGCCCGAGTACAGCGATACTCGTGCGAGTACCGAGTAGTGACAAGCATGCTCGCTCATCACTAGTGCTCACCAAACATCTAGAAAATTTTCTTGAGGAGTCTATTTCCTAAAATGGGGTGATTTGTCTAAAAGGTGCCCTGTTTATGCAACTTAGGGGCTCTCCAAAGCGACATGGCGTCCACAAACGATTCCAGCTAATTGCACATTCAAAAATTCAAATGGCGCTCCTTCCCTTCCAAGTCCTTCTGTGCGCCCAAACAGGGGATTTCCACCACATGTGAGGTATCAGCATACTTAGGAGAAATTCGACAACAAATTGTATGATGCACTATCTCCTGATACCCTTGTGAAAGATTTAAGGTTAAAGCAACATTTCTGTGATAAAAATGTATTTTTTCATTTTCACTGCTCAATGTTGCAAAATTCTGTGAAGCAGCTGCGGGCTCAAGGTACCCACCAAACATCTACATAAATTCCTTGAGAGGTCTAATTTCCAAAATGGGGTCACTTGTGGGTGTCCTCCAAACACAACATAGCTCTGCTAATGATTCCAGCAAATTTTACATTCAAAAAGTCAAATGGAAATAATCAATTTTTTTTCTTACACATTGCTTTAGTTCCAGTAAAACACCTAAAGCAGGGGTGGAGACCCTCCGGCCTGCGGGCCGTATGCAGCCCAGATGACTTTTTATACGCCCCCTGGGCACATTCCCGGGGACTACAGTACTCGGGCAACAGCTGTGATCTTGTCAGCTGCTGGCTCTTTAAATCACAAAGTGTGGTGCGAATACTGTTAGGTTCTAAGCCTGCTAGTTTGTGACAGCATGCTGAGGACAAATTTTGTGGGCGCGGTAAGTGTGAGATGCGCTGCGCTCCTGTCCCACAGAAGAAGAGGAGCATCATGTTTACCCTCCTCCCTTTTGTACATGCCTCCCGTGGTCTTGTGAGCCTCTTGCCTCATGTGGTCTTGCGAGCCTCCTGCATCCCGCAGTGCTGTTAGCCTCCTGCCTCACGCTGCTGTGTAACTCCTGACTCCCGCGGTGCTGTGAGCCACCTACTCCCTGCGGTGCCGTGTGACTCCTGCCTCTGGTGGTGCTGTGAGCCTCTTGCCTGCCACGATGCTGTAAGCCTCCTGTGGTGTTGTGTGACTTCAGCCTCCCACGGTGCTGTGAGCCTTCCTGCCTCCCACAGTGCCATGAGCCTCCCGCGGTGCGGTTTGATTCCTGCCTCACACAGTGCTGTGTAGAGTTGAGCGCGGTTCGAGGTTCTCCAGTTCGCAGCTCGAGTGATTTTGGGGGCTGTTCTAGATCGAACTAGGACTCGAGCTTTTTGCTAAAGCTCGATAGTTCTAGATACGTTCGAGAACGGTTCTAGCAGCAAAAAGACAAGCTAATTACTAGCTGGCTTTCCGCTGTAATAGTGTAAGTCACTCTGTGACTCAAACTATTATGAAATTTCAGCGTATAGTGTGCGGGAACAGCGCATTCAGATCACTGCTGTATGGATAATGGTGATCGCCATTTTTTTTTTCCTTGT
This sequence comes from Anomaloglossus baeobatrachus, assembly GCF_048569485.1. Lineage (NCBI taxonomy): Eukaryota > Metazoa > Chordata > Amphibia > Anura > Aromobatidae > Anomaloglossus > Anomaloglossus baeobatrachus. Next base: position 140,500,650 of record NC_134361.1, on the reverse strand, counting down.
CTTCCTTCCCTAAGCCCGCGCGTGTAGTGGGGCGGGCCAGCATGTCAGCCAATCCCAGACACACACACACACAGCTAAGTGTACTTTTAGCCAGAGAAGCAACGGCATGTGTGATAGGATGTCCATGTCACATGTCCCTGCATTATAAAAACGGACATTTTCCTCCAGCACGCCATTATCTGCCTTCTGCGTCTTGGTATCAGTCACCGCTGGCGTAGCTCCTGTCTCCGATACTGCTGTGTACGCTCTATACACAGCGCTATACAGAATAGGGATAGAAGTTTCTATTAGTCCTTTTAAGGGCTAATACCGGCAGGGTCAGAGCCATAGGTGACAGTCAGGTCCGTGAAAACAGATTTTAACAGCTACACAAGATGACAGCGTCTGTGTAGCTAAGGTCAGGGATTTCCTCGCTGCATTTCCCCATTAGGAGGGATAGAAAGGCAGGCTTCCTTTCCTCTACCCAGACCCACAACTCTGCCACTGTACCCTCCTGCCCTTTGCACACTCACGCTCATTGTTACTAAGCCATTATACTAGCAAACACTGAGTAAACATAGTGGCATCCTAAAAGTGGCTGTTGGACTTCTGTATTGTCCCACTAGTGCAAAGATATTTGCAGCACGTCTGCCTGCATTGCACACTCAAACTCATTGCTACTAAGCCATTATACTAGCAAACACTGAGTAAACTTAGTGGCATCCTAAAAGTGGCTGTTGGACTTCCATTAGTGTCCCACTGGTGCAAATCTTTGTGCATCACCTCTGCATTGCACACTCAAACTCATTGTTACTAAGCCATTATACTAGCAAACACTGAGTAAACTTAGTGGCATCCTAAAAGTGGCTGTTGGACTTCCATTAGTGTCCCACTGATGCAAATCTATGTGCATCACCTCTGCATTGCACACTCATTGTTACTAAGCCATTATACTAGCAAACTATCCTGCCAGTTTAAGGGCCGTAGTTGCATTGTCAGGGATAGTTATTGTTGTTTATTCTGCTGTTAATAAAGATAGACCACCGCTGCAATCTACACCATCTCTAAATTTTTACTACCACATTTTAAGTGCACAATCTTGTCGCAATCAAAATGAGTGGCAAAATGACAGATGCTGGTGGAAAGGGGAAAAGGCGTGTTGGAAAAGGAAAAAAAGGGTTTGTCCGTGGGGAAGGTGGCAAAGCTCCATTAACACCTGCTGAAGATAGACCATCTTCCAGCAAAAGTAAGATGTCTACTACTTACCGTGGACAATCCGATGTGCTCCCTTTTTTACGGACACGAACAACTGGAACAAAAGGTAGATGATGGCCAAAAAAGGAAAATGCTTGAATGGATCTCAAGTGGTCCAACAAGTGCCCTCTCCGCCACCTCAACTACCGCATCCAAAAAACCCCAGTCCTCTAAGTTGTCATCCCAATCAAACTCGCTTTCTCCCAGCTCTGAAGTCTCCATCCGCCCTGCACAGTATGGTGGAACTGAGATGGCTGAGTCTGCAGAGCTGTTCAGTCACACTATAGCCTGGGAATCAGAGGTCTGCTCCCAAGCTACAGTGAGTACAGACCAGGAAATGGTCTGCAGTGATGCCCAGAACCTTTGTGACTCTGATTCAGGCCGTGAGGACCAAGTTTCTGAGCATAATGTTGACCCTTTTTCACAAACTGTAACACCTGTTGTTATAGACAATGAAGAACATACTGATGACGATGAGACGCAGATACCAGATTGGGATGACAACTTAAATATTCGGTCAGGGCAAGAAGAGGCTCGGTCTGAGGGTGAGGGGAGTGCAAACACAACAATTGACGAGGAAGTTCTAGATCCCACCTACTGTCAACCCACAGTCAGGCCCTCGAGGAGGTCAACAGAGACGGTGGAGGAGGATGCAACTGATGACGAAGTTACCTTGCGCCTTCCTGGACAGAGTCGGAGTACTGGTAGCACGTCTACAACTGCATCCTCAGCCACCACTGTGCCTCTGAGCACTAGTCGGGGTGGATCAGCAGGTCGCATGCCCTCTAAGCCTTGCCTAGCCTGGTCCTTTTTTGACATAGCAAAAGATCGCCCAAATTATGTGATCTGTAAAATTTGTCGTGATTCTGTTAGTAGAGGGCAAAACCTCAGCAGTTTGACAACTTCTTCCATGAATTGTCACATGAATAAATATCATATGTCGCAGTGGGAAGCTCACCGTGCTGCAATGCGGCCTAGCGGAGCGAACCATCCACCGCCTGCCCCTTCCAGTACATCCGCGCGCTCTTCATCTTCTAGGACTGTGGGGACAGCTGTCACACCTGGTTTTCCACGCACAACTTCCACCACTGTAACCGCAACAGGAAGTTTGCTTGGTAGGACGTCAGTTGGTTTGGAAGGGGAAACAAGTGCGTGTGTACAGCTCTCTCAGACATCGATAGCACCAACGTTGGATGAAGGCAACATCATGTCTACGCCTGCACTTTCCTCACAAACCTGCATTTATCCAGGGACACCCTACTTAACACCGTCTACACACAGCAGCCAGATCTCTGTCCCTCAGATGTGGACAAATAAAAGGCCATTTCCTGCGACCCATGACAAAGCTAAGAGGTTAACTTTATCCCTCTGTAAGCTCATGGCTACCGAAATGCTGCCTTTCCGCCTGGTGGACACACAGGATTTTAGAGACATTATGTCTGTCGCTGTGCCCCAGTACCAGATGCCCAGTCGCCACTACTTCTCTAAGAAAGGTGTGCCCGCGCTACACCAGCATGTCGCACACAACATCACCGCTTCCTTGAGAAACTCTGTGTGTGAACGGGTGCATTTCACCACCGATACTTGGACCAGTAAGCATGGACAGGGACGTTACATGTCGCTGACTGGGCACTAGGTAACTATGGTGATAGATGGTGAAGGGTCTGCTGCACAAGTCTTGCCGTCCCCACGACTTGTGTGTCAATCCTCTGTCTGACTAAGTTCTTCCACTGCTTCTGCCTCCTCCATCTCATCTGGGTCTTCCACCTCCGCCGCAAGCCTGCCTGGTCAGGCCACCAGCGTTCTCACTGCGCAGAAGGAATCACTCACCCCTCATTACTATGCTGGCAGCAGAGTGCAACGGCATCAGGCGGTCTTTAGCTTGACATGTCTTGGAAATAGGAGTCACACAGCGGCTGAGTTATGGGCAGCTCTGGAGACTGAGATTAATAAATGGTTGTCTCCACTTAACCTGCAGCCTGGTAAGGCCGTGTGCGACAATGCTGCAAAACTGGGTGCGGCCCTTCGCCTGGGCAAGGTGACACACGTGCCTTGTATGGCTCACGTGTTGAACCTTGTTGTCCAGCAATTTTTAACACACTATCCCGGCCTAGATGGCCTTCTGACCAGGGCACAAAAACTGTCTGCTCCCTTCCGCCGTTCAACCGCCGCAGCTGAACGACTTGCATCGCTCCAGAAGTCTTTCGGCCTGTCGGTTCATTGCCTGAAATGCGATGTGGCGACACGCTGGAATTCGACTCTCCACATGTTACAGCGACTGTGGCAGCACCGCCGAGCCCTGGTGCAATACGTCATGACGTATAGCCTGGGCCAACGAGATGCAGAGGTGGGGCAGATCACCCTGATGGAGTGGTCTCAGATCAAGGACCTATGCACCCTTCTGCACAGTTTCGACATGGCGACAAATATGTTTAGCGCTGACAATGCCATTATCAGCATGACAATTCCAGTCATTTACATGCTGGAGCACACGCTAAACACTATTCCGAGTCAGGGGGTGGGACAACAGGAAGGGGAGGAACTACAGGAGGATTCATATGCGCAAGACACAACAACATCACCAAGGTCCAGACGTTCATCATCACCAACGCGGCAAGCATGGGACCATGGGGGACAGGGATCAACAAGGGCGCATGGTAGCAGGCGAAATGTTGAGGAAGGTGCAGGAGAACATGAAGAAATGGAGGACGAACTGTCCATGGACATGGAAGACTCAGCGGATGAGGGAGACCTTGGTCAAATTTCAGTTGAAAGAGGTTGGGAGGAGATGTCAGAGGAAGAAAGAACGGTTAGCACCTCTATGCCACAAACACAGCGTGGACGTGGTCCGCATGGCTGCGCAAGACACATGAGCGCCTTCTTGCTGCACTACCTCCAACATGACCCTCGTATTGTCAAAATTAGAAGTGATGATGACTACTGGCTTGCCACACTATTAGATCCCCGGTACAAGTCCAAATTTTGTGACATAATTCCAGCCATAGAAAGGGACGCATGTATGCAGGAGTATCAGCAGAAGCTGTTACTCGATCTTAGCTCGGCTTTTCCACCAAACAACCGTGCAGGTGCAGGGAGTGAATCTCCCAGTTGTAATTTTACAAACATGGAATGGTCTCGTCATCTTCAACAGTCTTCCCGTACCAGTAGCACCGTATCTGGTGCTGGTAACAGCAATTTTATTGAATCTTATCATAATTTTTTTAGACCCTCCTTTGCAAGGCCACCAGAGACAACAAGTCTGACACATAGTCAACGGCTGGAGAGGATGATACAGGAGTATCTCCAAATGAACATCGATGCCATGACTTTGCAAATGGAGCCTTGCTCATTTTGGGCTTCAAATCTTGAAAAATGGCCAGAGCTCTCCACTTACGCCTTGGAGATTTTGTCATGTCCAGCTGCCAGCGTTGTCTCTGAACATGTCTTCAGTGCTGCTGGGTGTGTGCTGACAGATAAGCGCACGCATCTGTCCAGTGACAATGTGGACAGACTAACGTTCATCAAAATGAACAAATCTTGGATCCACAAGGAATTTACTACCCCTGTGTCATCCTGGGGAGAGTAAATGCTTGTGGATTTGGAATGTGCTTGATGCAAATCAAAACATCCTGTTTGCAACTAGGGCACAAGTGCTGCCACTGAAGGCGTGAGTGTCTGTATGGCCCAATTTTTGGAAAAAAAAAAGGGAGACTCCGCTTGGAGAAACCCTTGCTTACATTGTTTTTAAAAATGATCCAAGATGAACAGAGCTGGGATCAGGAAAGACTTTGCTACCTACCCCGGTGTCATCCTGGGGACGGTTAAGTATGGCGTATTTTTGAATGTGCTTGATGCAAATCTAGCTGTGAAGTGTACAACTGGGACACAAGTGCTGCCACTGAATGGGTGGGTGTGTGTGGGGCCTAATTTTTGGAAAAAAAGGGAGACTCCGCTTGGAGTAACCCCGTGCTTACATAGTTTTTAAAAATGATCCAAGATGAACAGAGCTGGGATCAGGAAGGACTTTGCTACCTACCCCGGGGTCATCCTGGGGACGGTTAAGTATGGCGTATTTTTGAATGCGCTTGATGCAAATCTAGCTGTGAAGTGTACAACTGGGGCACAAGTGCTGCCACTGAAGGGGTGGGTGTGTGTGTGGCCCAATTTTTGGAAAAAAGGGAGACTCCGCTTGGAGTCACCTTGCGGTGTTTTACATGATTTTAGAAGGGCGTGCCATGCCTATATCTGTGTCTCCTCCTCTTTTTCCTTGTCCAGCTCTTTTGTTTTCGCATGAGTATATGTCCTTGTCACTTTCCCATGTGTTTGTGTTGTGTTGTGAGTTTGTCACCTTTTGGACACCTTTGAGGGTGTTTTCTAGGTGTTTTTATGTGTTTGTGATTGCCTGCCATTGTTTCTTATGCGGTTCGAGTTCGGTTCGTCGAACGTTCGCTGTACCGAACTCGAACGAGACGCCCATTCGGCGAACCGAACTCGAGCCGAACCGCGACCGGTTCGCTCATCTCTAGTGCTGTGAGCCTCCTGTGGTACTATGCTATATGGAGAGAAGGTGTGCACACCAGTGACTATGTAAGGGGAACATATGAAAAGCAGAAACTGCTGTGTGAATAATGACATGAAAAATCCAATAGTTATATGTAAGAATGAAAATATGAAAAATGGAATCTGCATTACTGAGGTGGCATACTTTCATATTTTTATTCTTACATATGAATAGCTATTGGATTTTTCATGTCAGTATTCACACAGCAGTTTCTGCTTTTCATACATTCCCCTTACATAGTCACTGGTGTGCATACCTTCTCTCCATATAGTATAGCTTTTTTAGGTTTTTGCACCCAGTTCAGACTCAGAATTGGTGTTCCAGACGTTATTTCTTAATTGTCCTGTGGTACTATGAGCCTCCTGCCTTCTGTGGTGCTGTGTGACTCCTGCCTCCCACTGCTCTGTAACTCCTGCCTCAGACAGTGCTGGGAGCTTCCTGCTTCCTGCTGCTGTGAGCCCAACACCCAGTGCTGTGTACCCCCTAGTACTGTAAATGCCCACCAGAGCTATGTGCCCCCCCTCCCAGTGCTGTGTGCCACCCCCATCAAGTGCTGTGTGACACCCCCACCAAGTGCTGTGTGCTACGCCCAAAGTGCTGTCAGTGCCTCCTTGGTGATGTCTGTGCCCCCTCGGTCTTGTCCATGTCCCTCAGTTCTTTTCATGCCCCTCTAGTGCTGTCCATGCCGCTGATAGTGTTATCCATGCCCGGCCGTACTGTTTTTTCCACCCAGTGTTGTCCAAGCCTCAGCCCCTCCTGTGATGTGTATATGTCCCCAGCCCCTCCTGTGATGTATATATTCCCCAGCCCCTCCTGTGATGTATGTATCCCAGCCTCTCCTGTGATGTATATATGTCCCCAGACCCTGCTGTGATGTATATATACCCTAAGCCCTTCTGTGATGTATATGTGCCCCCAAACCCTCCTGTTATATATATATACCCCCAGCACCTCCTGTGATGTATTTATGCCCCCAGCCCCTCCCATGATGTACGTGCTTCCAGTTTCTCCTATGTGATTTATATGATTTACCAATCTGTTGACTGTGCTCCAGACCGAGACAAACCTGGAAAAGCAGTTGTGAGAAGCAACAGGATCAATATCACCAAACATCACAGCTGCACAAAAGAGAAGCAGCTCTAGCCACCACAATTGGGGTGTAAGGATAAATTCATTAATTACTTGACAAAATATATTAGGGTAATTTTCAAGCTGATCATTTTGTGCGGCACCCGAAGGTTGGTAGAAATTTCGAAATGGCCCCCGGCAGAAAAAAGGTTCCCCACCCCTGACCTAAAGAGTTAATAAACTTCTTTGATGTGGTTTTGAGCAGTTTGAAGGATGCATTTTTCAGAATGGTGTCAATTTGGGGTATTCTCTATTACTTCTGCTTCTCAAAGTCACTTCAAATGTGATGTGATCCCGAAAAAAAAATGATTTTGTAAATTTTGTTGGATAAATGAGAAATATCTTATGAACTTGGAACCCTTCCAAGTTCCTAACAAAAAAATGATGTTTCAAAAATTGTGGTGATTAAAAGTAGACATGTAGGAAATGTTATTTATTAACTGTTTGTTTGTGACATAACTCAAATTTAATGGCATAAAAATTAAAAGTTTGGAAATTGCTACATTTTCGCTAAATCTATTATATAAAGCTAAGTGTGTGTGTGTGTGTGTGTGTATATGTGTGTGTGTGTGTGTGTGTGTGTGTGTGTGTATGTTCGCTAAATGAATCCGCAGCATCGCATTTACAATCACAAAATTTTGCACAGACACCTCATGTGACCCAGGGAACGTTGTAGACTATGTTTTTACAGAAAAATTTAACCTCGCACTTTACAGTTACTCTCCAAAAAACCTGACTCCATTAAAGGCAATGGAGCTGGGAGCTACAGGTCATTAATAGCAGCAGTGATTGGTTGTTATAGGAACAAAGGATATTCATAGTATAAGCTTATGTGTGAGGTAACATGATTTCTGTGGGAAGACAGGGATAGAGACAGACAGGGATAGAGACAGACAGGGATAGAGACAGACAGGGATTGAGACAGACAGGGATTGAGACAGACAGGGAAAGAGCAGAAAGAGAGACAGACAAAGACAGATGGGGAAAGAGAGACTGGAAAAGAGACAGAAATGGAAAGAGACAGACGGGTAAAGACACAGATGGGGAAAGAGACAGACAGGGAAAGAGACAGGCAGACAGGGAAAAAAACAGACAGCAAAAGAGACAGACAAAGGCAGACAGGTAAAGAGACAGACGGGGAAAGAGACAGACCTGGAAAGAGACAGATGGGGAAAGAGACAGATGGTGAAATAGACAGATGGGGAGAGAGACAGATGGGGAAAGAGACAGATGGGGAAAGAGACAGACAGGGAAAGAGTCAGAGAGATAGAGACAGACAGAGACAGGCAGACAGGGAAAGAGACAGACAGCAAAAAAGACAGAGAGAGACAGACAAAGACAGACAGGGAAAGAGACAGGGAAAGAGACAGAGACAGGCAGACAGGGAAAGAGACAGACAGCAAAAGAGACAGAGAGACAGACAAGTAAAGAGACAGATGGGGAAAGAGACAAACCTGGAAAGAGACAGATGGGGAAAGAGACCTACAGATACAGAGATAGAGAGTCAGAGACACAGAAATAGAGAGAGACAGATACACAGACACAGAGATAGAGAGAGACATGGACACTGATACAGAAACAGACAGAGATAGACACAGACATCTAGAGACATAGACACAGACAGACACACAGAGACAGACAGGGAAAGAGACAAACAGAGATACAGACAGAGACAGGCAGACAGGGAAAGAAACAGACAGCAAAAGAGACAGACAGAGAGAGAGGCAAAGACAGACAGGGAAAGAGACGGGTAAAGAGACAGATGGGGAATGAGACATACCTGGAAAGAGACAAACAGGGAAAGAGACAGAGAGATAGAGAGAGGCAGACAGGGAAAGAGACAGAGAGACAAAGACAGACAGGGAAAAAGGCAGGAAAGAGATGGTGAAAGAGACAGATGAGGAAAGAGAAAGACCTGGAAAGAGACAGATACTACCAAAACCAACCTCTTGTACTTGGTTGGACACGAAGTGAAAGTGCACTCAATTATTAGAAAAGTAGAAAAACTTTATTTGTTTCAAGAATTTCTAGTAAACAATTAAAAACAGGAAAACCATCTAGCGGAACATGTGATCCCAGGACAACAACCGATAAAGTTGATTTACAATCAAAATATTCACAAGGAATTAGTACAGTTTATAAACAATCTATAGGAAAAATAGCCATATCTCCAGATCTTTAATCATGAACAAATAATGCTAGAATATAACCTTATTTGTGATTGGCAATCAAACATTAGACCATATAGTTTATTGATCTCATATTGGCGTAAGGAATCATTATGTAGCAAGTGGGATCCATTCCCACATAGATGATTTTACTATAATACACCAGAAATAATTACCTTGCAACAAATTGAACCATGTGAGATCAATAATCATAATTTAGCCCATATCCTATACTAGAGACCACCCAGGCAAAAGCTGTTTATTTTTTAGCTGTAACAAAGTGAAATTGCCTAAGAGTGAATCTAGAAGGAGTCAGCAGATCATATGTAAATTATTCACTATACTGACGCTCATTTTAAGGACTATGAGGGCAAACTTAATAAAGATTTATACTATATTTACCTATGAATAGATAAAATCGGATCACCTGACCATGTGTCCCGCCACCCTTAACGCCATTTCGCCTAGCTTCTTCAAAAGGGGCATGTCAGGGTGGGGAGATGTCCGGGTTTGTATACTCGATGTTCAGCCAATGACGGCGGCGAATTGAACAAGCCTCCAATACACCCACCATCACGTGACTTCGGCATTGACGGCGCATGAGATTATCTCCACCTACCTCCACATAATGGAATTGCTGGGATTGCGCACGCTGGACCGCAAGCGTTGAACGCTTCAGATCACATGATGTGTGCCCCCGGAAGTTCGAGGAGCTGGGACCAAGTTTGCCTGGAACCCGGAAAGAGACAGACCTCAAAAGAGACAGACCTGGAAAGAGACAGATGGGGAAAGAGATTGACAGATACAGAGATAGAGAGAGACAGACACACAGATAGAGAGAGACAGAGACACTGATACAGAGACAGAGAGATAGACACAGACAGACACACAGAGACAGACAGGGAAAGAGACAAAGACAGACAAAGACAGACAGAGACTGGGAGAGAGACAGAGACAGTTACTATCTTGGGCAACGCCAGGTACTACAGCTAGTTTTTATTTAATATTTTCATAATTAAACACAAAAGATATCATCTTAAATGTATGACTATCATGAAGTACAATAGGCATAGAAAAAAAAAACGTATGAGAATCACCGGGATCTGTCGAAGCGTTCCAGAGTTATAACCTGTCAAAATGACACTAGTCAGAATGACAAAAAATGGCCTGGTCAGGAAAGTGAAAACCATGCTCTCTGGTGAAGGGGTTAAGTAGATTTTATTGCAGAATCCACACCAAAGCCTGGGTCATACTCAGCAGATGGGAAAAGCCCTTATAGTCTTTAGCAATAAAAAAAATCTGTCACCAGATTTCGCAACACAAACTGCATACATTATTAATTATATTTTATAGACCTGATGATCTGGTATACTTTGAGACTTCATGTCAGAATGACTGTGTAATCCTTTTTTAATGATTCAGTGCAGCAAGAAAGTAACAAATGTTCGAGTCTTAAGGTGGGCTTAAGCCCCCTTTACACGCAACGACATCACTAACAAGATGTTGTTGGGTCACCGAATTCGTGACGCACATCCGGCCTAGTTAGCGTTGTTGCGTGTCACACGTACGAGCGATCGCTAACGATCAAAAATACTCACCTTATCGTTGATCGTTGACACGTCGTTCATTTCTATAAAATCGTTGCTGGTTCAGGACGCAGGTTGTTAGTTGTTCCTGAGGCAGCACACATCGCTATGTGTGACACCCCGGGAACGACGAACAACAACGTACCTGTGTCCTGCCGGCAACGAGGTGGGTGTGACTTTCATGCGCTGCTCTCCACCCCTCCACTTCTATTGGACGCCTGCTGTGTGACGTATCGTAACGCCGCATGAACCGCCTCCTTAGAAAAGAGGCAGTTCGCCGGCCACAGCGACGTCGTTAGGAAAGTAAGTATGTGTGACGGGTACTAGCGATTTTGTACACCACGGGCAGCGATTTGCCCGTAACGCACAAACAACAGGGGCGGGTACTTTTATGAGCGACATAGTTAGCGATATTGCGGTGTGTAAAGCAGCCTTTACACTACATAATCGAAAACAAATGTCAATTGACTACACAATCAAGTGCTGTTTAATAGACTGACTGAGCCTTCTGATGCACAGAAGATTGTTGTGTGTGATTGTCATTTACACTGGATGATGTGCTGCCAAGAACGATGATTTTTAATGTCTTTTCACAAATGTATGTAATCATATATCCAGAGTGTAGGTGCTTTCCCAGATTCGCCCATACAGTTACACACATACAAAGGTCAAAAGTGGCTTTGATATGGAGATAAGTTCCCTGCTGTTTGTGCTGGGACTAGCGTTAACTCTGATTCCCGCATTTTAACACTTCACATGCCACTATCAATAATGACAGCAGTATGTGAGGAGTTTTACGAGGGGCTGCTGATAAAGGTCCAGTCACACTAAGCAACTTACCAGCGATCCCAACAACGATAGGGATCGCTGGTAAGTTGCTAGGAGGTTGCTGGTGAGATGTCACACTGCGACGCTCCAGCGATCCCACCAGCAACCTGACCTGGCAGGGATCGCTGGAGCGTCGCTACACGAGTTGCTGGTGAGCTCACCAGCAACCAGTGACCAGCCCCCAGCGCTGCGTGGAAGATGCTGCGCTTGGTAACTAAGGTAAATATCGGGTAACCAACCCGATATTTACCTTGGTTACCAGCGCACGGAGCTACACGTGCAGGGAGCAGCGCACACTGAGCGCTGGCTCCCTGCTCTCCTAGTTACAGCACACATCGGGTTAATTACCCGATGTGTGCTGCAGCTAAATGTGCACAGAGCAGGGAGCAGCGCACAATGCTTAGCGCTGGATCCCTGCTCTCCTAGCTACAGCACACATCGGGTTAATTAACCCGATGTGTCCTGCAGCTACATGTGCACAGAGCAGATGCCGGCACTGACAGTGAGAGCGGCGGAGGCTGGTAACAAAGGTAAATATCGGGTAACCAAAGACAGGGCTTCTTGGTTACCCGATGTTTACATTGGTTACCAGCCTCCGCAGAAGCCGGCTCCTGCTGCCTGCACATTTAGTTGTTGCTGTCTCGCTGTCACACACAGCGATCTGTGCTTCACAGCGGGACAGCAACAACTAAAAAATGGCCCAGGACATTCAGCAACAACCAACGACCTCACAGCAGGGGCCAGGTTGTTGCTGGATGTCACACACAGCGACATCGCTAGCAACGTCACAAAAGTTGTTCGTTAGCAGCAATGTTGCTAGCGATGTTGCTTAGTGTGACGGGGCCTTAAGTCTTTGGCTTTACCCAGAAAGAAATGAGATAGGATGATGAAACTTTACATTTATTCCACTGATTTCAACATACTTCTTACATCGGTATTCCAAGTTCTATAAAGGGGGATTTACACGCAGCGATATCTCTAGTCTCCGTCGTTTGTGCGTCACAGGCAAATCACTTCCCATGGTGCACAATATCGTTAGGCCGTCACACGGACTTACCTGCCTAGCGACGTCGCTGTGACCGGCAAATTGACTTCTTTCTAAGGGGCGGTTCGTGCGGCGTCACAGCGGCGTCACTAAGCGGCCGCTCAATAGAAGCGGAGATGAGCGGCCGTAACATCCCGCCCACCTCCTTTCTTCCTCATTGCCGGCGGCCGCAGGTTAACTGTAGTTCGTCGTTTCCGAGGGGTCACACATAGCGATGTGTGCTGCCTTGGGAACGACGAACAACCTGCGTCCTCAACAATCAACGATTTTTTGAAAATGAACCACGTGTCAACGATGGACGATTTGGTGAGTATTTTCCATCGTTATCGGCCGCTCGTTGGTGTCACACGCAATGATGTCGCTAACTATGCCGGATGTGCGTCAAGGAATCCGTGACCCTGTCGATATATCGTTAGATACGTCGTTGCATGTAACAGGGCCTTTAGCCTAGCAAAAAGAAGGATTTCGGTTGTGCCTCAAATGAGGCATCCGTGGCATTAGAAATTGTGTGATATTTGGTACTCTTGAGGTGTTTCTTCTGGTTTGGAAACTGATGATAGTGGAGAGAGCTAGATCTGGTGAATAAGATGGGTAGACAACCCGCTGAAAGCCCAGCTCTACCAGTTTTGCTGTGGTTGCTTGTGCAGTGTGAGTGGAGGCGTTGTCTTGCAAGAACAAGATTCATTTGGACAGCTTTCCATGCCTTTTGCGTTTCAAAGCTGTCTTCAATTGGTCCCAAAAGTTCAATGTAATATCTTGCATTGATGGCGGAACCCTTTTGAAGGTAGTCCACTAGCAGAATGCCTTATTTATCCCCGAACACAGGCGCCATCACCATAATGGCTGATTTTTGCACCCTGAACTTCTTTGGACGAGGATAAATACTGTGCCTCCACTCTATTGACTGCTCCCAGTTTCCAGGGTCATACAAATGTGGCACCCCTAGGGGTATTAGCCACAGTAAAACCATCATCAGTTACTCAACACAAGCACTAGAGCAGACACCGCACTACCACCTCTGGCCAGAAGGGGGAGCTCAAGAGACTTCCCTATATATATATTCTGATCTGAGGTAAAATAGTCAGTTTTTCAGTTAGAGCCGGGACGCTCAGAGGAGCAATCACAGAGAAATTGCTCTGAGGTCCTTAGGAGAGACTGACAATTTCCAGGCCCAAGCCATCAGTCTGAGGAGGAGGAGACAGAGAAGAGGAACATTTTAGGAACCGGGTAGCCATTAATATGTACCCCTGAAAAGGCGCATATACGGACACCGGATCCATGCCTGCATTAGTTTCACACAATACAGCAACCAGGAAAAGTGAAGGCGATTCAAGTGTGATGCCTTGGACCCCAGGGGTCACAGGTCACTACACAACATCATACACCCCCTTCCCCGGACAGGTCACACCAGTTACACATGAAACCCTTGTTGCCACCCTCCAGGGTTGATGTCCACACCAGGTGCGGCGGAGGCAGGCGGTTGGCCCCGCCCACCGAGGAGTTCACAGACCTGGAGGCGGAAAAACACAGTAGTCAGTCGGAGAGTCCCGTTGTGGGCAGTAGAGTGAGTGAGGAGTGAAAACTGTGTGTGTCTGGGTTGGAGCCCAGGCACGTCCAGCAAGGTCGGCAGACGGTGGTGGCCGTCTGCAGGAGTTTGTGAAGGTCAGCGGAACCGTAGGACCGGAGTCGGGCGGTGGCCCGACAGTACCGAACCGGGGAGCCAATTGGAGCCAAGCACCAGGCAGGGTACTCAGACCCCGACTAGGCTTAAAGCCAACCTTTAGTCAAATTTTCTGATTGCGGTCTGGACCTTAGGGGTTCATTCCCACCCAAGTCCCGATTGAAGGCAACAGCCCAACAGTTCCGGATAAGTGCCACCGCCAAGGGCCAGAGATCCAAAGGGCCAGCGTCTGCGGGCAAAAGGGCTCCTCCGCCACGTATACGTCGGGGAGCGGACTCCTGGTGCCCAGGCATTGGAGTGAAAACACAAAACACAGGTGCAGGGAAACGACAGCCACCATTAACCCATCCAGGGAGAACACCGCAGCCGGCTGCGGGCCCCCGTCCATCCAGCCATTTGGTTTACCAGAGACTCTTTCCATCTGTGTCTGAGCGAGTACACCAGTGCCATCTGGCACCGCGCTACGCTGCACCACAACCCTGCACCCTGCAAACCACATCCTACGGGAACCCAACCTCCTACCGGGACGAACCGCCCCTACCCACGGAGGGGTCAACACCTAGCTGCTCCCCGCCATCACTCCCGGGAACCCTGTCACCAGCAGCGGTGGTACCCACCATCACCACAACCCATGGGTGGCGTCACAAGCTCTATATCTATCCTAAATCCTCCCCTTTTCACTCGTGGGCGAGGAGCGCTGCTTGAGCCCTGGGTCCGGCCCGCTCGAGCCACCGAGGAGAAGGCACCGGATCCGAGCGCGATCTCCCCGAGCAGCCCCCGTGACGGGGAAGCTGGCCCCTGCCCCCGACAACTTGGCGCTGTGAGCAGGGTTAAACCAGTCTACTTACCGGTAGAAGTGCGCCTTGTAATTCCCATCGTTATGGTATACAAGAGAAAAAGAAAATGTGCAACAAGTGGGATCACCAGAAATGACCATATAATATCATTTTATTAATCAAAAAGGACATACAAACACACAGATGTTCATTAAAAACAATTAAAAAAGCAAAAAAGCTTGTACATACATTTGGTGCCAATAATATGAGCCACCAAAATACACCCCACCCTCTCAGCAAGCCAAAGAGAAACCCCACATAATAAGTCAGAGTAAGTGTGATAGCCAAAAAAACCTTGTTCAATCAATAACAGGCAGTGAACACGGCATGCTAAATGAGACAATAGCAGGCAGAAGGACAATTGCTGCATACAAATACCTCAAAGCCGCATGAAAATAATCTGCCCTGAAAACAAATGTCTGGAACCAGTATAAGGCAAATCACATACCCAGGGGTCCTGCACGGGGTAAATGGCAAAGCAAATATAATGAGAAGGGTGGGGTGGAAACCCCACGCGTATCGCTACAAGGAGTTGTAGCTTCCTCAGGGGAAAGTGAGGCACACTATGGTAGGTATGTCTTAAATAGCCATTATAATCAAAGAAGATTGCTTACCAGCATGGGCAAGGAGGAGGAGGAGAGGTCGCTATGCAACCTGAAGATGCCGATGGGCGCCGCCATTGTGAGTCATGTGATCAAATCATGTTGGACCTTTTTTTTTTTTTTTTTTTTTTCTTTTTTTCCTTTTTTGCAGACAAGCGTCACAGCCCAATTGCAAGCTCCACTGCCAGGTCGCTATGCAACCTGAAGACGCCGATAGGCGCCGCCATTGTGAATCATGTGATCAAATCATGTGGTCCCTTTTTGCAGGCAAACGTCACAGCCCGAACGCAGGCGCAGTGATATCAGCGCCACAAGCACGATTATCAATCCCTTAGTATAGTGAAATAGGTATACAAAAGACATATATATTGTACACTATGCATGCGAAACGGGTAGTACATATGTGCTAGATGAATAACGCAAGTCACTTTGTATATATGGAAATCCACATGAATCTGCGCGTGCGCAGTTTCAGTAAGAGATCCCCGAAGGGACATTTCAAGTGCAGGGATTAAAAAAACCTGACAGCACAGAGGTAATACTCAAGTTACCACTAGAGTAACATTGAGTGTTAATCCATCATACGGGTACCTATGTTATGCACACACAATGCTGATATGTCACGCACAAACACTTGTGGCCTGCATCACGTGTCTATATGACACCATGCCAAAAACAGTGTTTCTCATCGCGCATGCGCCGAGACATCAGCAATGTCCCATTCAAAAGCAGAGAAATGATCTCAGTGGGCAGCACAGCCCATTAAGGCCAGTATAACTGAATAACAAGAACTCAAGCATTCACAATCTGTGCGCACAGAACCACACGCATACATCCAATAAAGATTGAATATGGATACTGTTCCCGAAAAATATTTATCTCACCACTTAATGCGCATGCGCTATGTAAATGCATACTAGCATAGAGGACTCTGTTGCCCAAAATACGGGCCTACAGGGAAACCACACAGCCATTGTATGAATTTGTCACAGAAAAAAGTCTTTGTTCAGAGGACATAACAGAAAACAGTACAGGTACACGAACCCCCATCCCAGATTAGCACAAAAATAGACCTGTGTGCTTGGATGACACAAGCACATAGTCTAAGTACATGAAGTAGGTAATATGCATATGAAGGACCATAAGGGAACCAAGAAGACCAAATTATTAATACAGAAAGCCCCACTAGAGGGTTGGTAACCTACAAGGTGGCTAGCCAGAAACCGCCTCGGAATTACAAGCAGGTCATGAGACCAAACTGAGCAAGCAAAAGGGTGTGTTCTGGTCACCCATACAGGTATAGCATGTTCACATGATATATAAGTGTCCAAAAAAAAAAAAAAAAAAAAGGGGGATTGCCAGGTAGAGATAATGTCCAAATAAATGGCAGAGTCCCATTGAGGCGGGTCTTCCAGAAGTGGTCAGCAACTTGAATGTATCCATCACCGAAAGGTAGACAAAAGAACGCTTCAGATCATAGTTCGGGTAATCCCACAGCTCCAAAGACCAAGAAAGAAGGAAGAGCCCAGAAGGACGGACTCCAGTCTGCACGTCACTGGACATCAAGGAACGGACGTCCAAAAGTGATTATTTGTGTGTACATAAATTCTTCACGAGCTGTAGTCAACAGACCCTGTTCAGGGCAAATGGAGCCAAGCCCACATGGTCAGAACCCTGGAATGTTAAAAAGGTAAATACATAATCAAGATTGTATCCACACCAAAGAGTGGGGAGGTGGGAAGAGGGAGGGGGGGGGGAGGGGGAAGAGGGGGGGGGAAGAGGGGGGGGGGAGGGGGAAGAGGGGGGGGGAAGAGGGGGGGGGGAAGAGAAAGGGGTGGAAGGCCAGACCCACCAAAAATACTGGTGTAAATGTGATGAGGCTCTCACAAATCCCCAAGTGAATGGGATGTCACATCCAACTGGGAACATCCCATGTAATTGGTGCAGGCCAAGCATTTACTTCTTGTAGAAGCCGGTGAACAAAAGTTCCTCATTCAATCCCTGGGGGGAGAGACTCTGAAGTTGGTATATCCATCTCGCTTCCCTTCTCAATAATTCGTCAGATACCCTACCCCCCCTGATGTTCATTTGAACATGATCCAATACCAGGATCTGGACCTTGCGAAACGAGCAACCATGTGAGTCAAGGAAGTGTTTAGCCACAGAGGAAATGGGCTTACCTTGAGCTTGGTCTTTTTGTGCTCGACCGATGTCAGAAAAATGGTGCTGGATCCTGCGGCGAAGCTCCTGTGTGGTCTGTCCGACATAAAGTTTTGGACACTCGCAAATCAGGAGATACACAACATTCCTACTTCGACAGTTTGAGTAAAATTTGGTGGTGATGGTTCCTGGAAAAACACCAATGCGAACACAACTGTCAGCAACAAGAAAAGGGCAAATGGTGCAGTCCCCACACGGGAAAGACCCAACAAGTTTGTGTCCCCGACCCAAAGGAATAGTGGGTCTCTTAAAATGGCTAGAAGAAAGCATATCCTTCAAATTCATCGCACGTTTTGCGGTCAATTTGGGATGGGCGCTGATAAATGGAGTCAACCTGGGCTCACTAAGGAGGATATTCCAATTTTTTGTAAGAACCTGTCGTACCTTATCCCAATGGTTGTTATATGTGGTCACCAGGTTTATAGTACCCATCTCAGTTCTCAGTCTGCCCCGAAACGTGTCGGACCGTGGAGTGTTGGCTGAGTGTTGGAAGGCTTTAGAAACAACCTTGCGTGGGTATCCTCTCTTGATAAATCGCGTGGTCAAATCTTGTGCCTCATTCCTGAAGGTGGTGACATCAGTACAATTGCGGCGTACTCGCAAAAACTGCCCCTTGGGTATCCCGTCTCGCACATGTCTCGGATGAAAAGAGGAATAATGTAACACACTGTTGGTAGCCGTCTGTTTCCGGAACAGGGATGTTGTAATATGGTTATTCTCCAACATAACCCTCAAATCAAGGAATTCCACCATTGTTGTTGATATACTTGCAGAAAGTCGGATGTGCCACGGGTTCTCATTCAGCTGGGCAATAAAATCTTCACAAGACGCACGGTCACCTGTCCAGAGAAAGAGAACATCGTCGATGTATCTAAACCAGTTTGACACATGCCTCTGGAACAAAGCGATGGGCGCCACCCGTGTCTCCTCCCACCAACCCAAAAACAGGTTGGCGTAGGAGGGGGCACAGCGGGCACCCATCGCGGTCCCAGACGCTTGTTTATAGAAAACACGATCGAACACGAAAAAACTATTTTGTAAAACAAAATGTAACAGTTCAAGAAGAAACGAATCGTGTTTTCTATCACCTGTAGAGCGACGATCCAGAAAGTAGGTGACCGCTTGAATTCCCAAATCATGTTCAATGCACGTGTATAGCGACTCGATGTCCATGGTGACCAAGAGTGTACCAGCCTGTACCTCCACCTGTTCGAGTTGGGTGATCAAGTGCGACGAATCTCGGACGTATGAATCCAAAGTAAGGACATATGGCTGCAAATAAAAGTCCACATAAATACACGGACGCTCATATATGCCCCCTATGCCGGATACTATGGGCCTCCCCGGAGGGTCCACCAAAGACTTGTGTACCTTTGGGAGCATATAGAACGTCGGCGTTGTAGGGTGGCGTGTGGTGAGAAAATCCCTCTCACGTTTTGAAATTATACCAAGATCAAAGGCACGTACAAGAAGTTTGTCCAATTTCACCTTAAAGGCATCAGTGGGATCTGATGGAAGAATTGCATAATTGATTCGATTGCCCAACTGTCTGTGGGCCTCTTTCAGATATAATTCAACGGGCCACAACACCACGTTGCCGCCCTTATCCGCTTCACGGATAATGAATGAGTTGTTTTTTCTCAGATTAGACAAAGCCCTTTGTTCAGCCTTATTAAGGTTGTTTTGTTGGAATGGTATCACCTTAAGGGCCTGTATATCACGGCACATGGCTTCAAAGAAAATCTGGATTGCCGGAAACAAGGAAAATGAGGGTGTGGCCTGAGAGGGAAGCCTAGATGACGGGGAAGCTGGCCCCTGCCCCCGACAACTTGGCGCTGTGAGCAGGGTTAAACCAGTCTACTTACCGGTAGAAGTGCGCCTTGTAATTCCCATCAGCGGCGTTCCGCTGAAAAATCTGAAGATCCGCCATTTTGGGCGCGAAAATTTCCCGCTCAAGTCGTCTTCCCGAGCAGTGAAGGCGCGAAAAGCGAAGCCCCGCCCCCGAAAAGGTGGAGTGCTGTAAAAAGACTAAGGGGGACAGGAGGAAGATGTCCGCGTCTGCCGGGCCCGGCTGCTGCTGATGTCCGCGGGAGAAGAAAAAAGAAGGATGTCTGCGTCCCCGGACAGGAGCGGTGAGGTGCCCGCCGCCAGAGCGGTGGGGCCCAAAAGAAGCAGAGGAGGAGTAGCCTTTGGGGACTGCGGCCTGGGTGAGTTCCTCGCCGGGACCGCTGCCTGAATGGAATGGGAGCTGGGCCGGTTCTGCATGAAAGCAAGGGCGCTGTAATACTATTGTATGAACTGAGGATTTCGATTGCATTAGGGCAATGACAACCAGAGATGGGTTCTTGGTGCAAAGTAGATTTATAATATGCAACCAACAATATGTACACAGGAAAGAACATAAACACAGTAGAACATAAACACAGTAAATACCTGCCAGGTTTGGAGCAAGGGGGAATTCCTGGGACCGCGCACTGGACTCCCCCAGGGAGACCACCAGGAGCGAACCCCTATACAGGGGCTGTCTGGCGATCACCCCAGAAGGCCTAAATGCGCAGCAGCCGGGACACGAAAGGGCAAGAGGTTATAGTCCAAAAATGTCCATACTGGATGTGGAACACGGGTCCTAGTGTGGATATGTACTGGAAGGGACCGGGCACAAACGCCAACCGGAGACGGCAGACAGTCCAGGACCAGCGAGGGCACAGCTCGATGAGACCAGGTGGAGTCCAGGGCCGGTGTCAGGTGATTCACCAGGATCCAAAATAGCAACCAGGAAATGAGAGCAGCAAGGCAGGAGTAGACAAGAAGCAGTATACTCAATCAACTAGACTAAGCTTAGGGGTGGGCTTTTAAACAGATGAACAGGATGTAGGCAACAGAACAGAAAACTCCATGTTAAAGGGAACCTGTCATCAGAAATTGAGCTTAAGGGTATGTGCGCACGTTGCTTTTTACCTGCTTTTTACCTGCTTTTTTGCTGCTTTTTCTTCTGCGCTGTTTTAATGCCAAAATGGATGTGTTCTTCTATTCAAGCAAAGTCTATGGGAATTTGGGTTTCTTGTTCACACTATGTTGTTCAAAATGCTGCCTTTTTGAGGCAGAACTTTGGTCAAAAACTCAGCTTTTCAAAGAAGCAACATGTCAATTGTTTTTGCCATTTGGGTTTTGCACTGCAAAGCTGAGTTTTTGACCAAAGTTCTGCCACAAAAAGGCAGCATTTTGAACAACATAGTGTGAACAAGAAACCCAAATTCCCATAGACTTTGCTTGAATAGAAGAACACATCCATTTTGGCATTAAACAGCGCAGAAGAAAAAGCAGCAAAAAAGCAGGTAAAAAGCAGGTAAAAAGCAACGTGCGCACATACCCTTAAACCTAAAAGATTACCCCTCTGCAGCTCCTGGGCTGCATTCTAGCAAGATTCCTGTACTTTTTGTGCCCCCTTTTAAACCAAATTAAACACTTTATAAAGTTCTACCTTTTTGTCTGCAATTCTTGTAAATTCTCCATGTGGGCGGGCCTTGTGGTGTCGGTTACTGTCCCTCCTTCTGGTTTACGCCGTCCCCCATTGCTTCATTTCATAGATCAGGACGCCGCCCACAGCGTCCCGTGCATGCGAGGACTGCTGGTGACGTGGTCGCAGGCACGATATTATGGGCGGCGCTGTGAATGCATCACAAGTGCCCGCCCATAATACCGTGGCCGCGCTCTCCCCTTTGCCTCCTGCGTTCTGCGCAAGCGCTGGCCAAATGATCCGACGTCACCTTTCCCATCTTGCCCTGCAGCAGGAAATAGATGGGAGGAGCGGATCAGGCCACCACAGGTTACGAGGAGACACTTGTGCAGAACGCAGGAGGCAAAGGGGAAAGTGCGGTCACGAGGTTATGGGCGGCACTTGCTGATGACACTCACAGCGCCGCCCATAACCTCGTGCCCGTGCACACAGTGCACGGCACCGCTACAGTCGCACAGCGCATGCGGGGGACCACGGGCGCCCAGGGGCGGCGTCCTGAGGTTTGAAATTCAGCGTTCGGGGGCGGCATAAATCGGCAGGAGGACAGCAACGGACACCAGGCAGCCCGCCCCCATGGATAATTTTCAAAATTTGCATATGAAAAGGTACAAGTTTATAAAGTATTTATTTTGGTATAAAAGGGGCCACAAAAACTATAGGAAGCTTGCTAGAATGCAGCCCAGGAGCTGCAGAGGGGGAAACTTTTGGGTTTACAGGTACATTTCTGATGACAGGTTCCCTTTAACAAAAGGCAAGATCCTTCAGAAGCAAGCTGGAAATCCAGGAACACTGACAATACTCCCCCCCTCCCTCAGAAACAGCCTCAGGACGAACCAGGGCCAGGCTTGTCCGGGTACCTCCGATGAAACTGAGCAATCTTCCGGGGTGCTCGGATGTTACCCACAGGTTCCCAGGAATCGTCCTCCGGGGAGTACCCCTGCCAACGAACCAGATACTGAAGCCGATGCCGATGGAGCCGGGAGTCAATAATGTCCTCAACCACAAACTGCTCCTGGCCATCAACCATCACCGGATGGAGGAGGTACGAAATGTCCCTGAAACAAATTAGGGGAAACCAGTTTCAGCAGGGAAACGTGAAAGACCGGGTGTACCTTCAAATTCCGCGGTAACTTCAGCCGACAGGCCACAGAGCTCACTATCCCGGTGATCTTGAACGGACCAATGAATTTCTGCCCAGCTTCTGCAAAGGAACACCCAGTTTTAGATTCTTGGTGGACAACCACACCGAGTCCCCTACCTTATACATGGGCACTTTTTTCCGGTGAGTGTCTGCCAACTTCTTGTAACGCTCCTGAGCAGATGCCAAAGAGTTCTTCAAAACCTCTAGATTTTGCTGTAACTCCGTCAATCTGTCCTCCACCGCTGGCACCGAAATTGCTACTGGTGACCTAGGCAAAATACTCGGATGATAACCCAAGTTAGCGAAAAAGGGCGTTACCTTAGTGGAGCTGCTCTGAGTTTTGTTATACGAGAACTCCGCCAAAGGAAGCAGCTTCAACCAATCGTCCTGCAGATGGCTGACATAACATCGCAGGTACTGCTCCAGGGTTTGATTAGTCCGTTCTGTTTGCCCATATGTCTGTGGATGGTATACAGAAGACAAACAGACATCAATATGGAGTGCAGAACAAAACCAATTCCAGAATTTAGAAGTGAACTGCACGCCCCGGTCAGAGATGATCTCGTCAGGTACCCCATGCAACCGAAATATATTCTGGATAACCAAGTCCACTGTCTCTGCGGCTGAGGGAAGACCGGTACATGGAATGAAGTGAGCAGCCTTTGTCAACCGGGCCACTACCACCAAAATAGTATTGTTACCGCCCGAGATGGGCAACTCCACAATAAAATCCATTGAGATGGATCCCCAAGGGCGAGATGGTACGGGTAATGGTTGAAGGAGTCCCGTAGGAGCCACACGAGGGACCTTGCACCGGGCACAAACCACACATGAGTGGACATAGTCTTTCACATCCTTTAAACAGGTAGGTTACCAGAAAAAACAACTCAGAAATTCCTGCGTCTTCTTTACCCCCCTATGACCTGCCAACACGGAGTCATGGACCAACTTGAGAACCCGAAGTCTTACAGCCTCCTGGACATAAATACGTCGCTCTCTCAAGCACACACCATTCCGAAGGACAAGAGTCACATCATTCAGGGGGGCAGCAAGAAATACGTCACCATCATAGGCCAGCTTGATGTCCTTCCACAAGTCCTGGTCCCGGATTACTCCAACAAAATTGGCATCTGATAAAACGGTCTGAGACGGGGTTCCAGGCACGAAGTCCATGGCGTGGATTCGGGACAAGGCATCGGCTTTCCCATTACGTGACCCTGGACGGTACGTGACGATAAAATTTAACTGGTTAAGGAACAGGCTCCAACGGGCTTGCCGTGGAGACAGGCACCTGGCAGATTTAAGGAATTCCAGGTTACGATGGTCTGTGAGAACTATCACTTGTTGCGCTGCTCCCTGTAAGTGGTGTCTCCATTCCATAAAAGCAGAAATAATCGCCAACAATTCCTTGTTCGCAATATCATAATTCTTTTCTGCAGGGGACAACCGGCGAGAAAAGAAGGCACACGGGTGCAAGAGACTCTTGTCCCCAGTCCTCTGTGAAAGGATAGCCCCTAATGCATAATCGGAAGCATCGACTTCCACAATAAAAGGGAGTGCAGGATTCGGGTGTATTAGTATTGGAGCTGAGGTAAAACAAACCTTGAGACGATTGAAAGCTTCCTGAGCCTGGGCGGACCACACGAA
Source organism: Anomaloglossus baeobatrachus (assembly GCF_048569485.1). NCBI lineage: Eukaryota > Metazoa > Chordata > Amphibia > Anura > Aromobatidae > Anomaloglossus > Anomaloglossus baeobatrachus. The sequence goes on along the minus strand of NC_134361.1, from coordinate 140,476,457 downwards.
CTTCTGCCCCTTTTTGGTTAACAGGGTGATAGGACGGACGATCTCTGAAAAGTTGCGGATAAAGCGTCTGTAAAAATTAGCAAAACCGACAAAGCGTTGTACCTCCTCGATGTTTCCTGGTTCCGGCCAGTCTAGAATTGCCCGTATCTTGCCAGACTCCATGTTTAGTCCCTGAGGAGAGATGACATATCCTAAAAATTGTATCTTTGAGCAATGGAATTCGCACTTCTCCAGTTTAATATACAGGTGGTTATCCCTCAGATGGGCAAGTACTGTCTTGACGTGCTCCTGGTGTTCCTGTAGGGAATCAGAAAAGATAAAGATATCATCCAGGTAAATCACCATGAACTAGTCCATTTTATCCCTAAAAAATATCGTTGACTAGGTGTTGGAAAGCCGCAGGGGCATTACAGAGTCCGAAGGGCATCACTGGATACTCAATGTCCATACTGACATCTGAACGCTGTTTTCCACTTGTCCCCGGGACGTATGCGGAGTAGATTATATGCCCCACGGAGATCCAATTTAGTAAATATTTTGGCCTGTTGTACTCTCTCCAATAGTTCGGGAATCAACGGCAACAGATACCGGTTCCGGATGGTTATCTTATTTAGTTCCCGGTAGTCGATACAAGGTCTCAGAGTCCCCTCTTTCTTCCTCACGAAAAAGATGGATGCCCCCGCTGGTGAGGTAGAAGGTCGAATAAATCGCTTGACTAGATTTTAATCGATATAATCTTTTATTGCTTGTAACTCTGGGGCCGCCAACGGGTAGACATGACCAAACAGGATCTTTGCCCCTGGGAGTAATTCTATGGGACAATCGTACGGCCTATGCGGGGGAAGCCGATCTGCTTTTTTTTTGTCGCATATATCTGCGAATTCATTATAAACCGGGGGTAGAACAGGTGCCTGTACAGTGCCCTCCGCATTCTGTGTTACTGGAACCGGTACAGTTGGACTAATGGTTGGACCACTCTGGGGTGGGAAGGATATTTCTTTAGTCTCCCAATCGATGACTGGATTTGTAGACCGCAGCCAAGGAATTCCTAAAATTATCGGAAAATGGGGAGAAGAAATCAACATGAAAACAAGGGTCTCCTGCTGACCTGATTTCATCACACATTCAAGGGGTACTGTCTCCCGATCAACTGGTCCGGAAACTAATGGAGAACCGTCTACCGTCTCCATGGTAACCGGTGATTTTTTTTTGAGTCTGGATACTGTGTTTCCTGGCAAAAGAAGAGTCCATGAAATTTCCCCCTGCCCCAGAGTCTATCACAGCAGATGTAGGAATTAACTGTCCCTCCCACCGTATCTGAATGGGAAGCGAGCAATGGGTGTATTTCCCTTCTGGGTCCTTAGGTGAAGTTAACATCAATGTCGAGGGAAATACCGCATCCAGGTGTAAACTTGCTTCAGAGACATCGGACTCTGCGTCCGTGTTGTCACACTCTGCCATTGCTGGCAGTACCTTATTCGGGCGATTTGGACGTTTTTGTCAGTCAGTCAGAAAATGGTCCGATGGACCACAATAGAAACACAAACACTCACGGAGCCGATGTTCACGACGTTCGTTGGTCTCTCACCTTTGCAGAGAGTCCACTTGCATAGGAACATCCTTAGCCTCCCGTGGCGTCTTGCGAGCAGGTTCCCTAGAAGAAAAAGCAAAGTTGGTTACTCGGTTTACAGCTGCCCATTTTTCCTGTCTGCGTTCCGTCAAGCGGGTATCAATACGCACACAGTGATTGAGAAACAGTTCAAAATCCCGGGGAGATTCGGCACGAGCTAACTCGTCCTTAATGGTACCGAACAGACCCTTTCTGAACACTGACAATAGCGCATTATTTCCCCAGTCGGTGTCTACCACTAACCTTTTGAACTCAGTGGCGTATTCGACGACAGACCGCTTTCCCTGATGTAAGGAAAGCAGAGCCGATTCAGCGGTAGCACGGCGATTAGGATCATCAAACATTTGCGCCATTGCTGTTAAAAAGTCATCCACGTTATCTAAACGGATATCACGATTCTCAATCATAGGATTAGCCCAAGCCAGTGCTCGTGAGGTTAACAACATGATTATACATAACACTTTTGACCGGTCAGACCGATAATAATCAGCATGTACATCAAAAAACAGTATACACTGATTAACAAACCCACGGAACTGACTTCGATCGCCACTGAAACGAAATGGAGGTAACCTAGACATACCGGCAGCTGATACGGATGTAGTGGGGGTGGCATCCTGAGCCTTCACTCTGGCTTGCAACTCCTAAATAGCCGGACCCAGTACCTGGTGATTGTGGCCCAGCTGTACCTCCACGTCTCTAAGCTTAGTTTACACCGCCTCCATCTCCGGCTGCAAGGAGTTAATCATGGAGAAAAGTTGATCTACTCGTGTCTCCGTCATTGCCCCAGCGAAATACTCTTAGTTGGCTTGAGTATAATGTAATACTATTGTATGAACAGAGGATTTCGATTGCGTTAGGGCAATGACAACCAGAGACGGGTTCTTGGTGCAAAGTAGTTTTATAATATGCAACCAACAATATGTACACAGGAAAGAACATAAACACAGTAGAACATAAACACAGTAAATACCTGGCAGGTTCAGAGCAAGGGGGAATTCCCAGGACCGCGCACCGGACTCCCCCAGGGAGGCCACCAGGAGTGAACCCCTATACAGGGGCTGTCTGACGATCACCCCAGAAGGCCTAAATGCGCAGCAGCCGGGACACGAAAGGACAACAGGTTATAGTCCAAAAATGTCCATACTGGATGTGGAACACGGGTCCTAGGGTGGATATGTACCGGACGGGACCGGGCACAAACGCCAACCGGAGACGGCAGACAGTCCAGGACCAGCGAGGGCACAGCTCGATGAGACCAGGTGGAGTCCAGGGCCGGTGTCAGGTGATTCACCAGGATCCAAAATAGCAACCAGGAAATGAGAGCAGCAGGGCAGGAGTAGACAAGAAGCAGTATACTCAATCAACTAGACTAAGCTTAGGGGTGGGCTTTTAAACAGATGAACAGGAAGTAGCGCAACATAACAGAAAACTCCATGTTAACAAAGGGCAAGATCCTTCAGAAGCAAGCTGGAAATCCCGGAACACTGACAGGCGCAGAGTCTGCAGCAGTTACTCGATTGGAGGGCAGAGGTCCGCAGACTGGTTGCCGTGGTGTGGGCCCAAGAGGAAGGGGCCGCGGCAGCCGTTCAGCGCCGCGATCAGGCCACGCAGACCCCCATGTCGTCCCTCATCAGCTGGGAGCTGGAGCTCGCTCGTACTGCGACCAGCGAGTCCGAAGTGGCGCAGCTTATGGAGGAGTAAGTCGCTACCCCCGCCGCCGTTCCCGTTAATGGCCTACAGCCCTGGAACCCGCTGCATCTGGATGGGGAGCCTGATTGACCGTCAGACCGTAGGCCAGGCCGGGTCCCTGCGGTGGTAGCCGCACTCCGCCGAATTAACCCCTGAAATTCTACAGTTCAAAGTTAATGTTTTAAAGTTGCAGTTTTAAAGCTACCATTCCTGCATCCCCGTCATGCTTTGTTGAACGCCCCCACGTTCCCGTGGGACGCCATCCAGTTCGCCGGGTGGAAGGAGCCGGACCCTGCCGGACTTGTTGGACACCGCTGGGGCCGGAGCCCAGTGGGCGCCATCAGGGGTCGGAGCCCCTGGTGTAGGACGGCAGGGAGTTAGAGGAGCGAGGACAGTTCTACAAGTGGAGCCCATACCCGCACCATAGGCAGTGGGAGTCAGGGTCCTTATGGATAGTGCCACCGTGAGTGAGAATGGCATTGGAGACCCGTGCTGCCCTGTGGTGGACAGGGGAAAGGAGCTGGAGGAGGCTGCGCCGTCAGCGGAGTTTCTACAGTTATTTTATGGCAGCGCTGAGCTGTTGAAGTGCCCGTCCCCGTTGGGACTGATGTTGTCCCTGTTGTCCCCACTCCCAAAGAACATGGCTGAGAACTCACAGGCCACCCAAAAACTATTGGGTTTGTAAATATTCTGCCCCACTTGCCCTTCCCGCACTGCCAGTCTCCGGAGAGGCTGGTTGGAGGAAGGACCTGGAGCAGAGCAGGCTGGGGTCCGGCTGGTGACCAACCTCCGGGTCAGGGGTCTCCTTGGACGCGGGGCCCCTGAGTGACTGCTGGGTGCGAAACACCGTACCCATTCCCGCTTGGGTAGCCTGGGCCAGGTTCCTGTTTCCGGACTGGGGAAAAGGGGTGCTGCCCACTTCTTAGGGGCAGGTTGCTTGGGTGGGAAAGCGGAAGGACATGGACCCATTCCCTGTTATTAATAAAAATGTTCCGTTTGTAACGGTTTAAGAATGTAAGGGAAGAAATGAAAGAAATGCTTAATGTTTTAAATGTTTTGTTCCCGTCTTTTTATATCTTTTCAGAAAAATAAAACCGGTGTTGGACGGGCAATCCGCGGATGGTCTGCAATAAACCAAGGGGGAATGTGACGCCCTGGACCCCAGGGGTCACAGGTCACTACACAACAACATACACCCCCTTCCCTGGACAGGTCACACATGAAACCCTCCAGGGTTGATGACCACATCAGGTGGGGCGGAACCAGGTGGTTGGCCCCGCCCACCGAGGAGTTCACAGACCTGGAGGCGGAAAAACACAGTAGTCAGTCAGAGAGTCCCGTTGTGGGCAGTAGAGTGAGTGAGGAGTGAAAACTGTGGGTGTCTGGGTTGTAGCCCAGGCACGTCCAGCAAGGTTGGCAGACGGTGGTGGCCATCTGCAGGAGTTGGTGAAGGTCAGCGGAATTGTAGGACCGGGCTTAAAGCCAACCTTTAGTCAAATTTTCTGATTGCGGTCTGGCCTGGATTGAAGGCAACAGCCCAACCGTTCCGGATAAGTGCCACCGCCAAGGGCCAGAGATCCAAAGGGCCAGCGTCTGCGGGCAAAAGGGCTCCTCCGGCACGTATACGTCGGGGAGCAGACTCCCGGTGCCCAGGCAATGGAGTCAAGACACAAAACACAGGTGCAGGGAAAAAACAGCCACCAACAACCCATACAGGGAGAACACCAAAGCCGGCTGTGGGCCCCCGTCCATCCAGCCATTTGGTTTACCAGAGACTCTGTCCATCTGTGTATGAGTGAGTACACCAGTGCCATCTGGCACCGCGCTACGCTGCACCGCAACCCTGCGAACCCCATCCTATGGGAACCCAACCTCCTACCGGGCCCCGGGACCAACCGCCCCTACCCACGGAGGGGTCAACACCTAGCTGCTCCCTGCCATCGCTCCCGGGAACCCCATCACCAGCAGCGGTGGTGCCCACCATCACCACAACCCGTGGGTGGCGTCACGAACTCTATATCTTTCCCAAATCCAAATTCCTCCCCTTTTCTTTCGTGGGCGAGGAGCGCTGCTCGAGCCCCGCGTCCGGCCCACTCGAGCCACCGAGGAGAAGGCACCGGATCCGAGCGCAATCTCCCCGAGCAGCCCCCGCGACGGGGAAGCTGGCCCCCGCCCCCGACACAAGCTTCACCAGGGTCAGACACAGCAGCATCCAGAGAGTTCAGTGGTACTCCCGGAGGGGGTAAGCAGAGGAAAAGGACTCAAGTTGCCTGTTGAATTAGGATCGGGAGGGACAGTTTGGGCCGGCTGCCAGTTCACACACAGCAGCAGGGCCACACACAGACAGCGCAAAGAAGGAGGCCAAGGACCCGGCAGGGCAGAGTAACTTAGTACTCCTGATACAGACTTCGGTGACGGGACTTGTTGTTATGCAGTTTTTGTTGAAGTAAACTGGTTAAACATTGCCTGCACCTCAGTTTCTCATTTGGACAGTTGCCACCTATCCAGGATTGGGACCATCGAAGCTGAGAAAACCTGTTGCTGATCAAGTAAGTGTCTGCGCCCCTAAAGTCTCCTCACAATACCATCATCTATAAACACCATTGACTTTTACCTCACCTGCCTGGGACCCACAGCCCTACCCAAAAAGGGCTTTCCACCTCAGCTGCCCCACATCATCATCCCCGGCCAGCTACTGGCAGCGGTGGTCATAAATAGCCACATTTTTTCAAGTTCGCGTCATGAAAAACTCTTATAAATTTTTATATATCCCCTGTAAATACCCCTCCATTGCACTGTGCATCGCTTGAGACCATAGCCCGGGTCGAGCCACCCGTGACATCCCCTCAAGAAATAGACCCGCGATCCGGTGCTGGGTACCCCGGTCTCCAGGGCGCCACAAATTGGCGTCACGAACAGGATCTATCGTGCCCAGCTAAACTGGGTATTGTGTGCCGTGATTTCCAGTAAAATTGGCCAAAAACTGTGTAAAAAACATCAAAATTGACTTTATTGAAGACAATTTAATTTCCCCATTTAATACCATTGAAATTGACTTTTTCAAATTGAAAGACATGGGGACAAAATGGCCGCCATCCTCTGATGTAATCACCTCATAACTGTGTCATTTGAACTGCACCATAGCCTGAGCTCTGACTAAAAAAAAAAAAAAATCAGAATCCGCCATTGCAGAGCACACGGTGAGCGGGAGCAAAAGGGGGCGCAACATGTCGCAACATGGAGACGCTGATGCACCAGGTGATGCGACAGCAGCAGAAGGACAAAATATGAATAGAGCGCCTGACAGCCCAGCGGCTCAAGGAGCCAGGCCATTTTGCCCGGGAATGTGCTTTAAACAAGGATCCCCTGGGAAGGCGGGCCGCTTCGCAGGAATGAACTTTCAAGGTCCAACACCCTGGCACGACAAGTACGTAGGAGGGCGTCCCGTTATCCCTATCGTGCTGGACGGTATTCCCCTCAGCGCCCTGCTGGACACCGGTTCCCAGATATCATCGATTCCGCATTTCCTTTATAAGAGGTACTGGGCTGATACAGACATTGATAAAGTACCATCTAACGTTGCATTGAGAATATGGGCTAGTGGAATATGGGTGAGATAGTACCGCAAGTAGGTTTTAGGGAAATGACTGTCAAAATTGGTAGAGTAGAATTACAGAAGCAAGGTATTATTGTAGTTGATGTTGACCGGCAAGAACGTGAACCAACTGTATTGATAGGAATGAATGTAATAGAAAATTGTTTTTCCGAGGTCCTTACTGTCTTACAGCAACTCGCCAAGACTGCCAGATGTGACCAGCAAAGAATTCTACAGAGAGAGATAAAAGCTTTGGTGTTAAAGCAACAGGTAGAAGTTGCAGGTGGAGAAATTGGCAGTGTGAGGGTAAGTGATCCAACCCCTATTGTAATTCCGCCTAAAACCGAAATGTTGGTATGGTGCAGAGCTGCAATAGGCATTAAAGGGCGAAATTACCAGACTTTGGTAGAACCCGTGTACACTGATAGTAGGCCCACTATACTGACAGCCAGGGGAGTAGTCGAGGTACACCGGGGAAGGGTGCCAATACGTCTTTTAAATTGTGGAGAAGAAGAGGTCACTTTACCAAGGTATGCTACTATGGCAAAACTATATACCGTTGACAACAATGCCATCACAGCCATTGAGCCCTTGGATCTGTCATGCCAGGCGGATGACAATGGTTCACATGGAGAATTGGTGTCAACAGTTGTACGTAGGAACAGATTTAACACCTACCCATCAAAAACAAGGGGTGTACAGGATAGTGAGAGAATATGAACAAGTCTTCAGTAAACACCCGCTAGATTTTGGGCAGATCAAAGGGGTAGAACACACAATACCCACCGGCAACCACCCGCCAATAAAAGAGAGATATAGACCCGTACCGCCCGCTCACTACCAATGTGCAAAAGATATGCTGAGGGATATGAAACAAGCCGGGGTAATAAGAGACAGCTGTAGCCCCTGGGCGGCCCCTCTAGTGATGATTAAAAAGAAAGATGGAACCATAAGAATGTGCGTAGACTACCGGCAGATTAATCACATTACCCTAGAGACGCGTACCCCCTACCTAGAATAGAGGAATCATTAGCCGCATTAAGATCTGCTAACTATTTTTCCACCTTAGACTTAACGAGTGGGTATTGGCAGGTCCCTGTGGCGGAGAGAGACAAGGAAAAAACAGCATTCACCACACCAATGGGTCTCTGTGAATTTAATTGTATGCTGTTCAGACTCTGCAATGCACCCGGTACCTTCCAGCGACTGATGAAGTGCTGTCTAGGACACAAGAATTTTGAAACCATCGTCCTGTACCTAGATGACGTGATAGTCTACTCCAAGACTTATGAGCAACACCTACAAGACTTGGCAGAAGTATTTGAAGCCTTGTCCGAATATGGCATGAAGATCAAGCCATCCAAATGTCACCTTCTTAAGCCAAAGGTACAGTACCTGGGACACGTTGTAAGTTCAGAAGGAGTCGCACCGGATCCCGAGAAAGTAACCGTGATAAGGGATTGGCCAAGACCCACCAGCGTGAAAGAGGTGAGGCAATTCCTGGGACTGATGGGCTACAATCGCAGATTCCTAAAAGGGTTCACAAAGTTAGCAGCACCCATACAAGACATCCTGGTAGGGCAGTCAAAGAAGCCCTCAGCCCGGAATCCTCCTATCCAGTGGAGTGACGACAGGGAAGAGTCCTTTGAGAAGCTAAAGAAGGCACTGACAGGAGAAGAGGTTCTAGCATACCCAGATTACCATCAACCCTTCATCCTCTACACAGATGCCAGTAATATGGGACTAGGAGCAGTACTGTCACAAAAGCAGGGAGGCAAGGAGAAAGTCATCGCTTTTGCAAGTAGAAAGCTCCGGCCTACTGAAAGAAATCCGGAAAATTACAGCTCCTTCAAGTTAGAATTATTGGCAGTAGTCTGAGCTGTAACCAAGTGTTTCAAACACTATCTGGCAGCTGCAGAATTCACCATCTATACTGATAACAACCCGTTGACCCACCTGGATACAGCAAAATTAGGTGCGCTGGAACAACGATGGATAGCCCGGCTGTCTAATTACAACTTTGTGACCAAGTATAGAGCAGGCCGCAAGAATGGAAATGCAGATGCCTTATCCCGGATGCTACACTTGGAAAATGTGGAAGAGGAACCGGAGGAGCTTGAAGAAATTGAACTACCAGCCTTCCATCGTCCCAAGATAGGCACCTGACTGATACTGTCCTATCAGAAACAACAACAAGCGAATCTCAACCCATTAGCACACCACAGATGGGCTGACACGCAAGACAGCAATCCGGCTGTGAAGTTGGTAAAGGAACTGCTGACGGAACAAGGTGCATTTCCCAACCAGAATGCCCTGGAAGAGACGCATCAACTCTGGAAAGAGAGAGGCAGAATGTTCTTGTATCAAGGGAAGAAGAAGGTACACTAATCCAAAGACACATGAATTAGTCTGGCAAATAATAGTGCCTAAACAAGATGTAAAGATGGTCCTGGAAGCTTACCACAATGGTGCCGGTCATTTCGGATGGAAGAAACTAGAAATACTCTTGAGAGAAAGATTCTACTGGGTTGGTATGAGAAGATCAATTGAAGAATGGTGCAGAAACTGTGGCCCATGCAACCTCAGAAGGAAAGATCAACGAAACCAAAGAGCACCACTCCAGCCCATAGTCACCAAGCAACCACTTGAGCTTGTCGCGATAGACCATATGAAGTTGACACCAAGCTGGTCTGGCTATGTCTATGCCTTAACCATTGTGGACCATTACTCACGCTTCTTAGTGGTGGTACCCGTGAAAGATCTCACAGCAAAAAAAGCAGCTAAGGCATTCCAAACATACTTTTCCAGACCCCATGGTTACCCTGAGCAAGTACTTGCAGACCAAGGTACAGCCTTTGAATCAGAGATCTTCAGAGAGTTCTGCAATATGTATGGCTGCAAGAAGATCCGGACAACAGCATATCATACTCAAACAAATGGCTTATGCGAAAAGATGAACCATATTGTAATTGACTTTTTGAAGACCTTGCCGGAGTCAGAAAGAAATCAATGGCCGGAGAAATTGCCCGACTTGGTAGACCTATATAACAATGTCCCAGTAAGCTCTACAAATTGCATCCCAGCTTACCTTTTGCGTGCAAGACCCGGTAAGCTACCAATTGATCTAGAAATAGGAATTCTGAAACCGGATGCAGAAGTGCAATATTCCAATTGGGATACCCTACGTCAACAGCTGTATCGCTAAGTACAAGAGTGTGTGGAAAGAAGTCTCCAGCGAGCTAGAGAAAGACAAGAACAAACTTATAATCAGCATGCTCTAGTAACCCCGTTAAAACCTGGTGACCAAGTACTAAAGAGAAATCGTCACACCAATAAACTGGATAATCAGTGGGAAACCATCCCGTACACAGTTTTACCAGCAAGAGTGAACAATCCTAAAATGTGCCTTATCAGCAAAAACGGAGGGCTAACATCAGTACTAGTGTCAAGAGACAATCTGAAACTATGTCCTGAAACCTTGAAAGAGCCAGAAGTTATCCAATCGGAACCTGTAGTAATCCAACCCATACAGGTTCAACCAGTTAAGGAAAGGGAAGAAAACATTTATACAGTCTTAGGAGACTTTCCTAAAACCTGGCCCACGTACCATGGTGCAGTGGTAATACCAATGATGGCCTTTTACCAAGTACCAGAACCAACACCAGAGCTCGTACAACCAGAAGCCCCAAGACAAACAGAATCAGAAGTTGACCCTGTACCACAAGAAGTCCCAAGACAGGAAGAACAGATTCCTAGTTATAGTGATCCCGGTCACGGTGGGCTTGCCAACCCCACAAACGTGGAATCATCCTTAGCAGAACTAGAAGCACACGGTAGGTACACATCCACTCATACCATCACGCTAAGTACGCCTAGTACACTAGCCTTACGTAGGTCCCAGCGTAGTACTCAAGGTCAACTACCGGCAAAATATGCAGATTATCAAATGTGAGTAAGTTAAAATGTGAATTGTGTATATGTTATGTAGTACATTTAACAGAATTTAGAAAAATGTAGTTCAGTCATTAATTCTTAGTTTGCAACGTTAAAGCCCAGTGCCTACAGAGACTCCTGTATGAACTACTTACATATTCTTGAACTTTTCTTCATTATTAACTATGGACCATGCCACAGGACTGGTTGTGGTAAAACTACTTGTAAATAGTTACCAGCCCGGAGGCGATAGACTAAAACTCCAGAAAGACTGCTTTTTGCTTTTTGATCTTTTTCAACTTTCTTTTAGACATTCTTTTATACTCTGTTGGAAAAATGGAACCGAGTTCCAGGACGCTAATTGCAGTGCCTTTTCTAGCGGATAGTTAGTTATTTCAATATCATCAAGAATAGAACTGTATTAATGGACGCTGTTTGAAGTGACTTTTTACAGAACTCTATTATTGCACTTTGAGTGGTTTTTGTAATTTTTTATTTTTACGACTCTGTAAATATTAATTGTTATATCATTTGTTTATTGTATCACAGTCTCGGAGTACTGTTTTTCACTAAGAGGGAATATGGCACCCCTAGGGGTATTAGCCACAGTAAAACCATCATTAGTTACTCAACACAAGCACTAGAGCAGACACCGCACTACCACCTCTGGCCAGCAGGGGGAGCTCAAGAGACTCCCCTATATATTTTCTGATCTAAGGTAAAATAGTCAGTTAGTTTTTCAGTTGGAGCCGGGACGCTCAGAGGACCAGTCACAGAGAAATTGCTCTGAGGTTCTTAGGAGAGACTGACAATTTCCAGGCCCAAGCCATCGGTCTGAGGAGGAGGAGACAGAGAAGAGGAACATTTTAGGAACCAGGTAGCCATTAATATCTACCCCTGAAAAGGCGCAAATATGGACACCGGATCCGTGGCTGTATTAGTTTCACACAATACAGCAACCAGGAAAAGTGAAGGTGATTGAAGCTTCACCAGGATCAGACACAGCAGCATCCAGAGAGTTCAGTGGTACTCCGGGAGAGGGTAAGCAGAGAAAAAGGACTCAAGTTGCCTGTTGAATTAGGACCCGAGAGGGATAGTTTGGGCCGGCTGCCAGTTCACACACAGCAGCAGGGCCACACACAGACAGCGCAAAGAAGGAGGCCAAGGACCCAGCAGGGCAGAGTAACTTAGTCCTCCTGATACAGACTTCGGTGACGGGACTTGTTGTTATGCAGTTTTTGTTGAAGTAAACCGGTTAAACGTTGCCTGCGCCTCAGTCTCTCATTTGGACAGTTGCCACCTATCCAGGATTGGGACCATCGAAGCTGAGAAAACCTGTTGCTGATCAAGTAAGTGTCTGCACCCCTAAAGTCTCCTCACAATACCATTATCTATAACCACCATTGACTTTTACCTCACCTGCCTGGGACCCACAGCCCTACCCGGAAAGGGCTTTCCATCTCAGCTGCCCCACATCATCATCCCCGGCCAGCTACTGGCAGCGGTGGCCATAAATAGCCACATTTATTCAGGTTTGCGTCATGAAAAACTCTTATAAATTTTTATGTATCCCCTGTAAATACCCCCCCATTGCACTGTGCATCGCTTGAGACCACAGCCCGGGTCGAGCCACCCGTGACATCCCCTCAAGAAATAGACCCCCGATCCGGTGCTGGGTACCCCGGTCTCCAGGGCATCACACAAATAAATCCAGGTCTCATCTATAGTGACAAATAGGAATAACGTTTGGAACACCATTCTAAGTCCGAACTGGGTGCAAAAACCTAAAAAAACATCACTATGGGGAGATAAGGTATGCACACCAGTGACTATGTAAGGGGAATACATGAAATAGCAGAAACTGCTGTGTGAATACTGAATTGAAAAATCCAATAGCTATATGCAAAAGTGAAAATGTGAAAAATGTAATCTGCATTACTGCCATGAACATATGAATCAAGAGAAATTTAGCTACTGAATTGATCAATGCAATAGAGCCCCAACACTACGCCAAAGTATTTCTCTACGTTGGGGTCCCTAGCTTGTGTGTGTCCTCTCATGCAGTTAAAAAACTTACCGTGTATGGGAAGCTGAGACCCAGGCTATTTATGCGTATGATATGGATTGGCAATAGGTGTTGTTGGGGAGGGTTCACAAACGAAAAAACTACTAACAAATAAGGAATAACGTTTGGAACACCATTCTAAGTCTGAACTGGGTGCAAAAACCTAAAAAACATCACTATGGGGAGATAAGGTATGCACACCAGTGACTATGTAAGGGGAATACATGAAATAGCAGAAACTGCTGTGTGAATACTGACTTGAAAAATCCAATAGCTATATGTAAGAGTGAAAATGTGAAAAATAGAATCTGCATTACTGCCATGAACATATGAATCAAGAGAAATTTAGCTACTGAATTGATCAATGCAATAGAGCCCCAATACTACGCCAAAGTATTTCTCTACGTTGGGGTCCCTAGCTTGTGTGTGTCCTCTCATGCAGTTAAAAAACTTACCGTGTATGGGAAGCTGAGACCCAGGCTATTTATGCGTATGATATGGATTGGCAATAGGTGTGGTTGGGGAGGGTTCACAAACGAAAAACTACTAACAAATAAGGAATAACGTTTGGAACACCATTCTAAGTCTGAACTGGGTGCAAAAACCTAAAATATGTTCATGGCAGTAATGCAGATTCCATTTTTCACATTTTCACTCTTACATATAGCTATTGGATTTTTCAAGTCAGTATTCACACAGCAGTTTCTGCTATTTCATGTATTCCCCTTACATAGTCACTGGTGTGCATACCTTATCTCCCCATAGTGATGTTTTTTAGGTTTTTGCACCCAGTTCAGACTTAGAATGGTGTTCCAAACGTTATTCCTTATTTGTTAGCAGTTTTTCGTTTGTGAACCCTCCCCAACCACACCTATTGCCAATCCATATCATACGCATAAATAGCCTGGGTCTCAGCTTCCCATACACGGTAAGTTTTTTAACTGCATGAGAGGACACACACAAGCTAGGGACCCCAACGTAGAGAAATACTTTGGTGTAGTGTTGGGGCTCTATTGCATTGATCAATTCAGTAGCTAAATTTCTCTTGATTCATATGTTTATGGCAGTAATGCAGATTCCATTTTTCACATTTTCACTCTTACATATAGCTATTGGATTTTTCAAGTCAGTATTCACACAGCAGTTTCTGCTATTTCATGTATTCCCCTTACATAGTCACTGGTGTGCATACCTTATCTCCCCATAGTGATGTTTTTTAGGTTTTTGCACCCAGTTCAGACTTACAATGGTGTTCCAAACGTTATTCCTTATTTGACACATAGTCAACGGCTGGAGAGGATGATACAGGAGTATCTGCAAATGAACATCGATGCCATGACTTTGCAAATGGAGCCTTGCTCATTTTGGGCTTCAAATCTTGAAAAATGGCCAGAGCTCTCCACTTACGCCTTGGAGATTTTGTCGTGTCCAGCTGCCAGCGTCGTCTCTGAACGTGTCTTCAGTGCTGCTGGGTGTGTGCTGACAGATAAGCGCACGCGTCTGTCCAGTGACAATGTGGACAGACTAACGTTCATCAAAATGAACAAGTCATGGATCCACAAGGAATTTACTACCCCTGTGTCATCCTGGGGAGAGTAAATGCTTGTGGATTTGGAATGTGCTTGATGCAAATCAAAACATCCTGTTTGCAACTAGGGCAAAAGTGCTGCCACTGATGGGGTGTCTGTGTGGCCCAATTTTTGGAAAAAAGGGAGACTCCGCTTGGAGTAACCCTTGCTTACATTGTTTTTAAAAATGATCCAAGATGAACAGAGCTGGGATCAGGAAAGACTTTGCTACCTACCCCGGTGTCATCCTGGGGACGGTTAAGTATGACGTATTTTTGAATGTGCTTGATGCAAATCTAGCTGTGAAGTGTACAACTGGGGCACAAGTGCTGCCACTGAATGGGTGGGTGTGTGTGGGGCCCAAATTTTGGACAAAAGGGAGACTCCACTTGGAGTCACCTTGCGGTGTTTTACATGATTTTAGAAGGGCGTGCCATGCCTATATCTGTGTGTCCTCCTCTTTTTCCTTGTCAAGCTCTTTTGTTTTCGCATGAGTATATGTCCTTGTCACTTTCCCATGTGTTTGTGTTGTGTTGTGGGTTGTTTGTCACCTTTTGGACACCTTTGAGGGTGTTTTCTAGGTGTTTTTATGTGTTTGTGAATGCCTGCCATTGTTTCCTATGCAGTTCGAGTTCGGTTCGTCGAACCGAACTCGAACGGGACCTCCGTTCGGCGAACCGAACTCGAGCCGAACCACGACCGGTTCGCTCATCTCTACTCTCCACTCTTCTTCCAGACTGTGGGACCTTGATTTTTAAATGAAATGCAAAATTTACTTTCATGTGAAAACAACACCTTGGACCACTGAGCAACAGTCCAGTTCTTTTTCTCCTTGGCCCAGGTAAGACACTTTTGGCATTGTCTATTTGCTTGATTGACTTGACACAAAAAGCGCGACAGTTGTAGCCCATGTCTTGGATTTGTCTCTGTGTGGTGGCTCTTGAAGCACAGACTCCAGCAGCAGTTCACTCCTTGTGAATCTGCCCCACAATTTTGAAATTTTTCTTAACAATCCTATCAGGTCTGTGTTTAACCCGATGTATTTGCACCTTTTTCTATCACACTTTATCCTTCAACTTTACAATAATATGCTTGAATACAGCACTCTGTGAACAGCCAGCTTCTTTAGCAATGACCTTTTGTGGCTTACCCTCTTTGTGGAGTGTGTCAATGACTGCCTTTTGGACATCTGTCAAGTCAGCAGTCTTCCACATGATTGTGCAGCCTACTGAACCATACTAAGAGACCATTTTAAATGCTTAGGAAACCTTTGCATGTGTTTTGTGGTAATTATTCAAATTTTCTGAGATAATGACTTTTGGGTTTCCATTGGCTGTGAGCCATAATAATAAACATTAACAGAAATAAACACTTGAAATAAAAACATTACAATACTCTGTTTGTAATGACTCTATAAACTAAATGCGTTTCCCTTTTTGTATTGAATAACTGAGCTAAATAAACTTTTTGATGATATTCTAATTTATTGAGATGCACTTGTACTTATGGATGTTCTGCTGATAAGAATTATTTTTTAGCCTTCTTAAAATGTTTTGTACTGACAAACAAACCTTTTGTTCATTGTGTTCATTTGTGTGACACTGCAGGAGCGACAAACATCTTACCTACCTCCACCGGCAATGAGGAAGGAAGGAAGTGGGCGGGATGTTATGTCCCGCTCATCTCCGCCCCTCCGCTTCTATTGGACACCTGCCATGTGACGTCGCTGTGACGCCGCATGAACCGCCCCCTTAGAAAGGAGGCGGTTCGCTGGCCAGA